>NW_017306621.1:1261402-1320992 GCF_000935625.1 Nanorana parkeri | reverse complement strand
GTCATTCTGGATCCCCATCTCTTCAACTGTCCCTTACCTCTTCCACCAGGGGTGCAGTAAAGAATCAGGGAGCCTGTCATGTAACCCCCCAGCCTGGCTTCCTGATTGGATGGGAAGCCTGGGAAGCCACAGCCACGCTCCCTCACAGCTTGCCAGGCACCGAGGTCTGCGGCTGTTATTTGAGGAATGTAAGTGGCAAGTGCTGCTGTGCTCTGTATCGCTGAGCCGGTCACAGAGAGATCTTTGTAATCTCTCCACCAGCTCAGTGACTAAAAAACTGGCGCCCGCTGTTGAGGTTTCAGTGTTGCACCCTATGCGCACACCTATGTGTTAGACCTTAGCTATAAGGCTATTTTTAAATAGAATAAGAGTTAGGAAGCCTTAAAGGTAATGCATAGTCTTTACAAAAATGTTTCATTTAATCCTGTATAAGACATTAGCTTGATGAAAATAAGTGTATTGATATGTTACGGTTTTAAAAATCTTGTTTGTATGTACTTATTAGAAGTAATTATTAGGGATTCACCGATACTGGTTTTTCGGTATAGAGTACGAGTACCGATATTTATCGTTCTGTACTCGCCGATAACGAGTATGAAGTCAGCTTCTCGGCCAATCAGGAAGCCGGGCGGACGGGTAATGACAAGCCTCCTGGCTTCCTGCTTGCCTGGGTGCTGGCTCCATGCTGTTTGGCCCGCTCTATGCTGATTGGCTTACTGGCCAATTAGGAAACCGGGCACAAGTTATTACCTGCCACCCGGCTTCCTGATTGACCGGGAAGCCAGCTCCATGTTCCCTCGCGGCACTGCCAGTCAGAGGAAATCTACCTCTGAATGGAAGATCTGGTATCGGGGGTAAGCATTGGAGCATTTGGGTGAGTACTCACCCAAATACTTGGTATCGCCACCGATACCGATACTAGTATTGGTGCATCCCTAGTAATTATATATGTGCATGGTGGCTGCCATATTTGCTCATTACATATACAGGTTCTGCTTCTTTCCAATGCTATACAACTTGCTATACAACCCTTGTGCTTTACTACTGTCTACCACTTCTCCTTACAAGTCTGAGTCAGCTAACCCAAGGGCTGAATTAAAAAATTATAACCTCCATCAACACTTTCGAGCGTTGATTGAGAAGTCCCTTGCCTGCCGGCCGTTGTCTGCATACCCAAACAGAGCCTGCACCTGAATGGCTCCAAGCTCCATTCAGCCAAGAATTATTCAACCAGCTCCTTTGATCAGCTGATTAAGGGATGCCGGGCAAAAGGGTCCCAACAGCGGCACCCACTGCGAATTTTGTCCGGTTCATCAAGTGGAAATTGGCTGCATGTATATCCAACATCACCAAGAATAATACATTACTGTTTGTCTCAAAGGGACAGAGTCGTTGCACTCTAGTTCCTAATCAACAAATCTCAATATTTAATTCAGTCACAAAAAAATGGGAGTGCAGAAACGAACTTTAATGTAAACTCTACAACCACACGTGCTCTCTGGAAATGCACAGTGCTTTGTCTTTAAAACATTTTTGTCCAGCTGTGTTCAGTAATGCAGCAGGCCATCAAACATGAATCTTCTATGGTTGTCGTGTGATGTTCGAGTATCTCTTTGATTTATCTTCCCTGCAATTTACTCATTTAGTTACAGAGGATTAGATCATCACAATTGCTTCCAGGTGCAAACATTTTCTATTTTGCTGATGTAACAAAATGACTAACATTTCTATGTCTATAATGTTTACCTCTGGCCAAAAACAGACGGTCTGTCTACTCTTACTAAATACTGTAAACAACAAATAGATTTTCCAACCTGGAAGGTTTATTTTCACCCAAATATATTAATTAACATTGATTTTAAGTAGTTCCGGTAGGTGTGAAGCAAGACCAGTGCTGTAGAACAAGCCGAACAGTCAACTGAACATACAGGTAGGTATTGCACATTCTTGGAACTCAATAGACTGATACAATAGCCATGCAACAGTGCCCTCATACAGTCCGGACCGCCTACAGATGGTGATATCTGTACCAGCTCTGAGGGTTGTCTACATGCTCGTTCATTACCAGTCTTGTGAGTGTAACATTAAGTATTAACATTAATGGAGAAGTATTCACAGAGTAGAATGTACTCTTCCCAATACCTACAGCAGTGCAGGTGTCAACTTGCCGGCTCTAGAGATCAAGAGCTAAGCAATCACAAACGTTGATCACTCAGCTCACTGTCTTTTCCCTGCAGAGAGTGGTGACTGTAAGTCACCGCTCCTCTCAAGGATTCCCCCTCCCCTCTCTCTGTTACTGAAGAGCTCATTGGAGGGACTGACAGGGGAGGGGGCGGGCACAGCTGGCTCTGCCTCTAGAGAGGCAGAGAAAGCTGTCAATCAGACAGTGGGGTAGATCCTAACAATAGTGTCAGGATCCTTCCCAGCTGCACAGTGGCTCTGCACTGTCAGCATATAGGGGCAGTAGCCCTCTAGATGCTGACTTTGGGTCACAGCAGTACAATAGTGAATGTCCTCCTTTGGCTCAACGGAGAACTAAAGTCAAAAAAACACTTTACACAGGCATGTGCCATTGCCAATCAGCAGAGAAAAGTAATTTATTTACATCTATGAACAAAACTCCATCGCTGTATTAGTCTCTGCGTCTGGACACTGCAGGTAAATATTCAACATGGACGCACTAAACCTACATTTAAAGTAGACTTAATTTTTTGTTAATTTTAGATAGAGAACACTTGTCAGGTATGATTTATATATTTATTTTTGCTGTGTCCCATTCAAGAAATTTCCCTTCACTTGCTGTCCGGTAGACATGCAGGAAGTGGGTGGAAATCTCTCTAAATCTCTCCAAAATTAGGCAAATCCCCTCTTCGGCTGACTGTACGCTATAAAATCTGATTGTACAATTTCCTTATGATTTACCAAAACTATGTACTATGAGGACAGACCTAAACAATCCGATCATTTGATATTAAATCAGGCAGGATGGTAGATCTAAATCAGATTGTATAGCGGGGTAGTTAGACTGCGGCCCTCCAGCTGTGGTGAAATTACACATCCCATCATGCATCTGCCTCTAGAAGTCATGCCTGTGGGTGTCAGAGTATTGCTGTGCCTTATGGGACTTGTAGTTCCTCAGCAGCTGGAGGGCTGAAGTTTGGCTACCCTTATTGTATAGTGTATGGTCACCTTAAGACACTGGTACAAATGTGGCCCCGTGGGGAAATCTTTATTTTATTCCTGTTCTGGTGACAACTCGTGACATTAATCTTCCTAGCATGGACGCTTACAGCAATAGATTCCCGACAGGGGCCATCAAAAAAAAAAATCCCCTTTAAACACTTACAGGCTCCACACTAACATAGTACTTTACCTACATAGAGACCTGTTGAATGTTGCATGGTATTTTCTGTAAATGGAGGACTTTTGAGTGTCAAAGTGCCCTCTTTTGGGAGGGGGGTCAGATCCTATTCAAATAAAACTACTGGCCTCCTTTCGTAAAGACATGTAATACATTTTGTGGTTTTGCAATGCATGATTAATCTATGCCAGTCCTAGGGCAGCTGCCTTTATTGTGCACAGTTCAGACTAGGCCAGACATAATGCTATATGGCATGCAGAGCTCCCAGGGACTTGTAGGTACTTCAATACTGAAGGGTTCTCCAGCCTTGCTCCACTCACGCCATTGCTAACCATTGCCAGGACACTGCCTACAGACAAAGTTAAATGCTTGAGTTTAAATTTTATCTGGATACATATTGGGAGTGATTCAATAAGACATTTCTGGCGGTGTGTATGTTGTCAGAAGCCTTGAACCAAATTAATGAAAACCCGCACAACATTTTCATTGTTAGCATGCACATGTATACAACAAATTCATGTTGTTCTTATTTGTAACATTTCTACTGTGTGGTGCTATTGCTGCAACACATTCATGAAGAAATACCTCTATATGGAGGATAAAGAAAGGGGATAGAAGACATCTTCCATGAAGTCCCTCTGGAACTGATACTCGATACGCTCCCATTACTCTCCCAAATGCTCCAATTAACTTCTCTGCCACTTCACAGGAGAGATACACCTTACAAACACGTACATGTATCTGCTGCAAGTTCTGCCATTGCACTACCACCGTTTCTAAAGAGTATCTATGCAGCTGCTAGACTCATTCACCTAACCAACCGCTCAGTGTCTGCAGCCCCCTTGGCCAATCCCTGCACTGGCTTCCAATAGCCCAAAGGATAAAATTAAGAATATTAACAACCACTTACAAAGCCATCCACAACTCTGCCCCGGCTATATCTCAAACCTTGTCTCAAAGTATCACCCTAACTGTCCCCTCCGCTCTTCAAAAGACCTCCTGCTTTCCAGCTCCCTCATCAACTCCTCCCATGCTCGCCTCCAGGACTTCACTAGAGTCTCTCCCATCCTATGGAACTCTTTACCCCAACCTGTCCATCTATCTCCCACTCTGACTGCCTTTAGGCGATCCCTTAAGACTCATCTCTTCAGGGAAGCCTATACCACCTCAAACTAAACCACTGAACTATCACTTTTTCAAACAATTCATCCCCACACAGTTACCTCCTCATGTATCACTTCCCCCTCCCTTTTAGATTGTAAGCCCTCACGGGCAGGGCCCTCCTTGCCATCTTGTCTTGAATTGTATTGTGATTGTAATGTCTTCTTATATTGTAAAGCGCTGCGCAAACTGTTGGTGCTATAACTGTTGGCGCTATATAAATCCTGTATAATTATAATAATAATAACGCCCTTCATGAATTCCAGGGATTGACTTTAACAAAACATTGGTGAAAATAGAACTGAAAGCTACAGTTTAATCAGAAGATCAGAACTAAAAGCTGGGCAAGGAAGAAGGAAATTAAAGTATAACTAAAGGCAAACCTTTTTCTTTTTTTTTTGCTGTCTGGGTCTCCATTAAGAAGATTCACCCTCTTCCACTGTACTGATCACTGTCACCGGGAATGAAAGAGAGGGTAAAATCCAAAAGGGGAAACCCTGTTCCCATGACAACTAAGAGGGGGATTTCCCTTACATTGGAAAGATATCCTCTCACTTCCTGTTGAGTTTACAGGACAGGAAGTGAAAGAAAAACTCCCTGATGAGATAATGATGATTAAAAAAAACAAAAAACTGACAACGCCTTTAACCCTCCTACTTTTTTCCAGAATAGTGTAAAACATGCCCTTTAGATAGACATTTAAGGATTATCTAAAACAAATTGTGACAGGTGGTGTCACTGGTTTAATTTAAGGGTTGTAAATAACACGGCAGAATGACTAATGGCATGCACTAACCCATAACGAATCATTAGAAATCACCTCTCAGCAGCCTAGGGGGGTAGGTTAATTAAGTTTAAATCTCATCAGCAAATATCTGATATTGCAAGTTGCACCACTTTATTACATAAAGCCAAATAGGTTGCAGTTTATGGCTGTGTACATATTTATAACGGAGGCAAACATTACAACTCAAACATTAAAGTGACACTAAACTTAGGAGTTAAATCTTAAAAATACATACAAGTACCTTAACTATTAACAAAAATGTATCTAATTTGTGTATCACTCGGCTGTAGATCCTCAAATCATCTCTGAATTGGTGCTGACACTGTCCTTCCTTCTGGAGGGGGGCTACTTTTGTTCCCTATGGTCCCTGTGTGTGTTGTAAAGTAGCCAATGCTCCAAGCTCCCCCCCGGGGATGGACTACAATCATAATACAAATTAGTAAACTAAACATGAGATTGTAGTCCATCACGGGAACTAGCTTGGGGAGGTGGCTACTTTACAGCACACACAGGGACCATAGGGAACAAAAGTAGCCCCCCTCCAGAAGGAAGGACAATGTCAGCACAAAATCAGAGATGATTCAATGATGAAGTTAAGGTACTTGAATGCATTTTTAAGATTTAAATCCTGAGTTTAGCATCACTTTAAAGGTAACCTGTATTCTGTATACTAAACTTATCCTGTATACTAAACTTATAAACTAAAATAATGATTTATAAGTTATGTTATGTGAATGGGAAACATGTAACAAATAAAAAAATAGGTGTTTTCCCAATTTGGCTACAAAAGTGGAAATACGCTTTAACTTGTCCTTATGTGATGTCACACCCTTCAGGGGTTCTGACTTCTTCACCTGCCATAGGTAATACAGGCGGTGGGGTGTGCCTACTTGCCTGTACTCTGGTAGTTGAGATTTTTTATTAGGATTTGACATTTGGATGAATAAGGGGGCAATCTATATACAGCTACCATCTGACATCTTATGCTGCCTTCTATGTGTAGAAGGGCTCAGTTTAGGGCAGAGTACAAGTTTGATTTAACTTCATAACATTCGCCACATTACGAGATATGTGCAGAACATACGTATATACAAATCTGATTACTCAGGAAACACAAAAAGATAATCAATCTGAAAAGGGCTGATATATTTTGATTAGGTAATTCAATTGCTAAAAACTGAAGAGAGAAGCTGATCGGTTGCAATGGGCAACTGCTTAAGATTCTGTCTGCTCCAGTTTTGATTAATTCCCCCCAAAGAATTTAGCCAGAAATGTACAAAAGTAGCACATAAATTAAAGCACACATGCTTAGAGTGAAGCTGACCATACATACTGCATCCGATGGCAGTGGAACCCCAAGAACCAATGCAACCAATATATTATGATTTGTCAGGCCAACAGGCACATCATCCTGCATGACAGTATTGTACAAATGTGCAAGTTTGTGTGCACTGCAAACTCCTCAAATGTCATGACAGGGAAAAGCTACGGCAGGGAACATTGAACTCAGCAAGGAGACTTCTCCCTCAAGGTTTATCAAAGGTGTAAGACGCTAACTATGGAAGCTAACAGGCAGCTGATGCCCAGACAATCTGAAGGGTCAAGTGACAATCATCTAACATACATGGGTGGACATTCTCCTGGTTTGCATTACAGAGACCTTGCACAAGCTTCTCCCCATCTGGATGGAGTAGGGTCATAGTGAACGGTTTAATATGATTTCTACACAGAAACGGCAAACTTTGAGTCAGGTCACACAATTATTTTTCCAATACACTGAGAAATCTGTGACAACAACCCACTTTGATGGTTGGGAGCACATGCAGTCAACTCAACAGTGACCAACAGTCTCCCTATTGTCATAGCAAACCACTTCTGCTGCATTACTTGCAGGTATGAGATTGCGCTTGTCCACTCTAATTGACCACTTTTTACAAGAGTAGCGAAAACATTGACCGAGTTACACCTCTCAGACTCAGACATTGAAACCAATGACAATAAATGCTCATTGGTTTAACGCACATTGACTCTTTAAATACACCCAAAGTCATTACCAAATGCACCCCTATCTCAAACAAACATCATAGCAAATGCACTACCAAATCTTCCTCAAACTTCTACTGTATATACATTTTACTAGGATAGATTAAGATGCAGAGAGCTGTGCTCATAGATGTATATAAATCTGAGTGCTGCATTGCTCAGCCTATTCCACTACTAACAGCTAATACAGTACAGTGAATATCAGAGCACCTCCTTCACCAGCCTAGGGGAGCTGCAGAGCCTTGTGTAGCTGCTGCACTCAATTTAATTATATGTGCCTGTGATTATACAAGCGGTCAGGGTCTCCGGCACTTTGCAGCAGTGTCATTTTCTAGAAGGACAAGAGTGCATATTACACAGGTGACTTCATTCAGACAATGCACTCTAATAGATTCTGCTTGAAGACACACATGTAGCCCCCTATGGTAAAGAATAAAGCTTGCTTGCTTACAGCAGCTGCAGAGACGGGATGTGCAAAAAACTTCCCTCTGGGATTTCTGTAAATTCAGATCTCACAAAGGACCTGCAAAAGAAAGAGACAAATGCATGGAAAAAAAAATCAAAAAAGAAAAATTTTTTTATCTTAATTTGGTGCTTTAATTAGTCAGATGTATAAAATACAACAGTCAGTAAAGAGCGATGTGCGGTAATCAACAGCGGCAACCAATCAGCAAATCGCCTGCCAGTGTTAAGACTCCTCTAAACCAATGAAAGATTAAAGCTAGCTGCTAGAGGTTACTTTATTTTGTACACCGCCACTGCTCTTTGCCAGCTTTTTTAAGAAGAATTTGTTAGGCTGTCTATAGGTGAGCAAATCTTTCAGAATGACAGGTAGTAAGAGACCTCTAGATCATTCACCTCTAGCATCCGCCACAACTGCCCTTACCAACTTGCCCGAAGCCCTGATATGATACACACACACACACAGTCGAGGATCATGCCCATTGCTATGGTGAAATTCCAGCCTATACATGCTGTAAGATTTAGCCATACATATAGTAAATGAAGACATATAGCTAATAAATTCACGTCTAAGACATTCGCGTGTGCAATGTACAAACACAGCATACATGTAATGTTAACCTGTAAGCCAAGGCTTGACAGTCGTTCATACATTCATACACTGAAGTAGTAAATGCTTACAGCCCCTTACAGTGAGATAACGTCAGGAAGGAAGGTGCGAGGGATAGTCTTGGCATTTTCACATAAGGCATTGTCTTTGGTACAAGTACACCAGGTTGGGCATTTTGACTTGATTGGTTTTCTCCCTTCCGTCTTGTTTATTAGCAAAAGAGCAAAGGAGATGCAAAGGAAGATGGCAATCCTTCTAGGTGGTCTTCTACCATTCCCCATCCTCCAGGTGTTCGGTGACTGCAGCCAGTAAGACGGATAGCCCAAACCATGAACAGCAGCTAATGAGCTTTATTCTAAGGCCAATACAAGGATCTTTTTCTCCTTTTGCTGTCTTCTTCTCCTTAGCTACTGGCTTGCAGCGAAAGACCTGCAGCTTTATCAGAAAGCGGTGAGTGTGTGTATGTGTGTGTGTGTATGTGTGAGAGTGTGTTTGCGCGCAGGGGGCAGTAAGAAGACTAGAGCTGTGCTCTGCGATGGGAAATGTCCCGCTGCCTCGCAAAAGGAGCAAGAACAAGGGACACATGCATTGCCATGTAAATATCAAGCTCACACAGCAGCAGAATGCCAAGTGATGTCATTTAGAAAATGCACAGCCTGCTGATTTCAAAGGGAGGCCCTTTCCATGCGAACCAAAAATAGTACAGCATTGTGTCTTGCCGGGGCTGAGAGGAGGGGAGGGAATTCATCATTTTCACTGAATCCCTTCACGGCGAAATCCTATGGGAACCTTGTCTTATATATTGCAGGACATCTAGCAGAGCAGATAATAAGGAAGTAGTATCGGCTTAAAGGTACCCCACAGACACAGGATAAATGCCCATCAACAGGGCACACAGCTTATGCCATTTATGTCACCCAACAGTGCTATAGATAATAACAGATTATCAATGTGCACATTAAAAATAAAGAAATAACCAAATGCACCTGGCAGAGAAATGTAGCACAGAAACCATAGTTATACCCTTATGAAATATTTGTTACATGTATAATAAGCAGTGTAGGGACTGCCTGCAAAAATAATAGTTTGCATAAAGTATATGTAAAATCTCATATAAGCTTTTATGAGTTCATTCATTTTCAAAAGTCATTTTCAGAATTTTTAAATATGCAGCTTTCATTAAAATAGTACCTGGTGATCCTGCCGTGATGGTTCTCAGCCAGGCACTTCCTGTTATAGGGTGACAACGCTCTGTCCCCATCTCCCAGTTGTGCTTTGGTGTTTTCACACTGTCACAAGGGTATCTGATGGAGACTACATAGCCACACATTATGCAGACATGGTCCACTGTTGTCACCATCCGGAAACCCGCTCTGCGTAGCCGTAGCAGGATTGCATGCATGCAGACAGAAAGTGACTGCAGGCAATCATTTAAGATGCAATGAAGGGTGAAAAAAAAAGGTGAAAATAAGTATTTTATCTAAAAAAAAATAACAGCAATTGTTTATGATACACAATGCTTTTTTTTAAATTATTTCTCATGCCTTTATTTATACTGTTTTCAACATTTATATGCAGACCAAGTTGTCCAGCAGCAACGGGAGTGACAAGGACCGGAGACAAACTATAACACTTCCAGGGGTGGTGGAGCAGTTGGAAGTTTTTTTTTAAACCACGTGAATAAGTGGCGTGATGGTTGTGATCACTCCTCCTCATGTATCACTGGCCCTTCCCTTTTAGATTGTAAGCCCTTAGGGGCAGGGCCCTCCTTGAATTGTATGTAATTGTAAAGTCTTCCTTATATTGTAAAGCGCTGCACACACTGTTGGCGCTCTATAAATCCTGTATAATAATAATAATAATGACCACTCTGCAAATGTTATAGATTGTATCCGCTGATAGTACAGCCTTTCAATGGCAGTTTCCAAATGTAGTAAACTCTGTTTTTATCTTTGCCTGTATGCACTAGGTTTTGGAAGGATCATTTGTCATGATGCACAACTGACATAATCATGAGTTGGATGTGCAGGACAATTCAGCTTAGCTGAATCTTAGGTCACTGATCATGGTTGAAGTGATGCCTATGCTTCGTGCATACCAGGCAAACCAACATGTTCACTTTGATACCCCCTCCCCAACCACACATAATGTACACAGCTTCCTTTCAGTATGCCACTGCTTCCTTCAGGGCATTTTCACACCCAATGCGTTGGCAATGCACTGTCCGTTTTTCCAGAGCAGCTCAATGCAAGGCATGGCAATTTACCTTGTCACAGACATGTGGCCAAGTACGGCATGCAGTATTTTTATTTTATTGCAATGGGATGCGACGCGGTACAACCGCCTCTCACCCTGCAGTGCCCATCAAAATGAATGAAATGTCACTTGTAACATTTCAATAAAGTTCTAAAAAAAAGTATAGGGATGCACAGATACCGTTTTTTGGGTGTCGAGTATGAGTACCGTTGATACCAAGTACCGATACCGGTGCCGTGTGCCCCGATTATCAGGATGCTGGGCGGCGGATCATGACCCGCTGGCTGGCTTACTGATAGCCCAGGAAGCCGGTGTTCTATCGAAAGAACACCGGATTCACTTCCCGAAATTGCCTGGCTTCCTAGCAACAAGTGAAGTTAGCTTCCTCGCCAATCAGGAAGCCGGGTGGCACATCATGACCCGCCTCCTGGCTTCCTGATTGGACAGGAAGCCTGCTCCATTTGTTGCTAGGCACCTTGGCTTCCTGACCAATCAGGAAGCTGGGAGGTGGGACATGACGTGCCGCCTGGCTTCCTGATTGGTTAGGAAGCCATGCTGCCTAGCAACAAGTGAAGCCGGCGTCCTAGCCAATTAGCAAGCTGGGAGGCAGGTCATAACCCGCTGTCTGGCTTCCTGATGCGAAAGGAAGCCAGTTCCATGCTCCCTCGGCACTGCCGGTCAGAGGAAAACCTCTTTCTGTCCGGAAGTTCCAGTATCGGAGGTAAGTAACGGAGCATTTGGGTGAGTACGAGTACAGTATCTAGTCAGGGCTTATGAGGCTGAGGACTGTCTAGAAAAATAACCAATGCTGACACATGAGAGGAAGGGGTGTGTGTCACATGATCCTCCATACCTGGAAGTACCAGGTATTTCTATTTGCTCCCTATGGTCAAACGAAGTGGCGTTTTTTGCTGTCTTTTCAGCCCACAGGAAGTGACAAAGACAGCATTTCTTACAAGATTAACATGTATTTACTGTACTTGCTGAAAATGTCCTTAGCCTGAAAAAAAGAACCTAATGCAACCACCGCACCCAAGGACTGCTAAAAGGATATATATAAAAATGTTGGTTTTGGGTTTAGATATGCTTTAGAAATTTTTTGGTACTTGCGCTGATTATATTTATAATATATTTAATAGTTTTTATAAACCCATAACAGGAGTACATTTTTTATACCTACCTCAAGTTCTGCTTTAAATAGGAAAGCAATTTTAGCTCCCGAATGCATTAATTACTGAGTATTGGAGGCAGAACAAATAATTACTTGAGTTTAGATTGTAAGGCCCCTTCACACAGGCAGTGCGTTTATGTGCTTCTTGCCGCGTATCAGCACAGGGCATCCTATCCATTTCAATGGCCTCACTATGCGCAACAGATGCAGCAAAGAAGCTCATGTAGAAATTCCAGCTGTGCAGAAAAAAATTGCCGTCTGGAGACGGCAACCCGCAGATGCTGCAGTGCCGTCCGTCCGTTTTTTTACTACGGGCGGACGGCAAGAGGTTAATGTTGACTGTGTGGGTTGTCACATGTCAACACACGAGCAAAGAGGCGCATTTTGCCTGCTGTGTTTGGGTGCCATTAACAAATAATGGTGCCACTTCACGCATCACACGTTTTCCTGCATTACGTGAATGCGCCTCAACCCGCACACAGCAAAGTATGAACAAGGCCTTAGGCAGTGTAAAGGTCAGGGATAAAGTGTAGAGGGTGGTGCCTATAGGGAAATGCAACAGCATATATTAATGTACTGTAATATGTCTTTTGAGCTGTAGATGGCGCTGTAGTGCAATGTTAGTCTCTAAGTGCATGCTCATCTATGATACAAAGGAAGTTTTCTTTTTTCTATGTTTTTTCTTCACAATGCCATATTTTTTACATGTAATGTTCTTCTAAGCAAGTCAAACTTAATTTAGCATTTCTCGGGGTCTCAGTGCTTCATCTAAACCAGTGGTTCTCAACGTGTGTAACCTCAGGACCCACATTTGTCTTTGGTCATTATGACGCGACCCAAGTCGCACTGCAACGGAATGCACGGAATTAGGGTACCGCGTGTTCAAGTGTGGGCGTACGAGCTGTGGGCGGGAGGTGCGTTTAGGGGAACCATTCAAATGAATGGCAACCCAACACACCTCTCACACCAGAATGCATGGTAAGTACGATTGCATGGTACAGTGAGTTAATCGCATGGTACTATGCGATTAAGGCACTGTGCTAGTGTGAATGGGTCCTCAAAAACATTGGCATACATACACAACCACAGACACAAACTGTTGAACTGTTATAAAGCTCCATCCATGTGTGCATTGCATACAGGACAGGTGAGGGAGTTGTAATAAATGCACATATTGATGGAGCTCCCTCGCGGCCAAAGCCCCATCTCATCCCACCTTAAGCTGACACTCGGCACTGGGCAGCATATTTTGAATGGCTGCTTGTCACGAGAACTAACAGTGTTGCGCTAGGGAGAGGCAGAGGAGCCTCTCACCTAAAAAAAAAGTGGAAAGCATGTGGCGACCCACTGAACACGGGGTCGCGACCCACTTTTGGGTCGCGAACACCCAGTTGAGATCCAAGGATCTAAACACATAACCAACAGTGCCAACACGCAGTAAGTGATTTAATTTCTCAATTTTAGTTTACATGCGTCTAGAGAATGCCTGCTTAGTTGCTATGGGCTACTGCACTTTGTCATCACTGTATTTTAAAAGCATAGTCCACCTTTCGCACCATATTTCATGCCACAGCCGTATTTAGGCTGTAACATGAAACAAGGTCACATTACCTAACCCCCACCATCAAGCCACTTACCTGAAGTGCGGGGTGCTTCTTCCTGCATCTTATTGATTATTGCATGCCTGTCTGTGACTCCACTCGCACAGCTGCATCGTCCATTCACAGATCTATTTACAGGGATCGGTCTGTGTTTTTACCTGCAATTTCTGACAAGGTCTTTTAAATGTATCTAGAGAAGAACATGAGAATAATCTATGTGGTGGGTCATTGTACCTTTTATTTATTTTCCTCTGTACAGTTAATCAAGTATGTTTTCTTTTTACTGTAAAGTGATACAGAATATAAAGCAATATATAAAGATAATAATCTAAATCTGCTAGAATTAACCGGATGGAAGGATTACTACCGGGAATGAGTCCTTCAGCGAAGTCAGTATGGGGTCTGTGGTGGGCTCCACATATCAATGTAGATAGTAGATACATATGTGAGGTGTTAGGAGGAAATCTCTCAGGCGCCAGAAACTTTAGAACTTGTGTTTGCAAAAATGGCCAAGTTCAGGACCACAGGAACAGATGTCTAGGCAGCTGGGGATTTCAGAGGGCCACTCAGAGGGAGGTCAGCACTATTCCTATATCAATCCCTGCGGTGGCCAGGTTTCTTGTTTCTTTACCACACAAAGACCTTGACACTTTGGAACACATTTCTCAGTAGTTTTCTACCCTGTGCATCATTATGAGTAAAGAAAACAGATTATCTTGGGTCTTTCTGACTCTAGGACCATATGCTGCTTTCAAGTCAAGTTGTCTCTGCTTGGATTCTATAGAAAGAATAAAACATAAGGAAACAATATAAATGTTATCACACCTGTCAATAAGCATTGATCTTGTTACAGACACCAAGTGAGATACATTTTACATAATCTCACAGTTGTAATTTGTACAATATCAGCTCTAGTGGTTTTATTTGAAATGAAGACACAGAGGGGAATTGATCAACACTGGAGCAGATGAAAACTGGAGCAGCGATCAATCAGATTCTCTCTTTCATTTTCAATTCTTAACTGAACAAACTGAAGAGAGAGGCTGATTGGTTGCCATGCACAGCTGCTCCAGATTTTGTCTGCTCCAGTTTTGATAAATTCCCCTCAATGTGTCTTAACGATTTTTACTAGTAATAACTAGTAATGTATTAATGTTTGAAGTGCAGTAAAACTACAGACAGACCAATGGTCATAACCCAATCAGACCTGATGATGTGTAAAGTGCCACAGCTCATTTAAAAAAAAAAAAACATGGATTTTTGTGCTCACCATAACATCCTTTTTCTTGGAGTCCATCGAGGGACACAAGAAGTCCATAAAGTACAAGTGAAACCCATTTTTTAGTTTTGGATATAGTGTAGAGGGATTAGAACACCTGTCAGGCTTGTATTGCTGCCTGTTTTCCCCATTGACGAGATTCACCCTCTCTACTTGTGCTGGTGACTGTTATCACTGAAAGTGAAAGAGAATCCCAAACTTTGGGTTGTCATCAGACCAGGAATAGACCAGAAATCGTCCAGTAGGGACACTAGCTCAGGTGACCATGCTGCCCAACAGGGATCTCCCTCACTTTGGAGGTATTTCCTCTCAATCCCTGTTGTGGCTATCGCACAGGAAGTGAAGGGAAATCTCTCCATTAAGACAGATGGCAAAAAAAAGCTGACAGGAATTATAACTCATTTACTATCCAAAACTAAAAAAAAAAAGTTTTAAAACCTTTTTTGGGCTTTAGTTGTCTTTTGGGTCACAGGAGTATATTTACTAATGTACTCCTGTCAACCAAAGTCAGCATATAGCGGGCTACTGCAGAGCCACATTGCAGACAGGAAAGATCCTGTCAATATTGTCAGGATCCACCCCGCTGCCTGATTGACAACTTGCTCTGCCCCTCTAGAGTCATAGCCAGCTGTGCGCACCCTTAACCTGTCCTAGCCCCTCCAGTGAGCACTGAAGGAACATAAATGGGAAGGGGAAATCCCTGCAGGGAGTGGTAATTGACAGTCACCGCTGTCTGCAGGCAGAAGCCATAAGCTGAGCGATCAGCGGTATGTGATAGCTCAGTTCTCAAGCTATAAAGCCAGCATGTGACAGCTGCGGCTCAAACTATTGGGAAGAGTACATTTTAATCTCTCAATAGTTCCACTTTAAGTTCAGTTCTGCTTTAACCTTCAGGATAATTGATCACTGGCAAAAATTTTCAAAAAGTAGGTCAGCCCAAAAGAACCCCTCCTACTACCAGCGTGCCTCAGTTAACGAAATAGCCCAGATCGCCAATATGGCGCATGGCCAGATGATCACAGGCAATGAGTACGAGCAATGGGAACATACAATGAGAACATTGAATGGAAATAAGTGAGGAATTATTTTCAGGTCAGTAATCTAGTAAATCTAGGATCAGGAGAACCACCCCAGGTGTATGACAGCTTTACCTGTTTATATAAAGCCGCACTGCATACACATGTTCTTTTTTGCTGAGCAAAATGCAAACCATATTACAAGGACCGTGTTTTATTGAGATCCATTGCAATGTACAAAACTGCTAGGTGAAGCCCAATGCAGAGATCAGATAGCCTCTTAAACAATCAACAGTTAAATTATGACACCTAAAGCTGAAGTCGAGACAAAAAGAAAAATACATAAATAAATCTATGTTTAATAGCCTCCTCTGCACTATATTTTCTTACTTTTTTACTAAACATATTTTTTGTAATTTTTTTTATTTGAAATTGTATTATTTTTTTTAAACTAGGGGGCACTAAGGGGTTATTTTTTTATTTACAGGAGCTTTGATACTTAGTATCTCTGAGGAAAATAGAGTATTCTCCTCAGAGATACTTTGTATCAGTTTGTAACACACTAAGCCGGCTTGCATCTCCACAATACAGTGAGCTGCAATCCGGCTTAGTGGCTGTCACGGCTCTGTGATGAGCTATCATTGTGGTCATAGTGCCGTGATCACCTAATCTACTGTTGAGGGTCTGCCTCGGACCACGAGGGATCCAGCAACAGCAGTAACTCAATGAGCACCGGTCCCTCCACGGATCAGTGTTCATTGTACCTCATGACAGGATTATCCCGTCACCAGGCCTTAATGAAGTGAACGATCGTGTCGGTATAATCCCGTCATCGGTCAAGGAAAGAAGTTAAAGTAGATGTAGGCCCAATTACTACAATCAATTATACGCTTTACACATTGATGTAATTTCAAAAGTCCTTATCAACATTTTTAAATCTGCCGCTTTCATTAAAGTAATACCTGGTGGTCCTGCCATCAAGGTTCTTGTTCAGGCACTTCCTGTTATAGGCTAAACACGCTCTGTCCTCGTCTCCCCATTCTGCTCCTGCGTGGTCACCCTGTCACATGGTGACAACACCCCACACAAGTGGACGTTTTAACACACATTATGCACGAATGTTCCAATGTTGTCATCATCAGGAAACCCGCCCTGAGAAATACCATGCAGCCACAGCTGGAGTACATGCATCTAAACTGGAAGTGGCTAAAAAGAGTCCACAGGAGATCAGCAGCACTGAGGGTTAACAAAGGATGGAAAGGGGTAAAATGAGTATGTTATTTAAAAAATGTAAATGTAATGATACACAGTGCTTTAGCAAACAAAATGTCATTGAGTTAGATAACATGTTTGAAATATCCATGGAAATGCAGTCTGTGAATGATTTCTTTGGCTTCAGTCACTATATATCATCATTCAAACCAGATTGCAGGCAAGATGCCATAAATCTGTTGAATCGAATAGAACATTAGTTATATAGTTTTGGTGGGCTGCATGAAAGCTTTGTATCATCCATTACTGAGTGTGCTGCAATTGTAAACAGTGCAGGAAATAAGAGGCCAACTCTATCAAGTTTCAGTCTTAGCCTAAACCCTTATTAGTGTGAACAAGAAACATAGAAAACAACTGATTTCTGATCTGTGCTTGTGGAGGCAGCACAGTCTTTGAGGGACAAAGCATTGAATTCTGATTCTATGCATGAACAGGGCAAGGTGGCTGACAGGTGGTGTAGGGCAAGGGAGGATAGTATGACCCCATTCAGACGAGGCTATAGGTTGCAGTTGGGGATTCCTGCAGCACGAACTTGCAGATTCTTGAGGCATTAACCCTAGGTGTGTCTGTACGGGTGGCAGTACAGCAAGAGTCCATATGTAATCGTTCATGGAATGATTACCTGCTGTTCAGGATAGATGATTGGATGCGTCCACAAATGATTACATGTGGACTGCTGATAACTGCAGAAGACGTGTATCTAAAACCTCTGTTTTTATCTTTAGAGGTTAGACAGTTTTTTTTGCATGCTGGGTGGTAAGTGTGCTGGGAAACTTTTTGCTGTTGTAATGTTTAAAGCCCTTCCATGTGCAACTTGCTTTAAAGCTGGTGATAAGTTGATGAGTGCGTTTGCCATTTGTTTTGCTTGACTGATTTGGTGCAGTGGCACATTGGGGGTCTCAGCTGCCGTTGTGATGTGCGGGGTCCCTTGTGCGTCCCTGTGCCTTTAAGGGGTTGGGCTACCTCCTGGCAAACCTGCACCCAATTTTATCTTTTGCTACATGTGCTCCAAGAAGGAGACTCTCATAGGTTAGAGTTAGGACCGCACTACATAGAGGTGCCTTGACGAGGCAGTGCGGCTTTCACATATTCTGCAGAAGACGTGTATCTAAAACCTCTGTTTTTAACCTGGAAACTTTTTGATGCTACTGCTGATAACAGACACCTGGGATACCTGCAGCAAGAATCCATAGATTCTTGCTGCAGGAATCCCCAGCCGCCCTGTGTCAATATAGCCTTAGGTACATCTTTAGAGCAAGGGTAAGCATAGCAACACTACTCTTGTGACCAGGGACCAATGTAACGCCCCATTCTGACTCTGACCCTCAGGCATTAACATATATAACATAATATGATGTGACACAAATAAGCACTGCTTCTAACAGTGTGTGCTTTATTAAATGAATTGCCTGCTTTTTGAAGCTTCTATCTAGGAACTCTATCAAGTTTGCCCCTTTTTTTATTTTGTTTTCTGTTTTTAACCTTTTTGTCTTAGTATAGATCTATGTTTGCCCCAAGCATATTTAAATTCTCGCTACCTCTGCTGGAAGTCTGTTTAGAGCATCAGCTACTAATAACACTTTGGTCGCTAAAGTCGTCAGACTGTGGTCCGTAAACTGGTAGAGGTCATAGAAGCTGAAGTTCAAATAGAATTGAATAACACTCATGAGTCAATGCCGATGGCATGCAGGACCTGCAAGTGGCAGACAGGCAAACCAGAGAGAGCAGGGTCATAATAAATATAACAATTACAATAAATACCAACAAAAACCTATTTTTCTCAGGCTCTGATGCCAACCAGAAGGCAGAATAGTACTTGCTGTCTGATGGTGCAGAGAAAGTCGTTGCATTAATTTTTAGCGGACAGGAGCTGGTAGCTCCCGGTCCTGAGAGAAATGACCTACCTTTATCCCCCTCAACACTAACTGTCCCTCTAACCCCAAGCCTAACATCACCCACCCTAATATTAACTTGTTTGCATTTTAATCTCTGCTGTTGTAGGTTCCTCTCAACTAATCCCCCTGTGCCAAAAAATACCATTCCCAGAATCTAATGTTTGCTGGTGGAATGCCTGCACCTGTGCTCATTGTAGAACAGTACATTATAGGGGAGAATAGGATGTCTAACTGCAATGAAATAATATTAATACTGATAGTGGCGTGTTATTAAAAAAAACAACAACCTACTATTTCAATAAAGTATATAGCAAAATATCTATAACATAAGCATGGCAAATATTTAACACCTTATAGAGTGAAATGAATTACAACAAATTCTCTTCTAAAGATGATATGTCCATTTCAATAAAAATATGCTCTTATCATATTAAACTCAGCACCTGATGTCAAGAAATGTTATTAAAAACAATCATAAAAAACTTCCTCTTATTGTTTGGTGCACATAAAGCTGTGCACACACATACAGCTAGGATAACTGAACCTGTGACTCTCTGTCCCATCAGTGCAGGATCCACTCTCACTGGTCAGATATACCAACTACCTCGGGATCCAGAGGAAACTGCACATCTGGCGTCTGTGACATCAAGCTCCCTTGTTTGAGTAAGTCTAGCCTGAAAAGACAGATGCTGGCATGAAAGGAAGCCACATAGATGGAAAAGTGACAGCTCCCCCCAGATGATGAGTGACAGGTATACTTTTCCTTATAACAGTGTTATATTTCACGTTCACAACTGATTCAAATCTCATGTATGTTTGAACCCTTTAATTGATTTCTGTATTGCTCGATATGATCTACAATGCTGTGTCCTTCAATCATCACATGTGACAGATTTTTTATTAGGCGAGTGATTTCCACCCATCCTCATAGTTAGAGCTGATGTGCGACAATGAAACTGTCACGCGTTGGCTCTATAGATCTGGAAGTGAGCGAATACATACCGTCACTCGCTCACTTCCTGATCATCTCCCTGCAGAGAGCAGTGACTGTCAGTCATCGCTCCCCGCAGGGTTTCCCCCTCCCCTCTCCGATCCTCCAGCGCTGAGTGGAGGAACGGAGGGGGTAGGGGCCGGGCACAGCTGGCTCAGCCTCTAGATAGGCAGAGCCCGCTGTCGAACAGCCAGCTGGATGGATCTCCACAGCATTGCCGGGATCCATCCCGACTGCGGCGCTCTCAGTAAATAGCGGGCAATAGCTCGCTATATACTGAGCTTTAGGTTATGGGAGGAGGTTCAGTATATATCCTCCCATGACAATAAAGAGAACTATGGGACAAAAAGGTTACCCCATAGTTCTCTTTTAAAGCTGAACTCCAGGCACAAAAACTTGAATTTCTCAACAGCCGCAGAGGATATAAATCTACTTTGTGTGCACCAGATGCATTTGCAACCCGTTATTACCTTGTAAAAATAGCAGTGACATCACCACTGTGTTGTGCATAGCCTGTGCAGAGAGCAGAGCTGCCTGCAAAAAATACAGGAGGTGGGCAGAGAAAAGACCAGTCACACTGCACAAGAAGATGGAGCAGCAGTGACCGTTCTTTATTACAGGAAGCTCCTGCACAGAGGCAAATTCTCACACTGGATTATTGCACAGATCTGGAATAAATACACAAAGCACTCCAAGACTCAAGTAAGAATACACCTTCCCCTTGTATAAAGACAATATTTGCTTATCCTGGAATTCAGCTTCAAGAATAGGCGTGCATAGGGAATGCCTCACCTTCACCGCCATGAAATGAAAGACTCATTTCTGCAGTACCATAACAATGCAAAAGAAAGAACCTTCTCCTTTCAAGTCAGATACCTACCATACAAATGAGAATGAGCTGTGTCAGTGCATTATAATGCATTTGTTGTAAAAGAAAAAAAATCACAAAGAACAAAACCTCCCATCCAACACATAAGCATCTTATCTATGTGGCCACTTTAGGCTGACATGTCAATATAAAATGGTTTATTGTGTAGATTTTATAACTAGCCCTTTCTATTGACCAGCCTGTATTGAAAATGGGGGATTAAGAATATCCATCACATCACATGAAATTAAATTGATTTTACATTTCCACAGCTGCTGACACTGCACAGTCACCAAAACTTGCCTGATGGTTTCCAGGAGTCATATACAAATTCAGCAAAAAATTAAAAGAAATGGATTAAAAATAAACATCTCAAAACAACCGAGTCATCAGAAAGAAGATCATATAAGGTGCAAAAGATCAGGATTAAGTATCGAGCCTTCTTAGGTGTCGTTCATCACGTTCCATGAACGTGCGCCAAACAGGAAAAAGCCTGTGTGCTTAAGGCTTTCTCCTGTTGTATTGGATGTCACCGCTGCAATGGAGGAGAAAACTGAAATGACCAGACCCCATGTCTGTCTATGGGGAATCAGATGTAAATGGACTTGTGTCCCTTTATATCAGATTCCATTTCTCAGGTCTGGAGAAATGGAATATTTAACCCTTTGTTTTTCTGGACGTGGCTGGAGCTGTGTCTCTTTAGCTCTGGATACCTATAGACTTACATTGGGCATCCGATCGGGTCAACCTGAGAAACCTACAGGTGGACCTGATCAGACCGCTAGTCTGAAAGCAGCCTTAGGAAATACTATAAATGAAGGGAGTCATGACCCTGAGGGGGTGTCACCAGTGCACCCTTCACTCATAGTGTGTTCATGCAGAGAATGGTGCTGATGTTATCACGCTGCTCTCTGCATCTCTGAGGACTTATCCACCACTTGTTCCGGGTCAGTGATTTATTAAGTAGTAAAGCAAGGATAAGGATGACAGCAATGGGACATGTGACTTCTAAAAGTCAAGTCAAAAAAATCAGTCATATTATCTTAGCAAACAGGTACTAGATTAGTAGTCTTCTTAATGCCGACCCAGTCGAAATTTGCCGACCTCAGCATCTGCGCTTGTGCACAGACGGGATTAACGAGGAAACAGGCATTTTGATACAAAGTTTTAATTTGCAATTGTTAATTGTGACCGTTGATAATATGCCATCCATGGCAGTAAATGATGGATGGCATTTTATGCACATTCACAATTAACATCCTAAGGAATTACCTTATTATGTAATTGCTTACAATAGTAATTGTGAATGTGCAGAAAATGCCATCCATCATTTACTGCCATGGATGGCATATTATCAACGGTCACAATTAACAATTACAAATCAATACTTTGTAAATAAATGCCGGTTTCCTCGCTAATCCCCTCTGAGCGCAAGTGCAGATGCTGAGGTCGGCAAATTCGACTGGGTCGGCATTCTCAACAGAACACCGGGATTCTTAAATCTAAGACTATAAAAAAACATCTGGCTGGAGTGAATGGTAAGAATCAGTATCCTGTGAGCTGTCCATGGTGCTTATGGCACTGAGTAGGTTTCCTTTGTTATCTTTTATTATCATTAGACAGTTTTCTGGCAATGGGCGCCCTAACCCCAACCACGTATACAGTATATACAGTGTACTCCTCTCTCCTTTCTTCAAACTCCAACCGGAGAGAGGGTGTGCTCCCTGCATATGTCTGCTTACCCAGACCAATGTTGGACAGCTATGGAATTGTATCAAAAGCTGTTTTTTGTATTTTTGCATTTAAAAAAAAATATTTGTATTTTGTGAGAGCGCAGGAGCATTACTGCAGGTAAAATCAGCTTTACAGCTGTTTGCAGAAGGAAAAAAAAAAGCTAAGGTGATCCTTCCAGCCTATTCGCCTAGTAAAGAATCCTGTCCTGAAAACACAAAAGACAGTTGTCATGTGTTAAAGCAAACCTGTCATGGAAAGCAGATTGAAGTTGCAGGTCGGTAGCAGGCACCTTCCGGTGCCAAATACAATCTTTACTTCTCCAACACATGCTGTTGCATACCCAATTGGAGACCTAAAATTCCAGGTGAGGAGTAGGGATGAGCTCATTTTCGGTCCAACCGAACCAAAAAGTGCCATGTGCCTCCTGCCTAATGTAGCCACCACTCTAAGCTCACTCCAGTGATAGATGATAGCTTCAATACAAATGAGTAAACTAAACTTGAGATTGTAGTCCATGACAGGAGTGAGTGTGAAGCAGTGACTACTTTACAACACACACAGGGACCATGGGGAACAAAAGTAGTCACCCTCCAGAAGGAAGGACCGTGTCAGCACCAATTCAGAGATGATCTGAGGATCTACAGCCGAGTGATACACAAATAAGATACATTTTGGTTTATATTAGTATTTGAATGCATTTTAAAATGATTTGCACTGTGTTAGGTGCGCCAAATCATATGAGTACTGTACTTGTTTATGATTGTTTTTAATAACATTTCTTGAATGGTTTTATGTGATGTGTCACTTTGAATCTTCTTTTTCAGCACACATTGGAGACGCAGTGTTTTTGGCCATATTTATACTCTCAGAAGACTTGAGATTCCAGTCTTGGAGGATAAGCGTGTGTGACCATACTAACACATATTAGCTATGGTCTACTCAACAAGGTGAACACCATTCTTTATGTGTGGAACTTCATACTGGGATTAAGAAGGATACATGGTGTTGGTGAACAGTGCATATCTACTGTATGTTTGATGTGGATGCAAAGAGAATTGAGTTGCACATTAAGGTCTGGTATTGGTTCACTTAATCACTCTATTCATTTGTGGGTGCATATTGAGGTCATCGGAGGTGCTGAGTTTGATATGATAAGAGGATAGATAGAGATAGATAGATAGATAGATAGATAGATAGATAGATAGACAGACAGACAGACAGATAGATAGATTTGTACTCTGTAATGTCGTACGCTATGGATTTTGAATTTCACTCGCAAATGGCGAGCATTCATTGGTCAGCGAGGAGAGAGGCTTTAGTGACCGGAGAAACAGGCAACTGACTTGGAGGCTCAGGTGAGTATAGCTTTTTCTTTTAGCACCTAGACAAAAATGAGCACTTAACCCTTGCAGTGCAGGGTTAGCCCCACTGCAAGGGTTAAGAACACTTTTACCTGGAGTTCTTCTTTAAGCCCCATTGGCAGTGGTCACCTTATAAATAGAAGGGTGGATCATCCTAGCAGAGACACATGCAACAATAAAAAGCTGACAAGAGTTGTAATGCTTCTTCGCTCTACATAGCTAAAAAGAGGCTTTAGATATACGTAAAGGTGGCATAGGGGGATTATGGAAAGCGGTTAAAAATGTTACTTTTGTTGTAAAAACTTGAATCTGCTACAGTCTATTACAAAGAACTCTAAAATAGAATATGAAAAATGAACCTGCTTAAACAAGATAGCAATAACTATACTGTACCTTTTCTAGGCACAAGTGCCAAAGTCAATAGGAAATTGCACTTAGAAAATGACAGAGGTCTCTGGCAGTCTCATTAGCGGTCTAATCACATCACTCCTAGCACAGCTTTTGTGTCCTTCTCTTCCTCCCAAGTCTTCCGTTACCCAACTCTATGACATCAGCCACCGAAAGGAAATAAAGTTAATAAAGTGCTTTTTTTGTTTAGAAATTCAACCAAGTCCTCTTGTCTGGTCTCTTTATTCACTTTTTTTCTTTCTATGTATACACAGTGTGCTTCCACGGGCTGCCAGGACTAGAACATCAATTATCACAAACTGAGAATTGTGCTCCGTTTCTCAGCAGTCTCACCCAGGTTTCCATGGCAACCCGGGGACCGCTGTGCTATGAATCAATTTCCAGCCTGAATTCTTTTATCATGGCACTGCCGAATGGTCACAGGCAAACAAACAGCAGTCATCTCGTTGGATGCGAAATGTTTTTATCGAGATCTCAGATGCCATTTTATTTGCTTCTTCTCATTACTGTAACAGCGTGGTGTAAAATAACCCAAGATTCTTCCTTTCTGCATGCGCAACGGAACACAAATTTTAATTGCAGATAACACAGATTAAAGGGGTTTCCAGTGTAAATGGAAATCCACTCCCTGGAAGCCTCTTAAAAGAGAAGAGTAAAAAAAAAAACCCCAGGGCTGTGATTCAAAATAAGGACAGGTCCCGTTCAGCCGTGAAACTATATTTTCAGTGAGCTGTTATTGTAATGTTCACCATTTTTGATGAGACCTTCACATGTTTACCTGCTTTCTGCTCTATATTTCATAATTGTATTGCATGTATAGTTTTCTATATACTTCCTCTAATGTCTATTTGTATTTTAACCATGCAGATGTCTCCTTTACCCAATAGCTGCTGAAATAAAGGAAAAGGCATACAGAGACTTGATTGCTTTCACGCTAACAAGGCTTAAAGGACAACTGTACCATTGGTATAGGCCTATAGGGTGTGCTTTAATCATGACCTGACCCCCTGAGTGCACCCCACCTTGAGAAATACTCTACTGTGGGGCCCTGTCTGGAGCTGCAAAGCCTTGCTTCAGAAAGTGTCTCTCAGTCTCCACTGTGGGGCCCGGTCTAGAAATGCAAAGCCTTGCTTCAGAAAGTGTCTCTCAGTCTCCACTGTGGGGCCCTGTGTGGAGTTGCAAAGACTTTCTTCTGAAAGTGTCTCTCCAGGGTCCTTTTAAACCTGTGCATGCATGCCATGGTCCCATTCATTCCTATTCGAAGAGCAGTAGTACTCTGCAGGACTGAGGGTGCAACAAATACGACTCACCATAGGAATAAATGAGGCCACGGCACACATGCCCAACATCAAGAAGACACTTTCCGCTACAAGGCTGTGCGGCTCTAGGTAGGGGGCACACATTGAAGACCGCTGGAACGAGAACAAAGATGTCAGCCATACCCTAAAGGATAAGTTGCACCAAAGGTACAGTTCTCCTTGAGGCTTTAACTCCAGTTTATTTTATTTTTTTAAACCATTTTCCACCCCGCCTGTGGAAAAAAAAAAAGTTTGTAAAGCACTGCTCACCAGCTTCATGCTCCGGCACGGCCATCCACATTCTCCTCTCTCTGGTCGCCACCCCATTTCTGGGTTGAATAATGCCCAATCTTATTTAGCCACTTCCTACGTGTCTTGGAAGGATAAGTTATGCTATTTCAATGAGAAACAAATTTAAAACAAGTGTTATCCTACTTTGGCTGCAAAGGCTAGGTCACAATTATATTTTTTTTATCAGCATTTCAAAATGATTTCTTAACCAGTGTTCTAATTCAGGGACATTATTTCCAGCTACAAGTCCCCAGAGCCTGGCACTGGCACCTGCCGTTGTTTGTGTTCCTTTACTGACATCTTCCTGTGTATCCATTTTCTGACATTGAGAGAATACTTGTACCTTTGACCTCAGCTTGTCTTATTTCTGATCCTGTCCTTTGACATGTCTCTGATGTCATACCTGCTTTGTCCAAAACTACTGGAATGCGTTGAGAACAATAACTGTGGCTTTTCTGTAAAACACTTCAAACCAGTAGGAGACAAACAATACACTGCAAGGCATGCATCAGCTTGGTGTCCCTGGGTCTCTAACTAATATGCACAACACATCCCTCTACCATGACCACATTGTGATCTTTAGTACGATTTAAAGGAGAACTATGGGCTCAGGGCTTTTCCCCATAGTTCTCCTAAGGGTCACATGAGAACACAGAACTAGTGTTCTCCCATGACCCAAAGCTCAGTATACTGCAAGCTACAGTCCGCGGTATACTGAGACCCCGCAGCCAGAACGGATCCCAACATTGATGTCGAGATCCACCCAGCTGCAGGATTGACAGCTGGCTCTGCCTATCCAGAGGCAGAGCCAACTGTGCCCGCCCCCTACCCCATGCGTTCCGCCAGTCAGCACTGGAGGATTGGACAGGGGATAGGGGTGAAAATCACTCGCCTCATAATTCCCCTTTAATCTTGGAACCTTACTTTTTCTGTGGCTCCATGTTTGAAATGAATACCACTCGATAGAGAGTTACCAGGGACATCCTTGGAGGCAGGAATTTACATTTTGGTTTATCTGTGCAGCTGATTCTCTCCAGCATGTCATCACAGTCCTGGAAATACCTCGGTGCTACCCATAATGTTTATGTTTTTCAAAAGTCACCATTTTAGGTACAAACAAAATATTTCAACCTGCTTTTTATTCAGGACTGCTCTAACATTGCAAGGAAATACATATCAGTTGCTTCTTTAACCACTTGCAGACCAGGTGTTTACACCCCCTTCCTGGCCAGGCCATTTTTCAGCACTCAGTGCTGCGGTACATTGACTGACGTTTATTCCGTCATGCAACGCTGTACTGAAATACATTTTATACAATTTTTTTTAGTAACAGATAGAGCTTTCTTTTGATGGTATTTAATCAACTGGGTTTTTTTTTATTTTTTACTATAGCAAGGAAAAAGTACCGGAAATTTTGAAGAAAAAGAAAACTTTTTTTTTTTTTGTTACATTATGTTATAATACATTTATTATTACCCAATTTTTTAGTAAAATATAAAAGACGGGGTCACGTCAGTTGAATAGACACCAAACATTCTCGCCAGCTTCTGAAGCTGGAGAGTGACAGCAGAATGTGGAAGTAATGTAATATACATCACTTCCTACATTCAGACACTGGAGAGGAGATCGGAGGGAGTCATGTGCTAATCTCCCTCTGATCCCCTGTCACAGAGCCGCCTCATGTTTAGTTTACTAATTTGTATTGAGATTGTAGTCCATCACGGGAGCAAGCTTGGAGCGGTGGCTACATTACAACACACACAGGGACCATGGGGAACAAAAGTACCCCCCCTCCAGAAGGAAGGACAGTGTCAGCACCAATTCAGAGATGATTTGAGGATCTAGAGCCGAGTGATACACAAATAAGATACATTTTTGTTAATAGTTATGGTACTTGAATGCCTTTTGAAGATTTAAAGTGACACAAAACTCAAACACTTTATGCCCTTTCAGTTCTCTCCTTTAGAGCTGCAACAATTATTCGATTAAGTCGATTAAAATCACCGATGGAAAATGCTGTCAGCGTTTTTCATCGTCGATTCGTCGGCTAAAATGTAAATTTCCCGCTCGTGTATTTCTCCATACACGAGTTACGCTACGCACGCCACGTACCCACCCACCGCGCACACGCCGCGTACCCGCCCATCGCACAAGCTGGACACACGGCCGCAGAGCACACCGCCGCTGCTGCAGCGACTTACGACGGTTCAGAAACAGGTAAGGGGGACCTGTTTCTAATCTTTCCTGTTTTAAAAAAAAAAAGCGGCACACTGCAGAACACCAGCAGCTATAGAGGAACAACAAATCCCAGCAATAATACATTAAGCAGCCTGTATAATGTATTTTTGCTGGGATTTGTTGTTCCTCTATAGCTGGTGGTATTCTCCATTGCGCTGTATAATGTATTATTTCTGGGATTTGTTGTTCCTCTATAGCTGCTGGTGTTCAGCAGTGTGCCGGTGTATTATACATTGGTATTCTGCATTGCATTGTATTGTGCATGGTGTCCTGCATTGTATAATACAGCGGCACACTGCAGAACACCAGCAGTTATAGAGGAACACCAAATCACCAAATATATTAAGCAGCCTGTATAATGTATTATTGCTGGGTCTTGCTGTTCCTCTATAGCTGGTGGTATTCTCCATTGCGCTGTATAATGTATTATTGCTGGGATTTGTTGTTCCTCTATAACTGGTCAGTGGTAATCTGCATTGTGCAGTATAATCATTATACAGCGCAATGGAGAATACCACCAGCTAAAGGACTACAAATCCCAGCAATAATACATTATATACAACGCAATGCAGAATAACGCCAGCTACAGAGGACTACAAATCCCAGCAATAGTACATTATAACATAATGTACTATTGCTGCATTCCTCTATAGCTGCTGGTATTCTGCATTGCGCCGCTGTATAATGTACTATATTGCACACCACACTTTTTTTTTTACTTCCACCGCTCCAAGCTTGCTCCTGTGATGGACTACAATCTCAATAGAAACTAGTAGTCCATCACTGGAGCCTTTTTTTTTTTAATCCGATTAACTGAACTTAATAATCGGTTAACTAATCGATTATGAAAATAATCGTTAGCTGCAGCCCTACTCTCCTTACATCCCTTAACATAATCCAGCTTTCATTTCTATTTAAAAATGTACCTTTTTTCTTTTTGCAAAAAGTATTGGGCGCGCTCCGGCCGATCCGCCGTTCTTCCGGTGTCTCTCTTCCAAAAGTGTGCAAGATTTTTGTGAGAGCGCGCCGCTCTCACAGACTACATACCCCATAAAGCATGGCGTGCACTGTTCCCACTGCGCATGAGACTGTTCTTACCCTTTCCTCCTCCTCACTCTATCTCCGTAGCTGCTAATACGCTAGTGCAATGCTGCTTGCTTACAGCTTACGTGCAGAGACATGTGCCCCAGGGATTTGAGAAAGGAGAGAAGAGTCATCAGAGGAGATGTGAAGGCGCTTGAAGCGTCTTCGTGTCTCATTGTAGTTCTCAGTAGCAGCGAGTGCAGAGGGTGGCTACTTTTCAGCTCCCATAGGAAGCATGGAGAAGAAGAGTAGCCACCCTCTGGCAGGAAGTTAGGAAACAGGAGAAAGAAATAGTTTTTAACAGCATTTCAAGCAACATCAATAATTAAGATCTGAGCCAGCTCAATATTAAATGATTATATAATAGATCGTAACTTTATTTAATTTTTGAGTTTGGTGTCACTTTAGCCACTTGCTGACCGGGGTGTTTATTTCAGTATTCAGCGCTGCGGTACTTTGACTGACATTTATTCCGTCATGCAATGCTGTACTGAAATTAATTTGATACCATTGCGATATGTAACATGTGCAGCACAATTGATGTAATCTGCGTTTTCGCACGTAGGCGGGCTTGACGCATGCTTGTGTGGGGGCGGGGGACTTTAATTTTTTTTTATTGCTTTCAGATGTGATTTTAAATTTTTTTGTAACAAATTATTTTAAACCTTTTTTTTTCACTGAACTTTATTGCTATAACATAGGGAGCAAGCAAGCTCCCTGTGATAGCCAATTTGCAGTGACAGGTCCTCTTTATGGAGACATCAGGGGTCTTAAGACCCCTAATGTCACCTAGGGACTCCCAGAGAAGCTGATGATGGCTTCACCAGCTTCTCTCCGGTTTCTGTACCGGAGAGTGACACTGAATGCAGGAAGTGATGTAATACACATCACTGCCGGCATTCAGAAGAGGAGATCAAACGGAGCTCGTGTACTGAGCTCCGTTTGATCTCCGGCCGCAGAGCTGCTGTGCTGGTCCCGGGCTCACACCGGGAACAGCAGAGCCCGGGATCGCCAGCAGCGCCGGCGACGGAGGGGGGGCCAACACACCCGACCGGATATTACAAACGATCGGGCGTCTCCACAGACGCCCGAACGCATGTATGTAAACAGCCATCGCTGGCTGTTTACATTCAAAGCCGGTTTTCCGCTAGGCGGCGGGCACGAGCAGAACGGGATAGGACGTCTAAAGACGCCCACCCGCCTCAAGAAGCCGCTGTCCGGCCGTTTAATTACAACGGCCAGACAGCAGGTAGTTAAACAACATTACACTTTGCTCAGATCATTGGGCAACCCAGTCCAGGAACTGCATCTGATACCAGGTGGCAGTCCAACCCTCCCCGGGGGCTAACATTGTTCCACACTAAAATTGTATTTCATTACTCGTATTTTGTGACCTATAAGTCCAAAAATAAACTGAAATTCCAGACATATGATATGCCCTATAAATCAGGATGAATACAAGAATTGAATATGAATTACTTTCAGTTACCTACACCAATTATGTACACATTATTATTGCCAAAACTAAAAAAATTGCTTTTTTTTTTTCAATTTTTTGCATGTGTGGTAAAAAATAAGATGTACATATGCATGACGTCAAATGAAAGCCCATTTTTAAAACAAAAACCGGTAATATGTGTAGGTGCAATGCATGAGGAAGATGGAAATGATGGTTAAACACACACACACAGAGCAACAGTGGCAGAATTGCTCCGGTCCCCAGGAACCAAAAATGTTTCTGAAGCTGAAGGGGTTAAACGGCAATCATCCAATAGGGCAGACTCCTTTCTACATTTCATTACCAATGCAATGTATAAGATAGTTCCCAGCAGACTGAGAGTTAAAAACCATGAATGAAACGAAATGAAGAATACATTAGCTTCAGGTGTGCCGCCAACTCTTCTATGGATTGTTCTAGAAATTCCAGGAAATACAAACGCTCTTCTGGAACTCATTACGGAGAATCTGACGTTTGGCGTGCACATGTATTTCGTCGAAATGAATAAAAGATGATAACCGGCTTCGCACTTGTTCTCACTTATTAAGAGGACACTTCAGAACCTTCTCATAGCGCTCAAAGGTTAAAGTACAGCCCCATGTTTCTAGAAACAAGCCGGTTGCTTGGCAGATCTGGTAATAAAAAATGATGAAATACTCCCCTCTGATGTTACTCCCCGCAAACTCACTGCTCTGCCATCCAGCGCTGCTCCTCATCCAAGTTTAAGTTCACACCAGATGCAGTCCGTTCCGTTTGGCAGCTGCATCAAAATCACGTCACCATGCTTTCCAATGGGATTTCTGGTGCTCGGTTCACACCAGTCCACACAACAGTCCGTTTCGATGCAGTCAGAAAGAAATACTGCTGGTCTCATTTTAGCTGTACCTGATCGCAACGGAACGGATGCAAACGCACTGGACTGCACCTGAAAGCCCATTTTAAGCCTAAAAAAAAGGTGTCAAAATCGCATCGTACTGCAGCTGGGCAGACGCACACAATTATGGTGTGATCTAGCCTAATAATGCCTGGTGTAATCAAACCCACTTCCTGTGAGCCCAGGTCTTCATAGACCTGGGAGGGGGCATTTCATCTTGCCAGTCTAGCACACAGTACTGAACAAGGTGGCATTCACATGTCATTGTGTATGTTCCGCGCCCTCTTGGAAGGAGGAAAAGAGGTACTCTTGGTGTGACTACACTGGCTGGAAGACTGCAGGAAAAATAGTATCTATAATGGGAATCAAAAGATTAAAGGAAAAAAAGAGTCGGGAGGGTTTAGGGAGAGCAACACGAAAGTGGAGTTGGGCTTTAAAGTACAGTATACGTAAACCCATGCTAAAAATTCAAAGTATTGTAAGCTTGCTCTCCATGAGGCTAGGCTTACACCTAGGCGATTCAGATGCCGAGCCGTGACTGTTCATTGTAAACCGCGCGGTTGTCACACGTTTTTCAATGCATAGAGATGTCTAATGGACCCAAACCATGCGACAACCGCCCGAAAATAGCTCCTGCACCTTTTCACGTGACAAACCGCAAAGGTGTGAGCAGCCTCCATTGACTTCAATGGGAATCTGTGTTTTGCATGATAAATCGCCTAGGTGTGCAAGGGCCCTTAAACATGCCAGGGCCTTGGTCATTGGCTTGACGATAGCATTGTAATTGTACAGGCGATTAGGCTACTGTGCTCAGAGGTGGCTAATCACCACACCTGGACACAATGGCACTCTGGGCTATAGCTGCATACATACTGGGTGATCAGCTGCAGCCGCTTTGTACATGACTGGCCCTGGATGCAGAAGGTTTGTGGGAGCTTGTTTACCTGTGGGCCAGTGGAACCAATTCTGGTGGCTGAAAACTGCTTCCAGCGGCCAGTAAACAGAGTGTACCCCCTCCACTGCCCTTCCTGCGGGTCTGGGACCAGCATCACGGGTGTCAGCAGATAGCAAGGAGAGAGACCAGGGAACATCCGTTCTCCGATCTCCTCCCTACTGAATGAAGCCAGAAGCTATGCTGATTGCATCACTTCTAGCTTCTGAGCCATCACTCCCTGGCTACAGAAGCAGATCTGTGCTTGATCAGCTTCATTGAAGTCCAAAGGTTACATTAGACCCCTAATGTCACCTTAAAGAGCGCCTGTCACCTCCAATGTGCTATCACTTAGGGGGCTTGTGACCCCCCCCCCCCTCATGCAAAATCAACAAAGTTAAATAATAAAAGTTTAAAATAATTAAGTTAAATAGAAAATGAAAAATACCCCCCAAAAATGTTTAAAGTCCCCCGTTTTTGGCATGTTAGGTGTCTATTTCCTCTTTTAGATTTGACAAAAAAAATGTGAATATTATATTGTGTTTTGTGCACTTGAATGAACCTGAGTGTGTTTTTGTATAAAACTTTTGTTTGATGAAGTTGCGCTAATATCATGCGACATAAAAATTTGCAGCTGGCGCCATTTTATCTGGGTCTGTACTTTCAGGAAATATATCATTCAGGTGGGGGGGGTTAAGCAATTTGTGCAAAACAGGCTCTGGCAGCGAAAGTGTTAAAGTAGAAGTTGGTAACAATAGCAGATATAGTGATGCGAGGTAAGTGGAGGGAAAAGGTCGGTAGGTCGTCTATTTGTATTGGTCATTCATTACTGAATGCATCTTCTTCACACTGCAATCTGTACACTGTGTCTGTCTCTCATACGGCTCTCAAATCCTATCCATGGGTACACAGATCTTTGTAATGCCAGTCGGTGGGCACTCCTGCGTGCGCGTTTCTAGTGCGGTCAGATCTCGGTGACTTGCAGGTGTCCCTTGCTTCAAACTGGGAGTTGGCAGCACAAGGTGACAACAACCTCACCACGTTACAATCCGATTGTACAATCTCCTTTTATGGGTCGTTCACACCAGATGCAGTGCGTTCCGGCCCGAACGCACTGCCTCGCATGGCGGCCGGCTCACTTTTTTGTGGGGCAGGAGGGGACGCGGCAGGCCATTGAAGTGAATGGCACCCTAACCACGCCCTCCGGCCGCACAGGATCACAAGGCACATTATGCCTGCGGTTTGTTCGGATCAAAATGCTGCAATAGGAGCAGATTGCATCGGGCCAGACCGGACCGCAGGATTTTATTTTTGGAGCGTTTGTTAGGGCAGAAAAAGCGCTACAAAACATAGTGTGAACCAGGACTTAGGGAGCGTGGTCACCATGAGAGCCAGGCAACTAACACTTCCAGATACAATGACAGTCTCCATGTGTTTGTACAGAGCAGGAACGGAGACGCTCCTAACCTGCACTCGCACTGTGCGTTTACAAGTGCTTTGTGTGTGTATAGGACACTTCGGGCATTTCTGTTTTGACCAGGAAATTTTTATGCTTGATGTGTTGTCGCGGTGCCATGTAGGATGTGAGGAACCTTGAGTCCCGCACATCAGACATTGTGCCGCAAGGTTTATTGAAGTTTAAGGTATTGATGTGGAGCTCAGTACGGGGTAAAGCGGTGTCATGAATGACGTGGAGGGCTCAGGACTCTTGTCTTGCGCTCCACGTCAGGCATCTCGCCGCAGCGCGAATGTAATTTATTGTGCGATTGAGATGTATTGCTATGTGGTGTTTATGCGCTGCGTCGCAGTACGAGGTTGAATGTACCCCGATTGTATAGCTTGTTTTTGTATATTTTATTACATTAATAAAGTATATTTTTCAATCAAAAATTTCTGTTTTGACCAATGGAAAGCAGTTGTAGCGGAGGAGGCGTTCTTCAGGCGTTAAGTCACGTATGTCACACGGTTACAGGCGCACCCATGGAAGTCTATGGGGCCAAAAATGCTCATAAAATAAAAAAACGTTTTTGGAGCTCAGAGCGTCCAAATGTGACCAGAGACTACGAAGAAGAATGGGATTGTGAACGCTGAATGTTGTCCGGCATAGGAAACAACATGGAGACAGAAGGGAAGCCAGTCATAGCGGAGTCTGAACCCCTCACCAGCCCCCCACAGGGAGTAGTGAAGCCACTGGTTTAAATTACAGCCAACCAGCATTTTCAGATGCCAGCCCACATATTTCTCTGATAAAAGGATTCAATGCATAATATGCCCTCTGACTTCTATACTGCCATCATCCTTCATTACCAATCCGCCCCTATCACCGCCACCTCATCTGCAGCATCTCATACATGGCTCCACTTATATGCACCTTTGTAACGCCTTGTTAGCGCCTAAATCCCCCTTGTAACGCCTTGTAAGCGCCTAAATCCCGCCTTGTTAGCGCCTAAATTCCCCCTTCCAGCGCCTACGTCACCCAATACTTGCCCGGCCCCCGTTCTCCAGCCCACCCCGTCTTTCTTCAGCCCGAAAATCCTCCTCCAGTCCGCTTGTACGGGTCATTGGTGTCCCTATAGTGCCTTAACCCCCCTCCCGTCAGCACACCACCTCTACATCTACCGGAAGTCATGCGGTCCCACAACTCGATAAGTTCGCACTTTCGACACATCACCGGCGCCCGCCCCGCCCGGCAGCCTGAGGCCCCCTGGTGCCCGTGTGCAGGTACTGCAGGCCGCGGAACCAGCGCTGACATACCGAGTTCCCATCGGACTGTTTATACTGCAGCACGCAGTGTGTTATGTGTGGAGGAGGGGAATAATACAGCGATAGAAATGGTGTCCAACTATGTAAGTACATGACAGCATCGGCCCACCTGTGCCTGATCTGCATGGAAGGGGATGGACTAAGACTGGGGCTTTGCACTGGTGGCACCATTCCCTGCAAGGCAGTATACATAGTAGTGAAGAGCACCCCCCGCTCCCAGCATGCCTTGCCTGGAAGTGTACATAGTTGTGCTGGCTTCCCCAGCAGGATTACATGTCTCATCATTCCCTGTCAGACAGTATACATAACAATGACCCCACCGGGACTACAAATCCCAGCATGCTTTGCCTGGCCGTATACATAGATCTGCAGCCTGCCCCAAGAGGACTACACATTTCTGCATGCTTTGCCTGGCAGTATAACATAGTTGATATGTAGACAGCTAGCTAAATAGTTTAGTGGTTAGTGCTCCTGACTTGCAGCACTGTTCAAATCCTGGCCAGGTCACCATTTACAAGGTGTTTGCATGTTCTGCCTGTGTGGGTTTCCACCAGGTGCTCTAGTTTCCTCCCACACTCCAAACACATGCTGGTGGGTAAATTGGCCCTTGTATATATGCATGCAAGATAGGAACCTTAGATTGTAAGCTTCTTGAGGGCAGGGATTAATGTGATTGTATGCTGTTTAAAAATTGTTGGCACAATATAAATAAATATATACACAAATTATGGGTGCACATTTGTGCCTTTTGGATTGCCTTAATGCAGCATGTGTGTGTTACTGCACCATAACAGAGCACATACGTATAAATCTGTCCTGAAAGTTACGTCTTATTTTAAAGGGAATACTAATATTCCCCTAAAGTAAATCCAATGATTACACTAAACAGTGGCAGCTGCTGTGCTATAAATAAGTAAATTGATAAATCGTGTGGACTGCGCTACTGCTCATAAACGTGCATAAACTTCCAAACAATGTGTACATTTTCATAAACATACATTTTCGTATTACATGGCACCTGCCGTGTAATACGAAAAGGAGGCTTTGTTTCATCAGAAGAGTGAATATCCCATCTATGAAAGACACTCCCCACAATTACGTTTATTGACCATTGAGTTATATGGTCATGGATCTCTGGTGAGTGTGTTCTCAGTTACCTTAACACATCGGGAGTTTGGAGCACTTTATTTCAGAGGATCATTGTCACATTGTGGATTTTGCACAAAAGCACTTTATACCGATTTACTAAGGACTATTATTGAATATCGTCATATTGATTATTATTATGTTTGAAAATGTGTGTTTATGAAAATGTACACATTGTTTGGAAGGTTATTTTAAAGGGATCCCAGCAGAGCAATGGTCACAGTCACGGCTCCCACATTATTATATTTTTTTCTTCATGCAGGCACGTGGCTACCAAGGCTACGAATCAGATTTTAGCGATGAGGAAGAAGAATCGGACAAAAATGCCAAGAACAGACGGTAACTAGTTCCAAGAAGTCTATTGTTTATGTTTAGTGTATTCATGTAGAGTCCACTGGTGATGGTGCAAACATACTGTACCTGAGTTGGGTTTGGGTTCGAACTTTAGAACATGGAAAAAGTTTGAATTTGAAGTCAATGAAAGTATATGGGACCAGAAATTCTGAGAACCATTTTGAAGGCTTATATGCAAGTTATTGGCCATAAAAGAGGTATGGGGGTTCGGGTACTTCCCTAGGGGACATGTATCAATGAGAAAAACACTTTTAAAAAATACAGTTTTTAATGGAGCAGCGATTTTAACATTGCTTAAACTGAAACAATAAACATGAAAAATTCCTTTAAATATCGTGTCTGGGGGGTCCCTTTAAACTGCCTGTAAAGTGGCGGATCTGTACGATGTATAGAACCTGCTGCAGCAAAAATGACATTTATAAAAAAGAAAAAAAAAGTGTGCGGTTCCCTATCCCAAACAATACCAGACACCTTAGGTCTGGTAGGAATGTTAGGAGGGACCACATTTAAATAAAAGGAAAAAAAAGTCATACCAGACCCTTAAGCTCTGGTATGAATTTTAGGAGGGACCCCATAAAAAAAAAGTGCACAGGGTTCCCCCTCAAAGTCATGCCAGGCCTTTAAGGTCTGGTAGGAATTTTAAGGAGGGCTGGGATATGGGGTCCCTCCTAAAATTCCATACTAGACCCTTGATCCGAGCACAGGCCTGACAGGAAAGGGGGAGGGGGAGACAAGCGAGTGGCTCCCCCATTCCCTCCCATCCCGGGCCACATGCCCTCACCACTGGGAGGGTGCTTTTCCAGGGTCGTCCCTAAAAAAGCACCTTGTCCCCATGCACCTTGTCCCCATCGGGACAAAGGCCTCTTCCCCACAAGCCCTGGGGTGTCGGTTGTGGGGGTGCAGGGGGCTTATTCACAAGGGGCACCCAGATGCACTCCCCTCCCCTGTGAATAAGGGGAACTTATACCCCTACCCATTCACTAAACGGTTAAATCAATTTTTTTTAAATACGCCAGACTTTTGAAAAAAATCCTTTAAAAGAGAACACTGAGGTAAGTGTTTTCACCATACTTCTCTTTACATATACTAACCTCCCATGACCCAATGCTCAGTATATCATGGGCCACAGCCAGGACGGGTCCTGACAATACTGTCGAGATCCACCCAGCTGTGTGAGTGACAGCGGGCTCTGCCTATCTAGAGGCAGAGCTAGCTGTGCCCGCCCCCTCCCCCTTTAGTTCCTCCACTCAAGCGCTGGAGGAATGGAGAGGGGAGGGGGGAATCCCTGCGGGGAGTGGTGACTGACAGTCACCGCTCACTGCAGGGAGATGATTGGGAAGTGAGCGGAACGGCTGCATGTTTCTGTTCACTTCCGGATTGATAGAGCGGACCTGTGACAGATTCTTTGTCACAGGTCGGCTCTAACTGAGGATGAGTGGAAATCACTCACCTCATAGATCTCCTTTTAATTGGAAAAAAAACAAAAGACATGTTTTTGACAGTCTTTTATTTAAAAAAAAAACTGATCCACCGACGTAATCCTAGGGTCAATCACGACGTCCAGCATTGTCCATGATGACTCGACGAAATAAAAAAAAAGTGATGCCTTCAAAATATAAACAATTGGGGGAGCTAGTGGTGACATCCCTCCCAACTGTTTACATTTGTCCACCACCTGACAGGACTTAGCTGTGTGAGCCATGATTGGTCAAAGTCATTATTACTTTGCCCAGTCATGGCTGTCACAGTTCTCTATGTTGTGATTGGGTAAAGTCTTGCACTGCAGAGGCATTGCTTTACCCAATCAGGGCTTCACAAGGCACTGTGCGGTGCGCAGTGCCTTGTGGGGTGCTTGGTGGGCGGACAGCCCGCCGAACGCCCTGATAGTTCGTGTGTTCACTGAACACATGAACTACCGATGTTCGAGTGGAACTGTTGCTCGACTCGAACATCGAGAGTCGACCATCCCTAGAGTCCACTATAGTTAGATTACAAGTTGTGCCTGCAGTTGAATCTGTAGCTGAGCAGTGCGGCCAGCTTGTGTGAGTTCCGTGCAGCGTGTGCCAAATGAAAGGACCACCTCTGTTTCCAGATCAAATAATACGCACCCAAAATTGAAACTTTGATGGAGAGTGAAAATGACTCACATAATAGTACTCAAAAGATAAGGTCTCCATTGAACATTCTAAGCATTTCAAAGTAGTGTTCTAATAAACCTCCTTTATTACTGTAATACAATCAGACTTCACATACAGTAATAAATACACCTGTTGTTTTTCCTTTTATCTGGTAGGTACTGCAGCAAGAGTTAAAAAAAAGCTCTGTACTGGCAGCACATAGGAGATTCTCACACTCAAGAAGCAGCCCAGCTCTCCCACGCACACCCATAAACGCTATCATCAACAGTACTGCTCAGGGAGTGAAAGCGATGTTGATTACAGCATCAATGATTCACCCTCTCAATTTGATCTGGTGACCATGGTTACCAAGATTGACCGTGAGGGAAAATCCCAAATTGTGAGTTGCCACCAGATCGGGAATAGATGGGAACTCTTCCAATGTGCACACTTGTTTCTGTGACACCAAATTATTATACAGGATTTATATAGCGCCAACAGTTTGTGCAGCACTTTACAATATAAGGAAGACATTACAATCACAATACAATTCAAGACATAATAAAAACTTTTTATTATGTCATAACTATGTATGCAGAGGTGCCTGTATAGCAGGAATAGTCATCCTTGGCACTCTAGCTGTTGTGGAACTACAAGTCCCATGAGTCATTGCAAGACTCTTACAGCCACGACTGCCAAGGGCAGAGGCATGACGGGATTTGTAGTTTCACCACAGCCGGAGTGCCAAGGTTGCCTACCCTTGCTGTACAGAAAAGCTGAAATGGTTACAGCAATGCCTGTTGTTCGCAGGCAAGCTTATGTTCTCATCTTGGTGTGTGCAATCTCAGGAACAGTGACGGAACATGAAACAAGGAATACTTTTTTGATATGTTGGTTTAGATAGATCAGTGAAGGGTTAGAACCCCTGTTTGGCTCTCTTGATAAAGAGGTTCCCTCTTGCTATTTGTCCTTCTGACCATTGTGACCAGGAATGAAAGTGAGAGCAGAGTCAGGGCAGTGGGCGGAGAGAATAGAAGGTAAGGCAGCTGTGGAGGGGTGCAGACAAGTAAACCTGTCGCTTTTCTCTACACAAAGTACAGGTTCACTTACCGGGCTTAATGGGTTGGTTTAAGTGTTGGGAAGGGGTGAGGTGGCAAGTGTTAAGGGTTTTTCTGGAGGCTGTTTGGCATTAAGTGTAAAGCTGGCCATACACCTATAGATAATCTGCAGATTTTCGATGATCAGATGGAAAAAGTGCAACAGATTCCTCCATCTACGCTAAACTGTGTGAATGGAGGAATCTCCCACTGGGCCAAGCTTCAGTATGTTGCTAGTCGGCCCCACTGTTTCTTAAAATACCTAAACAATGCCTGCATCCAATTGTTCACGTATTTTGACGGCGAGCGGGGCCGACTAGCAAGATACTGAAGCTTGGCCCAGTGGGAGATTCCTCCATCCACACAGTTTATCTTAGATGGAGGAATCTGTTGCACTTTTTCCATCTGACCATAGAAAATCAGCAGATAATCTACAGGTGTATGGCCAGCTTTGTGGTAGAGAACAGTTCAGTGTCAAGAGGGTGCTTTAGTTTCCGGAATACTTTATTAGTTAGTAAAACACTAGGCATCTGCCGTTTTAACACGTCAGGTTCTCAGCATCAGTAGTCTTGCACCAAAATCAACCATTGCCAGTCTCTGGGCAGCGAGAATAAAAGCATGGAAACAAGAGGGTCATCGTGACAGCCAGATAACTAGCATTCTTACACTGCAGTCAGCAATCACATCCTTCCTGTGTCTCTCATGACAGGTTTACTTTGTCTAGGTTACGAATGTTCTCAGAACCAAGTTACTGCTTTTGCCTGCCTGAAGAAAATTTGTCTAACTTTCAGTCAGACTTTGTACCTGGAATTCATCATTTAGAAGAGTCTCTACTCCACCATGCAACAAATGTTGGTGAATGTGATAAACTCTTGTACATCATATACACACATCAACTTTTCACGAACCCTTGTGTACAGATCTCAAGGATGCTATGCAGCTGAGCCTGCTTGGTTACTAGGACACTGGATGCCTCAGGGCCACCAGCTTCTTAAGCAACCAATGACGTAGCACATAACTCAAGGATGCTGTGCAGGTAACATCATTTTCACCACATTTCACATCAGCGCCACAGGATTTGCATATTTGCCCTTTAATAACCACCACAATAGAAGGCAGCCCCGTTAGCAGTCAGGGAACTGAACAACCTAAAAACAGAAAATGATGGGGCGCCTTCACTAGTGTAAAATTGTTTACGAAATGATAATAAATAGTATGAATCATGCAGCCAAGCCTGATTGGTTGCTAGGATTCTGGCAGGCTCCTATAAACCAATGTCTTTGTTTGTCCAGCTTAACTGGTTGGCAGGAAGCTGATGGCCTTCTAGCAACCAATGATTTTGTGTGTCCAGCCTGACTGGTTGCTAGGATGCTGGCAGGCCTTGGGGCCACCTACATCCTATCAACCAAGGACATTGCAGCTGAGCACCATTGGTTGCTAGGTCATCGGGAGCCTCAGGGCAGCTAGCAACCAACAACATGAGGGTAAGGGACAAACTCCTTACTCCCCACACAAATTACTTCAAATTGACATTGGTACTATTTACTGCTAGATTCCTTAACTCCTAAATGGTGTTATTTCTTTACGAATTTGTTGCCGCCAGCCGCGACGTAATGTAAAAGTGTTGCTTTCAAGAACTACCTGAATTTGTTGCACGTGTCGGTGATAGCATTAAAATCTGAATTTGACAAATGACATTCTTAGAATCGGCACCAGAAAAGTGTTGCAGATGCTATAGTGAATCGCCCCGAGTATTTCATGATTAATGATTGTACACCTCTTATACTACAAGTAAAAAATAAAAAAAAAGGGAGGGGGTGTTATTTTGCTGCAAAATGGTTACACAAGCTTAGACTTCATTTAATACGGTTACATAAATGTAATCTTGGAAATGTAACCCAAATGAGAGATGAGAAGCAGCCTTTTAATGGGTTTAGTTTGGTCCTCAGTTCTGTGTTGCTGTCAGTTTGTGTTAAATATTTGGAGCTGAGTCCACACAGACTTGTATTCCATCTGTTCCCAGCATCACTCATTAGATCTCTCATCCACATATGATTCATGGCAGGATTCTGTCATCGCTTCGAGGAACGAGTATACTATTAAAAACAAATTATTTTTTTCAGAACTGTTCAGTACAACATATGGGTGTCATCTCTTTTGAATATACAAGTCTCCTTTATGAAATGTGCCAGAAAGGAAAAGCATGCTGCCATGGCAACCCTGACGCATTACGTTCTAGAGTGGCTTTTATGGCCCGAAACCTAATCTGTTGTGAAAATGCTGGCTGTCTGGCTTGTTTTGCTCATCATTTGACTTTTCTGCTTTTTAACCAATTGAAGATCGGGATGTTATACCCCCTTCCTGTCCAGGCCATTTTTTAGTTTTCAGCGCTCAGGTAATTTGACTGACATTTATTCAGTCATCCAATGCTGTACTAAAATGAATTTTATGTCATTTTTATGGGACAGATAGTTTTTTTTTGGTGGTATTTAATCACCACTGGGGTTTTTATTTTTTACTATATAATGAAAAAAGTACTGAAAATGAACCACGTTATGTTATGAAACATTTTTATTACCCAATTTTTTGGTAAAATATAAAAGATGGGGTCACGTCAGATAAATAGGCACCGAACATGTCAAGCCTGCTGTACGCCTGTTAAATCGCAAAAAACTACCATATCCAAAATATCCCATAGACGATGCTTTAAACGCTTTTACCTTTCATTAATTTAGTGTTAACAATGATTAATGGCCCTAGAATTATTGCTTGCACTCCGACACTGGCGGTGATATCACATAACACGTGTGGCGCAATCATTAAGGTCTATTAGATCCCTAGTGTCACCTTTCTACTTCACTAGTAAATTACAGATGCCTGCTGAGGCAGCTGAATGTAAACATAGCAGGCAGTGGCTGGGAGCAATAGCCAGCCTGCTATTGGCTATTTTAAATTGCAATAGCCAATTGCAGACTGGCTATTGCTCCCTGCAACTGCCTCTTGTCAATCAACAGAGGAGTGAACTCAAGGAAAAAGTTCTCCTTCAGGTCCCCCTTTGCTGAATGGCAGCAGGCAGTGGGCTGGTGCAATAGCCAGCCGCTGGATGGGGAGACTTGCCGCCAGCTTTCTACAGCTGGAAGAAGAGTGGGTGCGGGGGAATGCAGAGGCACAGCGGTCTCTACTCCCCGGTGGGCGCTTGCTGCAGCGCTCTTCTCAACTAATCAAATCAACTAATCGATAATACTCCATTAACTCAATTAGCTGTTGCAGCCCTAATTGTAAGTTGACTTGTTAACACTTTACTATGTAATTAACATATTGTGCTAGGTGTAACCCTGGATTCTGAACGCTCCTTCAGGTCCCACATCCAATCACTGTCCAAATCTTGCATAAAAGAAAAAGTGATTTTTCAGACCAGGCCACCTTCTTCTATTACTCTGTGGTCCAGTTCTAATGCTCACGCGCCCATTGTAGGCACTTTTGACTGTGGACACGGTCAGCATGGGCACCCAGACTGGTCTGTGGCTACACAGCTCCATACACAAAAAAACTGTGATGCGCTGTGTGCTCAGACACTCTTCTATCAGAACCAGCATTAGTTTTTTCAGCAGTCTGAGGTACAGTAGCTCTTCTATTGGATCGAACTACACGGGCCAGTCTTCGCTCCTCACCTGCATCAATGAGCCTTGGCCAGCTATGACCCTGTCACCGGTTTTCCTTCCTTAAAGGAGCCAGGGCTTTTCCCCATAGTTCTCCTTAGGGTAACGGGAGGACACAAACTAGCGTCCTCCCGTTACCCTAAGCTCAGTAAACCGCAAGCTACAGCTCGCGGTATACTGAGAGGCCGCAGCCGAAGCGGATCCCGACATTGATGTCGAGATCCGCCCAGCTGCGTGAGTGACAGCTGGCTCTGCCTATCTAGAGGCAGAGCCAGCTGTACCCGCCCCCTCCCCCGTCCGATCCGACAGTCAGCGCTGGCAGGGAGGGGGGAATCCAGCCCCTCCCCTGTCACGGCAGAGAGCCGTGACAGGATCGAGAGGTGAGCGAACGCCGGTATATGTTCGCTCACCTCCAGATCTACTGAGCTGACCTGTGACAGTCTCATTGTCACGGGTCGGCTAGAACTATGAGGTGAGTGAAAAGCAGTCACCTCATAGTTCTCCTTTAACCTCCCTGGCGGTATGATTATTTTGATTTTCGTAATTTTTTTCGGCGCAATTTTTTTTTCGGATTTTTTTCGTTATTTTATTTCTTCGTTTTTTCCGTATTTTTTTTAAATTTCCCGCCGGTTCCGCCCCCATGCGACACGTCAGCTCGGAAGGGACTGAACCCGGAAGACAGATGCCGGCGCCGGCCGGAGGACACCGCACGGCTCGAGGGACAAATTAAGTAAATACTGTGGGATATTCCCGAGTGTAGCTACACTCGAACTACACTCGGGAATACCGCCAATGAGGTTAAACCACTTTTGGTTGGTCCGGACCACTGTGGACCAGGAACATCCCACAAGAGCTACAGTTTTGGAGTTGCTCTGACCCAGTGGTCTAGACATCACAATTTGGCCTTTGTTAAAGTTGCTCAAAATGCTTGCATTTGCCCAATTTTTGTTCTGCCACATCAACTTCAGGGATAAAATGTTCACTTTCTGCCTAATACAGTATATCCCGCCAACTTCCAGGTGCCATTGTCACCAGATAATTCATGTTCTTCCCTTTACCTCTCAGTGGTCATAATGTTATGGCAGATCAGTGTGAATCCTGTATAATAATAATCTTAAAAGGTCGGGAAGGAAGAAAGGACTATGGTCCCTTTAAGGAAAAACTGTGTACCTGAACGTGATTCCGAGCTTTTGTGGTGTCAGGTCCCTGAAGATTTCATAATTAGCTATGTGGTTGTTAATGCACCTCGGAGATCTTTTGGCTTGCTTCTCTGAAAGCCTCATAAATAACTTTTGCTTATTGTACCCATCAATTATATTAATATGTTTATTCAGTCAGAAAATTAAATCTGCTTTCTAATTATGGAAGGAAAATAGCAGATATGAGGATATAGCTTGTAGGCTGTTTCTCAGCAACAAAGAAAGGACTCCATCTGAGCTGTGTGCGGCTCGTCTGATTATCTAATCAGAAATGTTTGAGAGAGCCTTAGGCTTTGTATACATTCTTAGATTTATTTATTTTTGTATTTGTTCAGCTGCAGCTGAATGGAAAAAAATCGAACAGATTCCTCTATCCACGCTAAACCTGAAACGCTGCGGCTATTGTATTTTGACAGCTGGTCCCACTGGCTTTCAAAGTACTTGAACAGCACCTGCATCTCATCGGAAGTTGTAGGTGCCCGGCTAACCTATTACTGCCCATCTCCTTCAATGAAGGATGTTGTGTGGGAACTGGCAGACAGGGCCATCCAGTGTATAGCCAGCTTTATAGAGGGCTAAAATGTTACGTTTACTACACCTGTATTTTGGAGAAAACCATATAGTGCAAAGAAGAAGATGTAAATAAATTCTTATTTTATTGTGCATTACAATTTTAGGATTTTGTGCAAGGAAGGGCTATTTAGTGCCACCTCCTGTTACTTATTTTTTTCCCACCCTTTTTCTGCATGGCAGCACCTTTCAGTTCACTTGTATATATTTTGTACAGTGTGTATAAAAGGGGGGGGGGAAAGATTTCACTTTTCCACATTTTTGGTGCAGTTAACAGGATGTGCATCTTTTCTGGGGAAAAGCTTCAAATGTGCCTCGTTTCACTGATGCCAAGGCAGCTCTGGATATTCTTGCAAGCTCTGCGTGTATCCAAAGGCCCTATATACATGCAACTTTAAAAACAGAACGTACTGGATGGGCAGATACAACTACCCAGTAGAAGGGGCATTTCTGGGGTTAGAACTTTTTACTGTGCATAGCAGATAGATTTGTAATATTCTGCTCGGAGTGGTTTCAAAGGGGCAGATTATTCCAGTGTTACCAGTAGGGATGCACAGATCCCGAGGATTTAAGCAAGTACTCAAACTCACCCAAATGCTCCGATACTTGCCGCCAATACCGGAACCTCCAGTCAGAGGGAGATTTCCTCTGACCAGCAGTGCCGCCAGGGAACATGGAGCCACCTTCCCAGCCAATCGGGAAGCCAGCTTCATGCTGTTTGGCCGTCTCAATGCGGGAAGCCGGCTCGATGCTAATTGGCTGAGAAGCTGGCTTTCTGGCCATTCCGCATCGAGGCGGCCAAACAGCATGGAGCCGGGTGGCGGGTAATGACACACCGCTTGGCTTCCTGATTGGCCGGGAAGCCGGCTCCATGCTTGCAGATCGGTACTCTGTAAGGGCGAATACCGAAAGGTAAATATCGGTACTCGATACGGAAAAAACGGTATTGGTGCGTCCCTAGTTACCAGTTGCTGCAAAACTTGGTTTTAAAGGGCAGATTGTACAGCGGCTGATAACACTGGCATTATCTGCTCCTTTTGAAACCTCTCTGAGCAGAATACTACAGATCCATCTGGCATCTAAACAGTGTCAACATTTGTGATCCTTGATGAAGGAGGAGTGTGTTTGGCCCAGGAAATACATTGGCTGTTGTATATGATCATTTTATGAACAATTAATGCAGAACTCCAGAGAACATTTTTCTTAATCTTTGCAGTCGGGCTATCCTCGCACTGCAAGGGTCAAGCGTTCATTTTTTTCCTAGATTCAAAAATAAAAAATTTACACTCGCCCGATCCTCCGAGTCGGCTTGCTCTTAGAGCGATCCCTTCCGCCTGCCTCCTCCTCTGCTGCAGCAATGGTATATCACTTGTTGTCCTCACAAGCTATACACCGTTTATAGAATGTGATGACTCACAGGGACTTAGACCACCACAGCAGAGGGGGAGCAAGTCAGAAGGGACTGGTCTAACAACAAGCAGGGTTTTAGAAGATTGGGTCAGAATAACTTTGTTTTTGAATCTAGACAAAAATGAGCACTTAACCCTTGCAGTGCCGGGGTAGCCCCACTGCAAGGGTTAAGAAAGAATTTCCCCAGAGTTCTGCTGTAAAGCATTTTGGACTCTTTCACAGTTTGTTTGGCACTTTTCCACTCCCAGCGCCTCATTGATCTGTTTCCTAGAGAGAAAATCAGGCCATCTTCATGTTACCCTAGAGGCAATAATCAGCACTTTCAAAATCGAAAGCGATCTGTGTTGGTCAAAAATTTTCCAGCTATGTTAGTGCGGCCTCACCGATCCCCTTTTCTTAGGAGGGGTCATACAAGAAAGAGCAGCAGCTCCCAGCACATACATAAGACAGGCCGATCTCTTCCCAAATGTGAATAGCCTTAAAGAAGGAAGATTTGCATTCTCCCAGCATAGGCAGTTTAGTTATACTTGTTGGTGTTTTATTCCCATGAATCATTCAGTATTGACTTCTCCCCATTTGTCTCACTACAGCAGTAAAGAAGATGAAGCTTTGGTTAAGAAGCCATTCCAGAAAGAGAGACATGGGAAGGTGGCACACAAGCGGGTTGCAGCCGAGGAATGGGACAGGTAGAGAACACTATGGTATTATCTTTATGTAATGCTATAATTACGGCCTGCACTCTGCAAACTAACATGTTTCTTCATTTCCACACAAATAGAGAGGAGGCACGAAACCAGCGATTTCATCTAATATCCATGGATGCCGTATCCTTTGTCTGCCGTCCTATCATCTAGTCAAATAATTGTTCGTTCCAGTGTCTTCATTAAACCCTCCGCCGCCTGTGTTGTGACATGAAATGTAATTGTTATTTATTCTACAAAGCCCTATTTAAGATGTTGAGAGAAAAAATTGCTCGTTCTGTAGACATTCTAGGGATTCAGGAAACTATAGTAAACGAAAAAAATAGTCTTCTAAGAAAGTGGTTGGCAGCAACATGACTGCATGATCACTTGTATGTGTTTGTGTAAATGTATGTGTGTATGTATATATAAAAAAAACTTTTGTGAACAGCACCTTGTATCATAATCTTCAATATAAATATAATATTTATTATAGTCCAAATATCATACATCAAACCTCAAACTCCATGAGGGGAATTTATCAATCCTGGAGCAGACAAAATTTGGAGCATCTTTGCATGGCAACCAATCAGCTTCTCTTTTCTATTTTCAAATTTTAAGTGCACAAACTGAAGAGAGAAGCTGATTGGTTGCCATGCACAGCTGCTCCAGGTTTTGTCTGCTCCAGTTTTGATAAATTCCCCTCCATGTGTCTAGGAATCTGAAAGCCTAAGCAAATGCAGTGAAGTCTGCTACATCTATACCTAATGTTCATACATTAAAATAGATCCAGTATGGATAAGAACCCCGATCAAGTTCATGTCAGACACGTATTCTGAATAAAATGAAATGAAAATAGAAGCGAGTTTCAGATGGTAAGTGTACAATAAGCACATAGATATGGGGACGTGTGTCTTTGTTTACAGGATGGCTAGAAAATCGGTACAATATATGAGCTAATACAGGATATTTCTTCTTAGTCTTTACATACACTTTAAGGCTGATCTCCATGATAATATTAACCCTCACCCACCTCCTCCAACTGCCTTTAAAAAAAACACTTAGCTGAGTGCCCTTATATTTTGCCTAAACCCATGGTCATGTGACACACTCCAGTCCTCTGGTCCTTTATTTACATTAGAGAGGGTCCTTTTTACACTGCCTACATGACATGGACCCTTCCTATTGGCTATCCAGTTTTGGGGTCCTGTTAGTGTCCAGAAGAGGAGTGACACCAGCACAATTGGACTGTAGGGGACAGGTCGTATCAACAACATCTGTAGTGCTGGGTAAGTGGTCCCCCACACCCCAGTGGTGCTGGCTAGGGACCCGGATGACAGACTTAGTGAAGTATAACTTTCTTCACAAGGAGAGGGCGCCCTGCAGAGGATCTTTAATAAAGCTGCAGAGTTTGCTGGATAGCATGGAGATTTGCAGGTAAATGAAGATTTGGGGTTATTCAATTCTTGGACTCGCTGCATCTCTGCAAACAAACTAATTTTTTTTTTTTTTTATTACTGTAGACATTAAGCACTCCCTCTGTCAATGGCAGTTTTTATATGTCTGGGTATGTAGGCAAGTTATAACTTTTTGCTTTAGCATCTGATTTGTGTTGTCGATTTGAAGCCTTGTGAAAGTAGCTGTAATTTTCAGCAATAGGAAATGTAAAAATAGCCATAAAATGTGTTCCTAATTTGTAACATAAAGATGACATCATATCCTGTTATTAAATAATGTTGTCCAGATTAGGATGAGCTCACCGTAGGCCTGGGATCAGATTACCGTTCTTCGTCTTCACTTCCAAATAAACAAGCTGGTTTTTGACAAATCCCACGTTTAATAAAAAAATGGAAAAGTTCAGAGGGTTCATCCAGCTTTCTGTCTTACGCTTAGCAGAGGAGCCCGGTAGACTAAAGCTGGCCATACGCCGTTCTGTTTTTTTTTTATTTAATCAAAACTGCGAGTAGTATGAAAAAATAGAATAGATTCCCCCATCCGTGCTAAACAGCCTGCTGCGCAATTGTTTTTTGACAGCGGTGGGTGTGCTGCTGTCAGAATATCTGAACAACGATGGCAGCTGATTGACTGATCGAAGGATGTTGGACAAAAGGTTTAAAGGCCATCCACTGAACGGCTTTCGGCGGGCTCATAAAGAACCGACCTAAATTCACTCAGTGTACAGTCCGCTTGAGGTCGCCAAACTGTTCTCTTTATGTGTGGGCTGGTCGCATACATGGGCTGGGCCATTTAAAGTGAGGTTCCAGTGTACAATGCAGAAGCTTTTGAATTTGGCACTGTTGTGTTGTAGACGCTCCTTTTGCATTCCACTGTATATGTATCTATAAACCAGGGCTGGACAAATCCCAGAAGCCAAGTAGCCAATGTTCCTTAAAAATTACAGCTGGGTTTTCTCTAGTTTTTGAGCTGGCTCCCCAAAAAAATCCTGCTGGCTCATGGATTGGAAAGACTAGCTCCTGAACGCCTTATAAATGTGTCCACCCCTGGTATAAACATATATGTATATGTAGCCTGGTTAATACATGCTCTTTAAGAAATCAAGCTTTTGGAACAATGATGGGTCGCCTTTATACTGTATATCTGTTGATTGCTTCAGTGTTGTGTTATTTGTCTGAAAGAAAAATGTTATTCAAATAATTATTATTCATTAAAGCAATGTTATTAAAATTAACCACAAATGTTGCAGTTTGCCAGACATCAAAAGTTTGTGAACGATTACATATTGTATTATGGAGGAAAACTGGAAGACTTCAAACTCCCAAAGTAAGTCCATTAATTTACTGATGTCACAGATATGTGGTGTACAGCTTGGCCTTCTTCATATAGAAGGTGTTTTATATATTTACATTTCCCTACATATTTGGGTTAAGCTCCAGGGGAGAAACCAAATGAGATTCTCTGACACTTTGCAGGCAAGACTATACCATTAGAATGTATGATAGTCGTATGTATGTAAGAGGCTTATAATGCTCAACACAGGCAGAGTTTAACACGCAAAACAGTTTGCACAGTGCTTTACAAAATGGGGGAGAAAGTACAGTTACAGAACAATTTCAGTAAGCAGGGTTTGGATGGCCTTGCTCGTGAGAGCTTACAATCTTGGAATCCATTTACTCTCGGCTACTACTGGGGCATAGTCTGCACACAGCCTCTGTATGGTGATTACAGCGGTTTACCGAGCACAAGGCTTCCTCCCAGGCATAGGTCAGCAGCCTTTGTGATGTCGGGGGGAAACTTTGGAGCAACTGCTGCTGTCAGGTTGAGAATCCCTCTGACACTCCCAGAAGTGTTGAAAGTTGAAGAGAGTTATGACAAATATGGAAATGAATTAGCAAGCTAATAGGAGCTTTAGTAAGTGCTACTTTCCTACATTCTAATGATATATTCAGCCTGCAATATATCACCTGGTGGCAGGGTCACTTTAAAAAGAAATCGGACAATATTTAGAAGGCAGTTTAACCCGGGGGTTGGCAACCCCTGACACCCGTGCCAGGGTGGGCATGCAATGCTCTTTCTGCTGGCACTAAAATGTTTTGTCTTTAATTGACAGCTCCCTAGGCTGTGAATTACAGAGCCTGGCGCACCCACTTACATGATGTCCGTGGAAGCAGTCAGCGATCGTGGGCATTGCCACTCTGCACTAATATAGCCAGTCATCCACCCTAAAGGGGCCATTTTGTTATATCCTGTTCCTTTCTCTACCAATATTTTGGCTTCTACAAAATGACTTTTACCAGCTGATGTACCACAGACATATAGGGTTATATCAGGGTTATTCACAAAAGGGTGAAGAGTTTGGAGAAGGCAGGAGAAGTGAACAATCTAGGCCAAAATAGCTGATTTAGAAAAATTCTCCAATTCAGCTCACTTTCCAGTGCAGCTATGTTGTCCTAGATTGTTCACTTCTCCTGCCTTCTCCAACCTCGACACCCTTTTGTGAATAACCTTGTCTGTTTCTTTATTCTTTGGTCCTTGTAATGAGAAATCTGCAGTGGTTTGCGAGTGAGAGCATGGCACAGATGTGCTGGAGCTAAGCTGTCACCTATGTTTTGCAATTCCTGTCTTTTAGAGCTGCAGCTAACGATTATTTTCAAAATCGATTAGTTGGCCGATTATTAAGTTCGGTTAATCGGATAAACAATTAAAATAAAGTTTAAAAAATTGCTCCAGTGATGGGACTACTAGTTTGTATTGAGGTTGTAGTCCATCACAGGAGCAAGCTTGGAGCGGTGGAAGTAAAAAAGAAAAAAAAGATAGTGTGGTGTGCAATATTGTGAAATGGAAAGTGTAAAATTATACAGTAATGAATGCAGAATGGCACCGGCTATAGAGGACTACAAAACCCAGCAAAAGCACATTATACAGCACAATGCAGAACACCGCCAGCTATAGAGGAATACAACAAATCCCAGCAATAGTACATAATAGCTGGCAGCATTCTGCATTGCGCTGTATAATTTACTATTGCTGGGTTTTGTAGTCCTGTATAGCTGGTGGTATTTAGCATTGTACCACTTTATAATGTACTATTGCTGGGATTTGTTGTAGTCCTCTATAGCTGGTGGTATTCCGCATTGCGCTGTATAATGTATTATTGCTGGGACTTGTAGTCGTCTATACAGCGCAATGCAGAATATCACCAGCTATAGAGTACAACAAATCTCAGCAATACATTATACATACAGTGTATAATGCATTGCTGGTATTTGTATTCCTATGTATAATGTACAGTACAATGTACCATCAGCTATAGAGAAATAAAAATCCCAGCAATACATTATAGAGCACCATGTGTGGGAAAGTGCAGGCTTACCTGACCAGTCTTCCAGCAACTTGCTTCTGAGATTGGACCTGTCTATCAGCGGCTGTCATCCCCCCACCCCTGCTCCTCCTTACTACATCTCCCCGCGTGCCTTGCCGATCGTGGATGGGCAGGAAATGTGAGGCGGGGAGGAGGTGCGGTGTGTGTAGCGTGGATGCGAGCGGGTCTGGCAGCGGCGAGAGTGAGGTGGGGAGGAGGTGCGGCGCACAGCGTGTGGAGCTGTGAACAGGGCCAACTGATCGGAAGCCGATTAATCGATTATTGAAAAAGTTGACAACTTTTTCAATAATCGATTATAATCGATTATGTCGATTAGTTGTTGCAGCCCTACTGTCTTTGTTCCTTATCCACCCAGGTATGGATCTAGCCATATAATTGAACAGGGCACCTAGTGATCAACTCATACATGGGGAATCTGCCGACAGTCATCAGTGGGTAGGAACCAGATCAAGTCAGATGATGTTAAGTGCACCAGGGTCATGTCAGATGATATCAAGTATGCCAGCTTGCCCATCCTCCCATAAAAATGTTATAAATTAGCTAGGCCTAGAAAAAAGTACAACTGGAGGCTTTGTGTACAGCCTACTTTTGGGCTAGGTTGAATGCCATGCCTGTTGGGGCTGATTTGAGGTCTGAAGTGCATTCATATATTGTTGCTTATCTGCAGTCTAAAGTGCATGCATGCATTTGGGCAGATCTGACATCTAAAGGTGCACAAATTGGGGCTGTTCTGAGGTCTAAAGGTGCATGCATAAGGGCTGATTTGGGGTGTGAATGTGCATGATTTGGGGCTGATCTGAAGGTACAGAAATTAGGCTGATCTAGGGTTGATGTGTACAATAACTGCCATTAGCAGTACAACCGATGAGTACAAAGAAGGAAAGCTAACTTTGCTATTGTTCACTGGCATGCTGGTTGTCTGATGTTTGTAAAAAGGGCACTTGATGTGGAAAAGGTTGCTGGCCCCTGGTTTAACCTTTTGCTCCTGTAGTCAGATCTGCACTTATTGTGGCAGAAATTGATATGAATGGGCTCTTATTGAGTACTCTATCAGCGGTGTTTGTAGACAATACATTTTACTTCTTTGTTAATGATGTGCCCTTCTGGTTGGCAGGGGAGAACGTAAGACGGACTTGGATGTCATTCAAGAAAACCACAGATTCCTTTGGCAGGAGGAAGATGAAGAGGAAATGACTTGGTAAATTAACCCTGATGTCAATGTTAAAATATAGATGTGTCTAAAATTAAACTACAGCCCACAACACGTGTTTATCTGGGGTGAGGACCAAAAACATTGATTTTCCAAGGCAGTGCATTTTGTTTATTTCTCTCTATTGTATACAGACTTCACTGATATTTCTCATCACCCTCTAGACCGGTGGTTCTCAACCTGTGAAACCTCAGGAGCCGTATTGATCCTTGATCATTAAGTTGTGACCTAAGTCACACCGCACTGGAACGCCTGCATTGTGGTACGGCATCGTTTTTAAGATCCACCCAGTTTTCCCACCTCACAAGAACTGGGGTGGATGTTGCTCAGCCTGGAGTCCAGTGTGGGCTGCTGTGCGGTGACTGAGCTCCATCTGTATGTGAATTGCTTGTACATCTCTCTTGTGTGCCCTGTATCCCAAACATTATACATTTTCTGAAAGCCGAGACCTTGTAGAATAAAATGTTGGCAGTTGAAAATTTTTATGTTGCACGATATTAGTGCAACTCTTTATCAAACCAAAAATGTAGTGAAAAATAAACTAAAGTTAATTTTAGTGCCTCAAAACACAAACCATATTTTGTAGAATATAAAAGATGAGGTTACGACAAGTAAATAGATATCCAACATGTCCAGGTTGAAAATTGTGTGCGTCCGTGAAACGGCGACAAGATTCAGTACCCCAAAAAGCCCACAGATGAAGCTTTAAAAGCCCCTACAGGTCATCAGTTTAGGGATACATATAAATATTGGCACTAGAATTATTGTTCTCACTCTGGCATACGTGGCGATACCCAACATGTGTAGCGCGATTGTCGTTTTCGTACGTAGGTGCACCCGACGCGTGTTATTATTTTTAAAACCTTTTTTTTTTCTTTGCTATAGCATATTGGCAGTGATATGTCCTCTTTAAGGGGATACTGGGGTCTAACAGACCCCTAGTATCGCCTTTCACCTTTTAAATAAGCTATTGAAATGCAGATCACACTTAAATAGTTCATTGCTGGGCTTCAAGAGCCAAACAATGACAGCTCAGGGACCGAAAGTGATGGAATACGCGTTGCTCCCGGTTGCATAAAATGGAAGTTCACTGCTCTCCTCCCCATCTTCCCGCTGGCACCCGGCATGCTGGTCCCGGGCCCGCAGAGTCGGGGAAATATGGCAACGGTGTAGGGGGAGGGGCGGGCACTGTACCGGCCCAAAGAAGCGATCTGACGACAGCTGACCTGCCAGAATTGTCCCGTAGAAGCGATCTGACGGCAGCTAAGCTGCCAGAATCCAATAGCTGGCTTTATGATTTGGAAACGGGATTGGGAGTTTGTTTAAACGGGCCCGCTGCCAACGACGTAAGCTTTGCTTCGGTGGCAGCGAAAGGGTTAACACAATCATTCAATCACAGCCTTACCTGCTTTCTAGACTGGAAGGCTTCTTAGAGCTTTATCTAGGTCACATGTATGAAAGTGGTTGTTCGCTGGACTAGTGATGTGCACAAAACTGTCAGTGGCACATCTCCTCCGAGGCTAGACAGTTGCGGTTGGGGCATTTTCCTTCCCCAAGCCACATGTAACAAAGGGGCAGGGATTACACCAGCTCCAACTGATTGGGCCGGGAGGGAAATGTGTCACTGACGGTTCTGTGTGGGCTTGGGTGTGCACCAAGCCTTTGCACATCACTAACTAGGACCTATCCTTTCACTTTAGAGGGCCCACTTTGACACATAGGACCATATGAAGTGTTCCACAGCACTTCATATATGTCTTACTCTCCGTGCATTGCTCTACTACAACAGCCAGCTCTTCTATTAGAATTGCCCATCTAAGCAAAATATTTTATGTATTTGTCCAGTGTTGTGGCACAAAGAAACTGCAGCAACAGTGGGCACAAAACACTTCCCCTCCATGACTAACAGAGTAAATGTAGAAATACCAGTTCATACATCTCCTTTTCTGACATCATAAGTTAGGCTTGTATCTAACCTGCTGCATAGATTGTATGCCTTGACTCAAGGTGCCCATACATCTGCCGATTATCGTACGATAATCACGGGAAATCCCGCGATTGTACGATTATCGGCAGATTTATGGAAGGCGTGCGACCGTTTCTACTGTACGGTTGCACGTCTTTTGTCTTACGAGCAGGCTCGAAAACCTGCCGAGAATCGTACGATTCTCGGCGGATCTGTCGCCTGCTCGTAAGACAAATGCCGCACGGGCCGGTGTGCGCAAGCTGGATGCATTGCAGTCATCGGAAGCCCGATCTGCCTTTCCAAGATGGGCAGATCGTACGTTTTTTAAATTACCTTACAACCATCGCAAGACAAAAGTCTTGCGATGGTTGTAAGGTGTATGGGCACCTTCAGAAAGAACAATGAACAAAGATTTGACCAGGGCCGACAGGGCCATATATGTCTTCTGGGAAGGTCACATACATCACTCCCATTAGATCACCTTTTGCTTGCCAGTCCTGTAAAATAAAGGTCATTATATATAATTCTACCCACTGTCTTTTAATCTCTAGCTCTAGAACACTCCACATGGAGGCATACTCCATCACAACAAAAGGCACATAGTAATAAAAATGTAAATCGTAGACCAGTAGGCTGCTGCTTGCTAGTTTCTGCTCTACATTTCTTTATTGAACATCTATTCACACATGAGAATAAAGGCAGCCATTTTTAAAGCGTTTGGGACCTGTGACAGGTCTTCAGGCAAAAAGTCTAACATGTCAGGTGGCCTTTTGTCAGAACATATTTGGTAGTTTTGTAATATTATCATTGTATTGGGCTGTCATATTATTGCAGACTTCATTTTAATGTTATCCTTGTATTACCTAGAGACACAGGTTCAGAGGGTGAACAGTATACCATTGTTTCTTCGGGGCCCGATAGCAGTTAAAGCCATCTGATGACCCCCCTCCCCCTTCCAATTCCCATGTATTTGTTTGACCAGAATCCATATTTGATCCAATACAGAGTGGTGGTAATTCAATCAACGTAGTCAACAATTCTACTTTCAGTTAACTAAAAGGACAAAATTGGGTTTAATTTTTTTTTTTCATGCTGACCCAACAGAACATACTGACTGCATTCTAGACGTAAAAAGACAGAAATCTAATCGCTTTCATTAAAAATTCATGATTTTCTTGCTTAACGTTTTTTCCTTCCAACATTACTGCCATATAAATGTATTTTCAGTGTAAGAGCGGATGGGAAAATTTGTCTGATCTCAGCGAAATAAAGGAATTTTCTGTATTCTGCGCTGACAGGGAGAAGAGACTTGCAAAGAAATATTACGATAAATTATTTAAAGAATATTGCATAGCCGATCTCAGCAGATACAAGGAGAACAAGGTTCGTGGAATTGGGTAGAATTGTAGAAAATCAGATGTAGAGAAATTGTGGTTGATTGCCATGAGAAGTGCATTTTGCTTTCTGTTGTTGTGTTCTTTTACATCTTCCACCCATTTCTTTGCTACAGTGCATTTGTTTTTTTTCTTTTACTTTTTTGTCTTTTATTAACCACTTCATGAGGGCGCTTAAAGGAGAACTATGAGGTGAGTGAAAATCACTCATCCTCATAGTTCCAGCCGACCTGTATCAATGAAACTGTCACACGTCGGCTCAGTAGATCGGGAAGCGAGCGAATACATACCATCGCTCACTCACTTCTCGATCAGCTGGGGGGTATCTCGACGGCTTTGTCTGGATCCGTCCCGGCTGCGGCAGTCTCAGTATATAACAAGCAATAGCTTACGATATACTGAGCTTTGGATCATGGGAGGACGCTAGTATATCTACTCCCGTAACCCTTAAGAGAACTATGGGGAGAAACACTTACTCCATAGTTCTCTTTTACCCCTGCAGTGGGGATACCCCCCAACCCCCCCCCGTACTGCACGGGTTAAGTACTAATTTTTGCCTAGGTTCAAAAATAATTATACTCGCCCCAGACCGGTCCATTCTGTCTCACTCCGCCTCCGCTGCAGCAGTCTAATGTCCTGCAAGTCATCACGTCCAATATAATATATTGGGCGTGAAGACGCCGTGGGACATTTCCATCGCTGCAGCGGAGGAGACTGACGGAAGGGACCAGTCTAAGAGCAAGCTGGCTTGGAGGCTTGGGAGAGTATAACTTTGCTACTTTTGAACCTAGAAAACCAACCTACAAAAACAAGCATTTAACCCTTGCAGTGCAGGGATAGTACTACAAGGGTTAAGAAAAGTCCCTGCATATTCTATCCTGTACAAACATCAACATTGTAATAAGAATACATCCTATCGTTGTTTTTGAAAATACAGTGGAGAAATCTACTAGATTTTTTTCGGTAAGCCCAAAATCTAAAGGAAAACGATCTACTAGTGTATGAAAAGATTAGGTCAGCAGTCTCATGAAGATCTGAGTTTACCATCCCAAAACCTCACCTTAAGGGTGCTTTACAGGTTTCAGTGAAGTTTGGTGTACATGTTCCTTTTAGGCCTCATTTCCATAGATGTGCACAGACTGTCTATGTCCAAGGGCATGCATCTGTACCTTTACCTATGTGCAAGTCCAGGACGGCATGTTGTCTTTAGTAGTCATGCCCTGTCATAAAGATGTACAGGCGGCATGCATGTGCATACTGTAAGGCTGTGCACGTTCTTATGACTGAGGCCTAATACAGGATCCTGCTCTTGTGTACAGGTCCTTAGAAAGTATTTAAAGCCACATTTTTGTTGTTTTGGATAGAGTGCAAGCGTGCTAAAATCCATCACAGCCCTGATGGAAAGATTCATTTTCACCTTTCTGTGATGATGATCATTATATGATTGTCACCGGAACAGTAGAACAGCAAGCTCCCAAAAGGGACATCTGTTTCAGTGACAACTGTTCAAGTGAGGGGAAGTCTGCCCAGTGGGGCAAAACAAATGACAAACGCACTCAACAATTTGTCACCAGTTATACAGTAAGGTGCACACGAAATGGGCTTTGAACAGTAAAACAGTAGAAAGGCATCATGGCACACTCACAAACCAGCATGTAAAACAAATTGTCTCACCACTAAGGTCAATAACAAACGCACGGGGCCCGATAGCTCGTGTATCCAAACCTCTGTTATTGACCTTAGTGGTGAGACAAGTTGTTTTACATGCTGGTTTGTGAGTGTGCCATGATGCCTTTCTACTGTCTGCCCAGTGGGGACACAGCTGAGGAGATTCACCCTCTTCATTTGTCCTGGTGAAAGTTGTTACCTGGACAGAAAATGATTCGAAACCCACAATGGTGGCCTCCACACTTCTCAGTACAGGTTTTCTTTAATCAGACAGTTTACAGCTTCTCAGAGCCACCAGATTGGACCTTTCATCACATTAACAGTGTTAGAATTTGTGAGATTTTTGATTGGTTTCTTTAGATCCCTGCAGTGTTCACAAGGCTCTTTTTATTATCTTATTATATAAGTGCTAACTACAACCACTATTTTTTCAACAAATCTTTTGTGTGTTTTTGGCAGTTTGGATTCCGGTGGAGAGTGGAAAAAGAAGTTATCTCTGGAAAAGGTATTACTGCTAATAATATTTAGATTTCTGTACCTTTTTGTTCATTTAAAAATAAGGAGAGATAAGAATAATATAAATATAATGTTTTGTTTTATTTTATTCAGAAAAGAATGTTCTCACTCACAGGTTTTGTACTAGAGCAGATGCTATTTTTCAAACTTTCAAATAATGTTTCCTACTATAGAAGTAGTTACAGGCCTGTAGTCACTGGGTGAAAACTTTAAAATATAGAATCTATATTGTCTATGCTCCAGTCCATTGGTGCCATGCCTGTCATTCTGGTTTGTTCATTACTAGAGGCCTGACTTTAGGGCAAACCTTGCCAACTGTCACCCCCTGTTCAATAAGAATGCTTCAGTGACCAATAAGGGCAATCTTATTGGAATGGCAGGTGACCGGTTTGCTTTAATTGCACTGCCATCCTTGATTCTCTCTGTAATTCCATATGTTACATTGATATGAACACTAGAGGGAGCTCCAAGCCACCATATTGCCTACCATATTGTCTTTGTATGAACATATA
>NW_017306621.1:1258027-1261310 GCF_000935625.1 Nanorana parkeri | reverse complement strand
TATATATATATAATTTTAATTATTGTTATGTTTTTTTAGAAATTAAAGGGAATATGTAAAACCCCTGTCACATTGTTTTTGGCATCTGTGTCCTATTGGGTCCCACAGGAAATGAGGGAACCCCCCTCCTAGACAGTTCCCACTAGAACAAGTGTCCCCATTGGAAGATTTCCCCTCTATTCCTGTTTTGGTGATAACTAACAATTTTAGATTTTCCTATTGTCCAGGTGACAATAGAGGGGGTGAATCTCTCCAGATCTGATACAAACAGCAGTAAGAACCATACAGGGGATGAAACATGTCACTACTTTATCCAAAACTAAAAAACAAAAAAGTTTGATACAGTTTTGTGTCAGTGTCACTCGTTATGTGTCTTTGGCAGTATTTTATTCATCTTCAGTGTAGAACAATTTTATTAACACATTAAATAAAGTTTTCAAAATATGGGAGGTGACTGTATGACACTTATGTCTCTAGCAGAGTAAAGCTGGCCATACGCAAGGTGAACTTCAGCCAGTTCTTGATAAACGAGACAAAATGCGATCTGTGGGTGGCCCTGTTGGCTGCCTGCCGACTGAAATGCTTCAATTTTCAAATTGAAGAATTTCAGGAGTCGCATGGATTTGCTGCAGTCACTGTTCGGGTATTCTTACAGCGACTGGTGCCAGCTGTCAGAATACAATACTCGGCAGAGGAGATTAACAACAGCATGGATGGAGGAATCTGATAGATCCACTAGTGTATGGCCAGCTTGACACCACTGCGTAACATTAGCTTGACATTGCCATGGAAAAAATAAATATATAGGTATCTCTCTGTGTATGCCTGCCTCTAAGACCTCATTCACATGGATGTATTGATTTTATGTAGGATCTTGCTGACTGCAAGGTCCTGTGTAAAAAGTGCCACTAGGCAAGGCCAACATGAATAGTGTGTAATCAGCGGCGCCGCTGATTACACATTGTTTACGTGTCGGGCCTGAAAGAGTCGTTTGTTTTGCAGCGTCACATGCGCAGAATGACTTTGCCTTCCGTCAGTCTGACATGTCCTGCCACGTGAATGACTCATTCAGGGCTGACATGTAAACAATAGTGTGTATAATCTTTCTTCTCCTTCTCTCTTTCTTTCTAAACAATAGTGAGTAATATATCCCTCTCCCTCCCCCTCTCTCTCCCTCCCCCTCTCTCTCCCTCCCCCTCTCTCTCCCTCCTTCTCACTCCGTTTTTTCGTATAATATCTTAACCATTCCCCCTCTTCTAGGAACACTGATAACATTACAGTGACTAATAACCCCTAAGATTTTTTTCTTCATTATGTGTCCATTAAGTAAAGAATAGGTCATTCAGCAACTTGGTTGATCTTTGGCAATCACCACTGTCTAATGTCTCTATAGGTATCTTGTGTTTTTTCATTGACCAGGTTATAACCCAAAGGATATGCACACATTCTAGGAGATTAGATTAGGAGATTCTGCTTTTTGTTTTGTAATCTGTAGCAGAAATATGAAAGCAGGAAATGAATTTGAATGCCGTGGGAATGCTCCATTATGAAATCCCTCGTGTATGCCAACTTTATCACTACATGGAGATAAATGAAACATCACACTTATCAGCTCAAATAAAATATCAGGCAAAATGTGACAACACACAGCAACTGCTTTATGTGACAGGAACCATGCTTAACCCTGGACAGCTAGCGGTTGCCACCCCTTTGAATCTTCTGGACACCAGAAGCTGTTACATTGGCAGTGGAGGAGACCTGATTTTTCACTGCTGCAATGCTTTCACACTTGCAGGACTCTTACCCACCCCACTCTATGCCTGAGTGGTTAAAAGAGAAATGGTAGACTGATGAGCGTATTTCTCTTTCACTCTGCTCTCCAACAAAATGAATGGATTATTTGTGCTGCTTCTCCCACCCCAGACTGAGCTCTGCTGTCCTGGGACTGCAAACGCTGATACCAAGTCAGATTCAGGTACTTGCATGCTGAGCATATGAAAAATGTGTAAGGACTGGTTACCGTGAGTGAAAACAATATGACAATTTAATCCGTAGATCCAGAGATATGAATGGCTGAATTTATATGCAAATCTAGACTTATCATGTGAAGGTTAAGCTTGGTGGTGCCACCCCCTGAACCTCCATACTAATCATATGAATGGGGTGATTGGAAGGTGGAAAGGACCAAGCTCAGCTTTTAAGGGAAAAGTCAAGATTTGCATATAAATTCAGCTGCATATAGGTATTTTTTTTTTCTTTTTAATGGAAAAAACTTTAATATTAGTCTCCAGGGATGTATCTGTGCCTGTGAACATAATTAGGTAGACATTGTCAAAAAGCAATTCATTTAACAATACAGGAAGCTTGCCTGCTTCTTGAACAAAGTATGGTGGAAGCGAAGACCACTTGCACTGTGCTGTATTTGGGAAGGTCCCTGTACACCACAGATATACTATTTGTAGGTTTAAATGAATGTACACAGTGCACCATCACATACCGGTAGTTACTTCCAACCTGTGTCGGAGTAATTAAGCAGGAACTGTCATTGGAGGAAAGCCTCTGTCACCCAACATCTTTCCTCTGAGTGTTCCTCTTCATTATCCTTGGAAGTCTTTGGCTTTTTTACATTGACCCACCCCCCTTTGATAATCTTAATTGACATTATCAGGTGGTACCGTAGTTAAAAGTCAAACGTTAAACAGGATAAGTGTCCATCTTGTCTAATCAGATTAGACAGTCTTCACGCACAGTTGCACAGTGCTGGAAAGTTTAGGCTGGGCTGGAAAAATGCATGATGCTACATCGCAGCCTGATTCTGCTAATCTGCCATTTGCTTCTGCGCTGGCTGCATACAATGTCAGAAACACGGCATCCCTTTATGATGAAGCATTATGTACTTGTTTGTGTAGTCCCCATGCCCATTACTTTCAGACACCTAAAACTAGACTCTTTGTGGCCACTTATCCTTGTTAGCATTATATAGACAGTATGTGTGTGTATATATATATCTATCTATATAGATATATAGATCCATATATATATAGATCTATACACATATATCTATCTATCTATATACACACACACACACATAAGGCATTTAAACATGTAAAAAGCAAATTTAACTGCACCTGGTTCTCTCACTTTATTTTAAAAATATTTGTAAATTGTAGTGTTATAAATATCTGGCTGGAAGTACCGTATATAACACATGAAGTGTTGGCAGCTGTATACTGAATTGGTACACAAGGAAAGGTGTGCAGAAGTATTTTTATTTATTTATATA
>NW_017306621.1:1212476-1257862 GCF_000935625.1 Nanorana parkeri | reverse complement strand
ATATATATAAATAAAGTTATATCCCGTATTATACCTATAGCAGATAATATACCTCTGCTGTGGTTTCTAAACAACATACTGGCTATAACACACAATGAGGATCATTTTACTAATTTATGGAACATTATTATGTCTAATGTCACTGCCGCAGGCATACAATAAAACCAGTTTTGGTTATAGACAACAAGTCTATTTACAGTAAACTCCCCAATATCCGGTATTCAAGGTCTCCGGCAAAAAAAACAATCGAGGACATAATTTTTTATTTTTTTTCTGGTGGATTAAACAAATGTCGGTTGCTTGGTGGTAAAAATGTAGTTAGCAATTAAATGTATATAGTTGCTAACAAAATTCTTTGTTTACACCTTGCTGCCGGCAATGGAGAGAAATAGCCAGCCTGCTATTGGCTATTTCAAATTTCAAAACGCAATCGCCAATCCCAAACAAATGTTCACATTAAATTCTAACAGTGTAAAGCCAGCTTTAGACCTCAAGTGAAGAATGTGAACCATTAAAGATCATTCTGTGGAATATTCAGATCCAAGAGGGACCAACGCAGGTCACCGTAAGGACACATACAAAGCAATTGTTTTCTATGTGTATTGGCAATGGGCTGCAATTAAATGCGAACATATTGCATTTTATCGCAGCGCACTGCATGCCACCGCGGGGACCTGAATGGAGTGTAAACATTGTACACTCTACATATAGTTAAGACATTTTTTTTTCTGGCAGTGTGCAATAGAACACACGCTTCGGGAGCTGCCACAGCACAATTGCTCACCCGCTAAAACGGGACTGTGTAAACGGGCCCTGAAATAAAGAAACTTGCATTCAGCTGCTATAATTGACTGCAGCTCTCCCATAAAACATAGGGATCGCACTATATCCAATATTATGTAGAATGACAACTGGAATATTATTGGTTACTATTGGTATCACAGGTTTGCTTCTATGAATGAGCCCCCCCGCTTTCTATTAATGGAAGTTCCAGACTGACACTCAGCTGATTAGACCCCTACGCACATAGGGCTGTTGTAGCTAATGGGATCAGATGTGTGACGATATCAGTGGTGTCAGTGAAGAGGTAATTTCTTCACACTGTGCTAGGACCTCCCATGTACTATGGTCTGGTATTATGTTACAGGATCCTGTGGGCTCATTTGGCTCAGTATTGCCCAGGCTGCGTCATAGGTTGTATCATGGATGAACTTCACCACCTTCCTAAAACTAAACGGCTTTCTGAAATCTGTACTGTATGGTGTCGTAGACAGTCATGTGACTCATGCCGTGTGTGATCATATGGTGCTACAGGCTGGCATATGCTGCAGACGTAAAGCTCACTGGGGGTTCTTGCAGAAGCTACCTGTTAGCTGCTTAAGCCGGAGCACTTTCAAGGTTAATCTTCCAGAAAACGCTGAGATTTCTCCTCTTAAAGTAGGACGTGGATCTAGCAGCTGACAAATACCTGGTAGTGACGCTTACAGAGTGCTCATATGTGTCATGCCTGCATTGCCCTCATGTTGGGTATTAGAGCATGTCATGAAAACCTCCATGTTGCTCTTGTCTGTTGTTTGATTATTTCCGTTACTAGGTTTGAATTCTTGGTGATTGCATAGTAAACGATGATTCTCGTATTGGCAACAAGACAAGTGAGCTGCTTACAAAGAAGTATATGGAAGCCCTCATACTATGTAAAACAACAACATACTTTTGGTCTGTTAAATATACCTTTAAAAGTATTTTTGTGAATTGTGTTCAGTAATTGCCAACAAATACCTGATCATCCTGCCAGAAATCCACGGAGCTTGTAACTTTCTGTGCTCTGCCTCTGCTGACTGTTATTAATTACATTAGGGGGGGAAGATTCACAGGGAAATGCATCATTTTTTTCCATGTGCCAAATCAACGATGCCATTATACAAGTTCTATGTGTTGTTGTACGAACCAAACCAAAACACCTAGTCATTGTTGAGCAGTAGAAAAAGCGCTTTAAAACGCCCAACACAAGAAATCCCAAGATTTTCAATGGCCTCTGTTCACACCTGAGCAGCAAAACGCCAAACAGAAAAAAAAGTACATGAGATTTTTTTTTCGACAGTTTCAAACTCGTTTTTCCCCGATAGACTTTAATGGAAACACCAGGAAAAGCGCAGCAGAAGCATGTTGCACATTTTCGTGCGCGTTTGTACATGTGTTCCTGCATTGACCGCAATGTTTCTTGAGCTGCTAGTTGAAACGCGCGTCTTCATTTGCTCGTGTAAAAATGTGTCAAACGTGCACAAGATCGCACGCTGAACCCACAGGTACAAAAGCACAAAACCTATGCCGCCTTAGTGTGAACAGGGCCTTATAGATGCAGTGCAGTGAGTGAGCATTGTCATATAAAAGTTATGAAAAGAAGTCCAATGTTTAGAGCGCTCTTTGGGGGGGATTCGGGTGTCGTTTGCTGGTGTGTAGCTCCTGGTAAGTGCGGACCAGGGTGTCCGATGTGTGTGCTAAAAAAACAAAAAGGAGACCGAAGCGCCACTCAGGTGGAATAGGACAAGGAGTATACGATATTGAACTCGCATGTGGGAGGGTGAGCACACGCTTCAACACGGGAACACTGTGGAAATCGTGGTGTTGTAGTATTGTTGAACGACGGGGGCTTATTCATCCTCTGGAGCAGTGGCGTAGAGGACCGAGGTGGTGACACTTCTCAAATAAACAGAAACGAATGCGACTTTTTAACTCACCGTTAGGTAAGCTGTGATGTGGTCTCAACTACGAGGTTGTTGTGCCGAGCTGGTTGCTGTCCTAGAGGCGATGTGGTGTGAAGTTCTGATCCTGAAGGTGGACAATAGATGAGAAGATTCATTTCTGAAGAAGCTTGGAGAGATTCAGAACATGAGCATTGTCACCCTAGGACAGGAAGTGTCAGGAAGACAGGAAATTGACAGGGTCACCAGGTAATGATAAAAAGAGAATATACCTGATAAAAAAGAAAACGATTTGCCGGCACCTCATCTAAGGACTGATCAGCTGCATTATATTAAATTTTCCTTCTAAGTGTTTAGATACACTTTTAAATTCCGCATTCTGCTAACACTGTTGAACTCTTTTTATTTTCTTCTTTCCTAAGGTCAGTTTTCCTGTGGGAACAAACGCTGTGATGAGAAGGAAGGCCTGAAAAGCTGGGAGGTGAATTTCGGTTATCTAGAACACGGAGAGAAGAGGAACGCTCTTGTAAAACTGAGTAAGTTGCCCCATTCAGTCTTTGCCAGATCTAGTCATGTGGAGCTAACACTTCAGAGTTTTCTTACAATACATGTAAACCCAATTACTAAAATCTCATATAAACATATATAACATGTAAATGAGCATTTCAAAAGGTCATTTTTAATTTTTTTTTAAAGAAGACTCATGGGAATTTAAAAATAATTACCCTTGCAGTGGGGTTACCCCTGCACTGCAATGGTTCAGTGCTCATTTTGTCTAGGAGCTCAAACAAAGCAGATTTACATATCTGATCCTCTGTCCCACAGTGGTCAGTGCTCTCCTCCTCCTCTCCAGTTGTGAAATGTTCCTCCTCGTCCTCGCATCTAATGCAAGTTAATGGAGCTGCATTAGACATGATGACATCAGTGGTCCTTAGGGCCCATTCACACCATGTCCAGATCAGATGCAGTACGTTAAATTTTTCTTCCGCACCAAAAATGCATTCAAATGCATTTTTATGTGATTTGTGACAGTCCAGTCCGTTCCAGTGCAGGAAAAAAAATGCTGCATGTCAAATTTTTGCTGCACTGGACCGCACCAGAACGCGTCACAAACGTACCGCACTGGAACGCAACAGAAGCTATGACTTGGAGCAGGAAGAGATTAATTTGCACAATGACATTTCCCCCTAAAAAAAAAAATACTGGAACGCGTCGCAAACGCCCTGCACCGCATGGGCAGAAACACGTGCAGCCGCCGGATCTCAAGGAAGAAGTGAAATGCAGAGTCAAGTCTAGCAGCCCGGTGAGATTGAGGATCTGGTGGGTATACAATATGTGTTTTATTTGAGGCCCCAAGACAAAACAAGCAGTTGACCCTTGCAGTGCAGGTGTAGCCCCACTGTAAGGGTGCATTTTTTTATTTTTTTTATTCCTGGAGTTCTTCTTTAAATGTTTAAATCAGCAGCTTTTATCAAAATAATTGAGGTGACAACACTCTGTCCCTGTCTCTGAGCTGTGTTCCTGCATTGTCACCCTGTCACATGGGCTTCTGTTGAAGTTTACACATGGCCATTTCAACACACATTATGCTGGGATTGTCCACTGTTGTCACCATTAGGAACCTACCCAGAGGAATGTCATTGCTAGATTATATGCGTGTAGGCAGGAGGTGGCTCGTCAATGCTGAGTGCTTTTTTTTTAAACAAAGCGGAATTTTCCTTTAGGAGAGTTTAATAAATCAGGTAAATCATGTTTATAATTGAATCAAGAACATCATTCAGCCTTCGTAGGGGCCACTTGTCAAAATTAAGCTCTTACATGGACTCAGAAGGGGACGTACTTGAGTGTTGTGTTAAGACTCAGCAGTTATATGATAAACATGACAAAGATGATACTTATTTTCTTTCTGTTCTTTGTAATTGGAATGAACTGCGTGACTGCTGACTTGTCTACACTGAGCTCATAGCTGCATAGAATGTATACGGTGTAGCAATAGAGAAGCCATCTGCTTCAACTAAATTGGACTTCACCTGTAAAAACAAGAGTGTCTTGGGGGCATGTGTTCCCCTGCTGTTCCTTGCATGCTTTCTTGTCAAATGTAGGTGGGCGTTCTTCCAAAATCTGTTGGATGCCTATCCTGCTGCCCTACAGGCGTTAGAATGTAGGTTTACATTTAGAGCCCCCCCCCCAAACCATTATATTTTATTCTTCTGCATTGAAAACATTTAAAGCCGAAGTTTGATCTGCTTATATTTTGCCTTTCCTGGTTTCACCCTGCTACCATTCATCAACATTTATTACATTTTTTTATTACGTACCTTATTGTAGACCAACATCATCATTGGGTCTCTGTGCCTCTCTATACAATGTTGCTAGATCATGGCTGGTAGGAGGGGCCAGCAGGGCACTGTATATAACTTTGTGCAAACATCAAAGCACCTTGCCTCAGTACCCTCAAACGCACCCAGCCTTGAGGGCCCTGTCACACCATCAAGAGTGCGTTTGGCCTCTGGAACGCAACCCAGCCGCCTCACTTTGTTTTGGGGTGGGAGGAGGCGTGGGCGGTGCATTGAACTCATTGACACTGTAGCCACGCCACCCACCTGCGGTACGATCGCCGGCACCCGAACGCGTGGCACATTAGTGCCTGAGTTCCGGTCCAGTGCGATTTGCAAAAAATGCTACATGCACTATAGTTGGCATTTAAGACAGGTTCCCTATATTGGCAAAAAAAAAACATTATTATGCTCAAAGCCTCTCCTGAGATTTTTGCCTAGCAGTTTGTAATTGACCGCTATTCACATTCAGGTGGTTCTAGAATTCAGGGGCCACTTTGAAAAAAAAAAATGTGGTGGTCGGGGTACGGAAGTCCAAAGCAGATTGAAGGATTGTGAAGAAGAGGCAGGACAGTTATAATTCATAGATCTGTGAATGAATGATGCAACTGTATGAATGAAGCTACACACGGCCGTGCCAATTAAAACAAATTCAGGTAAGTGGTGGTGAGAGGTGCAGGTTGAAGGGCTGCAGCATGGGACCATGTTCCATGTTACACCCTAAATATGAGTAGAACACGGTTTAAAGGTGGAATTATCCTTTAAGAACTCCAGGACATTAACCCGGTACCAGTACAGTAATATGGACCTTTGACTTCTCTTTGAACTTATTGATCAGCATAGTTGTTCCTGGGGCAGTGACTTAAAATAATAAACCCAAGAGGTCATCCTAACAGCCAGACAAATGGCATTATCTGATGGCGGTCTACAATGACAGCCCCAGTTTATCTTCTAGGAAAGGTTCACGGTAACATCTGTTAATGCATAATAAGTATAAAAAATAACGTAATGCTAAAGTAGACGCTAATGCTGAAGTAGACTGCAGCTAATCCAGTATATTTGCGTGTCCAGCTTGACCAAAAATGACAAGAAGTGTCTGATTGGCTGTTACGGGTAGCCCAGACACTCCAACCCCCTGTTGGTTTCATAAATACTCTACTATACATTTAGCACCTTCTGTCCACTCTTCTATGGTGTGTGTACACAGCAGGCCTCCTCGTGACTTTAGATTCCTACCACATAGCCCTCCCTGGGTTGAAATATGTGGAAACACGAAGGGTAATTTACTATAATAAAGACATTAACAATTTATTTTAGAACTATAAAGAACCTGAATTTATTGCTAAGTGCAATTTTCTCTTATCTAAGTGCCTGTAATGCTTTCTTCATGAGTTATTTAACAAGTATTACGTTCATTGAGACCCATTAGTTGTAGTTTAGCGCTCTAGCATATTAATGTGCTTCACTGTGTTTGAGACTTTACCGTGTTTCAGTTTTAGTTTTCATGCATTCGTATTATTGTTTGTAAAATACCACTAAATTCTCAAGATTAACTGTTGGTTGGGATTGGGTGAGCAGAGGTCCTCAGTGTACATAGTTACTCACAAGGTTATTCACAAAAGAAAGTGAGCTACATTGGAGACTTTTTCCAAATTAGCGATGTTGTCCTAGATTGTTCACTTCTCCTGCCTTCTCCAAACTCTCCACCCTTTTGTGAATAACCATGATAGTATTTGAGGTTGAATAAAGACACAGATCCATCGAGTTCAACCTTTGTGTAAGTGTGTGGTGTGTGTATAGGAGTCCCTGTGTGGTCCTAGGTTTTTAAGAGTACCTGTACCTCTGAGGAAGGTATCTCATTGGTTTTTGAATGATTCAATACTCTCTGCTGATACCACTGCTTGTGGCAGAGAAGAAGCCCCTACGCCCTTTGTGGTTAAATCTTTTCTCCACCAGTTTTAGGTGGGGACCTCTAGTCCTTGTTAGGGAGTTTACTGTAAACAGTTTATTGCTGATGTTGCCATCACCGCCAAACATTTTGTACATTGAAATCATGTCCCCTCTTAATCTCCTCACTTCCAGTTCAAATTTAGCAACCTTGCCTCATAGCTTTGGTCCTCCATCCCCTTAATGAGTTTCGTTGCCCTTCTCTGGACTCTCTTCAGCTCCAGGACATCCTTTCTGTGGACTGGTGACCAATACTGTACCGCGTATTCAAGATGAGGCCGAACCAGCGATCTATAAAGTGCAAAATTATCACATTGTCTCTAGATTACATTGGCTTTTTAATACAAGACGGTACTCTGCTAGCTTTTGTTTGCCGCAACCTGGCATTGCAAGCTGTTATTCAGTCTGTTGTCTACTACGACACCCAAATCTTTTTTCATTTCTGACATCCCTAATGTGTAGGACAGGGGAGCCCACAATTTTTGTGTTAAGATCTACTTTTAAAATGAGGAGCTACATGAGATCTACCAACGGAAAAAAAACTTCTCTCTCTCTCTCTCTCCTGGCTGTCTCTCCTGGCGCTCTCTCTCTCTCTCCTGGCACTCTCTCTCTCTCTCTCCTCGCTCTCTCTCTCTCTCTCCCCTCGCTCTCTCGCTCTCTCTCTCTCTTTCCCCCTCGCGCTCTCTCTCTCTCTCTCCCGGCTGTCTCTCTCTCTCTCTCCCGGCTGTCTCTCTCTCTCCCGGCTGTCTCTCTCTCTCCCGGCTGTCTCTCTCTCTCCTGGCTGTGTCTCCTTGCTCTCTCTAAAGTCGCTACTCTGCAATATTACAGAACACCGGGAGGCTAGAGCTCCTACTTCTCCTCCTTTCATGCTCAGCCCTTCATCCTAAAGTCGCTGCTCTCATGCTGTCTGCCTCTGCCTTCATGTGTCAGACGCAGCAGACGGGGAGGGGCTAAACAGACGTAGGAGGGTTCTCGGGATAGTAAGCCGACTTACAATCGTGATCTACCAGCATCAGCTTTGTGAGCTACTGGTAGATCATGATCTACCTAATGGGCACCCCTGGTGTAGGAAGACTGAGCTCAGAGACAAATGGGGCATTTACCTCCTTGGCCAGTGCTAATAGGAGATGTTGGGTTGGTGGCCCTACATGAAAATAAATCATCGTTCAGACACCAGTGAGAGCAGGACATCCAGTAAGTGACAGCTGGTGGGTATTATATACAGTTGCTTCCTGTTTCCTGTTCAGATCTATGATTATAGCATCTGGCAGAGGGAAGTGTTTCAGCACTTTCATCGCAGCTCTGAGATGTCAAGGGACCAAACGCCAAAAGTCACAAAGGAAGTTAATGCTTGAAGGTGGGAAAAGATGTCACAATAAACCATGTTCTTTAGGAACACTCTCGCATGTCGCCATGTATCTGCCTCACTACTAAGAAAAATTGGTAGCAGACACAGAAAGTGAATTGTCACCACAGCAAGATGACTTTTTTCATCAAGTTATGACTGATACATATAAATACTCTTCTTATAGGGTTGTGTCCGGAATGCTCCTACAAACTGAATTTCCATCGCAAGTAAGTTTTTACGTATAACCTATCAATTAAGTTAAATGCAAGCAGGCATCATTCTGTATCAGCATTTCAATTGTATGCCACAGTGAGTCCTATGTAGTGTTTAAACAACAAGGATTTTATTAAGTAATGAGTTCTTAAAAAGGCCATAGCAACCAATCAGAATGATTACTCCTCAGATCATACTGGTGCAAGATAGATGTTGATTGGTTGCTGTTGGTTACCATACATAAAGTAAACCAGTCATGAGGGAAACCTGTTCTTCTGAAAAGGATAGTTGCCCAGCTGTCATTCTGGTTGTGATTCAGCAGGGGGCATGTTGGTCCTGTGCAGGGAATTCACTGCTTTAACGCAGAGAGCAAGGACACCACTCTGCAGCATGCTGGCAGGGGACAGGCTTTTCTACTCAGGCTGTGACTACTTTAAAAAGAAAACAAATTGTAAGACATTTCTGTTTTGATGCACCAGCTATGTCTTTTTAGCTGATTTATGGGCTTTAACCCTTTTGCTGCTAGACTTACACAATAGTTCTCTTTTAACCTTTTCCAGATATTTGGATGAGCCTTGAATTTTCTCTAGGGTGGCCTGTTACCTTCTTGCTTCAACTCCAGCAACATTCTGACTTTGCATTGCTCTCCCTGCTACAGGTTATACTTTAATGTCAGGATCATTTCTGTATAAAAACCTTTGTGTCATCCGTATACCATTACTTGCTTCACAGGAGGCTAGAGGTCCAGCCAAAGGATAAGAAAAAGAAGGCTTCAGAAGACACTGGAGAACCTTCTAAAAAGAAGTCTAAACAGTCCCGCTCTCAAAAGAAAAGAAAAGGTAAAACTAATGTGAAATGATCAAACCTAGCTAGTCTTAGTTTAGAAGTCATTTCCTTTTTAGCTGTTAAATGACACAATGCCAGTTTGGTGGTGGGTTCTAGATTGGAGGAGCTTCTTAGGTTCCGAGACAGTGCACAAAATCTATATTCATCAATACATGGATCACAAACCAGTCAAACTTTCCTCAGCCAACTTAGTCATTCTCCTGCATGTCTAAGCTCTGAAGAAGGTAGATGTTTCCCCTGAAACACGTCAGTTTTTAAGTTATAAATAAAGAAGGTCCTCTGTACCTGACCACCTCATTGATTGGTCTTTTTGGTTCACCTTTCCTTCTTCATCTCCAGTTTTCACCCGAGGACCCTCACTTGGTAGAAAAAGTTTCAGCCATGGAGCAGCCTAAGGCCTCTTTCACACGGGCTGATCAGGAGAGGATCTGTGCATGGATCCCCTCCTAATCAGAGCAGTGCGGAGCGGATGCCACCGATGGGACATCTGTGTCCGCACAGTTTTTTCCCCCCCATCTTGCAATGAAGGAAAAAAACTGCATTTACCGGACCTCATGCCAGTCTATGGGGAATCTGATGTAAATGGACATGTGTCCGTGTACATCAGATTACCCCCGATCCGGCACGATCCGACCCGTCAAAACAGAACACTGTTCCATTTGGTGTTTCGTCCATTTAAACCCGGCTGCCCATAGACTTGCATTGGGCATCTGATCGGGTCCGCCTGAAAAACTGACAGGCGGACCCGATCAGAGCGGCCATGTGAAAGGGGCCTTACTGCTATATTGACACCACTAAGTATAAATAAATACTTTGCTTGGTAATGTACATTTGTTGGATCTGGATTCATTATTGAAAAAAGTTTGCGAGTTTAATACTACTTTAAGTGATTATTATTGCAGAACTTGTTGATTGGTGAGTTGGTCTCTAACTTATGAACTGCTTTTGAATGGCACATGCCTGCCTATGCTGTAATGCTATAATTGATACTATCCCATAAACCCTTCATGGGATTTAATGCCAAAAGGGATTGTGAAAATTAGATTTATATATTTTTTTGATAAATAGTTTTTTGTTTTTTTTTAAATCAGTACTTTGCTTGGGCCCCAAAGTATTTTTATAAAGGTGTATGTGGCTATATGGTAATCTTTTAACATACATTATTAAAAAGCTATATCTTATGATCACATGCACACATTTTCATAAAAGAAAAAAATTTGCATTTTATCATTTTTTTGCATGGAATCCTGTAAAGAATTGCAACCACGATCAGCTTCTGGCTCCTTCAGACTCTTCCTCCTGGCCGTATCTATACCAAAGTTCGGACATTTATTAACGGGGACATGGTTGCATCATTTAACATGTTGGATGTTACTGAGTATGTGTAACATGAGACATGGTCAGAAAAGTAAACGTGGCCATAACCTAGCCATGTAACTTGTCTGTGATAATGGAGGTCCTTGTACTGTAGTTCTTGGTAGGTTGTTCAATCATATTGCATGGAGGCTGTACAGTCAAGTTGTGAGGTTTTCCTGTGAAGATGTGTCAGTGTATGTGTAGTGTTAGTTTACCCTGCTGACCTGAGATTTCTACAGGTGAAACTCGAATAATTAGAATATTGTGCAAAGTTCATTTATTTCACTAATGCAACTTAAAAGGTGAAACTAATATATGAGATAGACTCATTACATGCAAAGCAAGATAATTCAAGCCGTGATTTGTCATAATTGTGATGATTATGGCTTACAGCTCATGAAAACCCCAAGAACCCCAAATCCACAACCTCAAAAAAGTAGATTATTACATGCAATCAATAAAACAAGGATTGTACATAGAACAATATCGGACCTCTGAAAAGTACAAGCATGCATATGTACTCAGTACTTGGTTTGGGCCCATTTTGCAGCACTTACTGCAATTACTTTTGCACGATATTCTAATTATTCGAGTTTCACCTGTATATATCCTCACTTCTGAACAAACACTTTTATGTCTATTTTTTTTTTTCTTACCCAAGTTGATAAAAAATAAAACTGTTCCATAGCTGTGGTATGAGGGCTCATGTGGACATGTGTCTCAGGGCATCCAAGATTCAGCAACCCGGGATTGCTTAATGCATCTCCGCTTTAGAACCGCCTTCATTTTTAAAGGTCGTGTTCAAAGGGTTAGGTGAGCCTCCCTTGTCATCTGTGTTATTGAAACAAGTTCTGGATCAGAGGCATTTAACTTTTGCTAATTTCCATTTAGGGCCCCTTCACACTTGTGCAGTCCAATACACTGCATTAATGCACATACACTATGATGCCTATTTACATGCAATGCAATATAAAATGTGTATAGCATTTATGTTATACTCTTCAATTTTTCTTTTCTCCTCATGTATAAAAAACAAGAAAATGTGGTCTGGGTGGCGTCCTTGACAAGTTAATGAACTCTCTCCCATTTTTAGTTTGCTAAATTCCTCCTACGTGAGCTGCAGTGTCTCCCGAAAGCTTTGATTATCAGAGCAGTGCAGATCTTCAGTCATGTGATCCTGTGATATTGGCATAATTGCTAAGCCGAAACTTTGGATCCTGTGGAGCTGTGTGTTTACTTCTACACATGTAGTGCAGGTTGTAGCTGCAGGCCACACTCGTCCTATTGTGGCTCCTCATATTTCCAGGGGAGCTTTTCATCTCTCGGCTCTGTGACAGCAAGAACCCATGACCCTGGTGTATCCCTTGCAGCCTTATTATTATTATTGTTATAACTGGGGAAAAAAATCTGTTTTAGAAGTTTCTAAACCCAAAACGAGTCTGTAAAGCTGCCTGCACACTGCAGCACACCATTGGATTCAAATGCTTTGCGGCTATCGTTTTTTTATGGTGTCCAGATGTCCAAGAAGCAGAATATTTTGGACAGGCTTTATTACTTGCTGCAAGCCCACTACTTTATGAAAGATTATTCCTCCTTCTAAACAGTGCATCCAAAACCAACAATCATACGTGGTAAATAGTTCTTCACTTCATATATATATTATTTCATTGGTAGGGGTGGACACTGACATATGTCAAAGTAGTCATTGACAGTGGAAGTTATTACATATTGAACTTTGTATTATCTACTCACCATAGCAAAAGAAAAGGAACAAAGTGCTCATTGTTCTATTTGATTTTAGCACTTCCTCATTTTAAAACCGCATTCTATGTGTATCCGTAGCAGTTTCTAATTTTGATCTCATTGATTAGGAGCTTGCTATTTTATCTCTGAATGTTTTAAAGCTGAACTCCAGGCAGATTTTTTAAAAATAGTGTAGATCAGCATTTCTCCACTTTATTGCAGTCACGGCACTGAAAATGCAACATCTTGAAGCACCTCAGTGTTAAATGTAAAGTCCAACTTGTGGCTCCTTCAAAATCCATACCAGACCCTTATCCCAGATAGTAGTCTGGTATAGATTCAAGCAGAGACCTAACACAAAAACAAGCAAAAAAAATTGGGTTCCTCCTTCAAATCAGGAGACCCGCTTCAGATTGAAGCCCCCCTTTCACATCAGAATCCTACCTTTTAGATCAGGTGCCTCCCCTTTACATTAGGACCCCCCTTCGCATCAGATGCTCACCCTCTTCCCTTGAAGAGCCCCCTTTCACATCAGAATCCTACCTTTTAGATCAGGTGCCTCCACTTTACATTAGGACCCCCCTTTGCATCGGATTCCCTGCCCTCTTCACTTGAAGAGCCCTCTTTCACATCGAGAAATTCTTTTAAAAACCATTAATGTATTTTAAAAGCGAGTAGTGTAAATACCTGAGCGTTGATATTAGCCTGGTGTTATCACCTTAAAGCAGGGACACTGGGAGAGGGGGCACCACTATTAAGCCAGTAGGGTCCTGCTGCATGTACAGTAAACATGCTGGCAGGAGGAGACCATTGGGATGTCTTTATCAGGTACTGCTTCTCCTTTAGTGTGCATTCAGTAGCTGTGGGGTATTTTCTTCCAGCCTGTGTGCCTGCTGCACTGGAGGTCAGAGACCTGACTGTTGTCAGACAGGAGTGCCTTTGTCACAAAACTGGCTAAATTGTAAGCTCTCATGAGCATGGCCCTCCTAACCCTAGTGTACTGAAATTGTATTGTAACTGTACTATCTCCTCCATTTTGTAAAGTGCTGTGCAAACTGTTGTCGCTATATAAATCCTGTATAATAATAATAGAATGAGAAATCCTATAGCAAGTGAAACACTTCCTATATATGTATTTCAAATATGTATTTAGACTGCTTGCCTGGAGTTCTGCTTTAAGTGGAAAGCCATTTGTGTAACAATTTGGTTATGTAACACAGGTGAGACACCAGTTTAGTATCCTAATAAAATGTGGCTGCTTTGCCATGTAAATAGGGATGTTGGGCAATGTTACCGCATGGTTATATGATGTGTAATTCCTAAGCTGTTTGATTTATTGTTTTTGCCTTTTTTGACATCCATTACCTCTAAGTGTGTTCCCTTTGGCCAGTGAGAAATGTTTAAATTGTGCTTGCTGCTATTGGGGGAAATGTAGACATTGGTGCTTAGTTATCCAGAGTTGCCTTAGGGCTCATTCATACCTATGCGTTTTTACACACGTCAACGCGTATACACACCTTGTTTTCAAAGAGGTCAGTTCAGTGCATTGTGAAGAAGCTAGATACTATTTACAAGATTTTGTCAGAAAGGTGGGAATTGGTCATTTACCCATCAAGGTGTTTACTTAGAACTTATTCTGAGATTGTGTCTTATTTATTTTGATTTTTTCCAGACAAATCTTCACAAAGACATGAGGACTCCAGTGATGAAGGTAAATCGTTATAATGTTAGCAGTAGTGGGGGGAGATACCCAGACATTGCCAGCAGTTTGATTCAGCATTGTATATATTTTATCCTCTCCCATTCTTTGGAACTCTCTCCCATTCTTTCGAACTCCTTATCCCAACCTGTCCGTCTATCTCCCACTCTGACTGCCTTTCGGCAATCACTAAAGACTCCTCTCTTCAGGGAAGCCTATCCCACCTCAAACTAACCACTGAACTATCAATTTCTCAAACAATTCATCCCCACACAGCTAACTCCTCATGTATCACTTCTCCCTCCCTTTTAGATTGTAAGCCCTCCTGGGCAGGGCCCTCCTTACCATCTTGTCTTGAATTGTATTGTAATTATGTCTTCCCTATACTGTAAAGCGCTGCACAAACTGTTGGCGCTATATAAATCCTATATAATAATAATCCGGAACAATACACATACCAGGAGTGAGGCAGAGTCCCCCCTGCTTCGTTGAGGACTTTTGTTATAATGCCCAGGCCATTCCCCTCCACTTTCCATGCAGTAATAAGTTATACTGCTGTAAAATATTACAATTCCTTGATGGCAGAAGCTGCCCAACAGTTCTAGAATTCAGTATCCCATCATCAGAGGAACTACTAATTACCCTACTACTACTTACGGTATTCGCTGCATGTGAGTCCCCTATGGCATGTGCAATGACCACCCATACAATACACAATCGCAGGCACTAGATCTCAGAAAGGGGCTCATTTATTAAAGCTGGATCAAGGAAGCTGGAGCAGATGAGGGCTGTTTTTCCCCTGTAAAAAAAACATGGCATTGGTTGCTACACTCTGTTCTAGCTCTTTTTGCTCCAATATTGATAAATCAGCCCTATAATATCTGTAAAAAATGAATCAAGGTAACTGGACTTGCTATATTTTTCTTGAAGACAGTTCGCTGGTCTGGCCAGCTTTCTCAATTCAGAATTCATTCCCTGCAGAGCCAGGCAAGTGACACGTCTATTTCCTGTCACCTCATCCATTAATGAGGATAAACCAGGATGAAGTAAAGCGATAGCAGAAAGTACATATTTTTGCCTGTGCAAGTTCTTTATTGGAGCATACACATGGTTAATGACCTGCTCCTCTCCCCCACATGGCAGTGTTGAGGCCTGGGAATTGTAAACTGAGGCCAAACACATGTATCCTAAGAGGAAAGAAGGAAGGTCACATGCTTTGTCATACGTAAAAACACTAGAGGTGCATTTTTTAAAACAATATCTGTGGATTTGTGTTCTGTGCATTATAATGACAAAAACAAACGTTAACATATTTTTATTATGTTGTAATACTGCATTATGGCCACTAGATGGAGCTGATGAAAATAGGAAATATTTATTTTAAAAAGACATTGTTTATCAATGGATCCCTAGATAAGGGTTAGAAGTAGTGGGTGGTGGAGTCATTTTTTTAAGAGAACCTGTCACTTTGCCACGAATGTACAGATTCCATTTATAAATAGTGGTTTTGTGTTCTACTACTCTTGGAATTGCTCAGTTGAAGCATCTTCTCATTGTAGAAATAGATATGACCATGCATGATATGTGCCAGCCCTGAGATCAGTTCCATTTATGAACAATCTGTTTAAAGCTGGCCATACACCTATAGATTATCTGCAGATTTTCTATGATCAGATGGAAAAAGTGCAACAGATTCCTCCATCTACGCTAAACTGTGTGAATGGAAGAATCTCCCACTGGGCCAAGCTTCAGTATCTTGCTAGTCGGTATTACTGGCTGTCAAAATAGCTGAACAATCTGATTGGATGCAGGCATTGTTCAGGTATTGTGACAGCCATCGGGGCCGACTAGTAAGATACTGAAGCTTGGCCCAGTGGGAGATTCCTCCACCCACACAGTTTAGCATAGATGGAGGAATCTGTTGCACTTTTTCCATCTGACCATAGAAAGTCTGCAGATAATTATCTATAGGTGTATGGCCAGCTTAAGAATGGAAAGGGCCATCATCAGTGACTTTTACAGATGTAGTATAGTGAGGGTACTGAACTCTCTGATTGCAAGCAAATATATGCCCGTTCATGAACGGAGAAATGTTGAAATGGCGGCGTTGGTACAGAGGACAGATGCACCATGTGGAAAGCAGCTTGCTGTGTATTTGTTCTCTGTTTTACGATGGACATAGTCCCAAGCCCTCTGTTAGCTCATAGGACATTGGCTGAAAGATTAAAGGATTCACTTCACTGCCGACATAGAAGCTTAAAATTTAACCAGGCTTGTGATGACTCCCCTCTTCTTTTATTAATATGTTTACACGCTTTGCTCTGCAGATACGGACAATGATAAGGAGGATGATAATGATGAGGTAGCCAATAGTGAGTTCTGGAAGGGTCCTCAAAAAGAGCCGGATGAAAAAACACGGTCAGACAACATGCATTATGAAGATACTGATATGTTATTTTTATATTTTATTTTTTTATTTTACAAATGTCATTTCTAATATATAATCGGGGATGGGCAAATCCCAGGAGCCAGACTGACTATATTGCAGCTGTCCGCTTTATAGATGTTTCCTGTTGTCACTTAAACGTTATAATCATTTATTCAGTCATCTTCGTTGTTATCTGTTTATAGTTCATATGTAGACTGAATTTTAAAGTGTACGGAGTAATTTTTTTTTGTTTTGGCCGCAGAAGGAAAGAAGTAAAACCTCTTCCACTTTACTTTTTGCTGTCTGTATTCATTGGGGAGATTTCCCTTCACTTCCTATCGTGGAGACACAACAGGAATTGAGAGAAAATATCTACAATGCGAGGTGTATTTTCCTCTTAGACAGTTGTTCCCATTGGAAGATTTCCCATTCCCTCTTGTTTTCGTGACAACTGTTAAAATATTGTATTTCCCTTCACTTTCTATCTTGGCAACAATGGCACCAGGAATAATAAAGAGGGCAAATTTCCCTAGTGGAGACACAGACTGCAAAAATAACTTGTCAGGGGTTCTAATCCTTCCCTACTCTATCCAAAACTGAGGCTATAAATACACTTTACTTATACACATGTATACGTAATTGGATTATATTGATATATTTATTTTCTCTTTCAGGGAAGAAGAGTTTGATGAATATTTTCAAGATATGTTTCTGTAAATTTACTCCAAGAAATACATTAAATTTATATATATTTTTTTAATAATTTTTTGCATTTCTTCTTTAATATTTCAGAGAGTGTCATAAGGACAAAATCTAACCTTCTCCATCCATACAGGGAAAATGACAGAGACCAAGATTTACAATATGTAATGATTTGATGTGACAAATATGAGCGCTGATGTCAACCATCTGTGCATTGTGATGTGCCGCCTTAAAGAAGAACTCTGGGCATATTAGACATTAACCCATGCAGTGGGGCTAGCCCCACACTGCAAGGGTTAATGCTTGTTTTGGTCTAGGGTCTAAAATAAAAAAAATATACTCACCCGATCCTCAGTCCTGCCTGGCTCATAGACTGGTCCGTGAAGCCTCTTCTCCCCCAGGCAGTCTGGGGGAGAATCTGTGATGTCATCTCGTCCATTCACTTGAATTGGATGTGAGGAGGCCAAGGTACATTCCACAGCCAGAGCGAGAGAGAGGTGAGCGGTCACTGCTGCGGAACTGAGGATCAGGCGAGTATATCTTGCTTTATTTTAGACCCTAGAGCAGAACAAGCCCCAATGCAAGGGTTAATTGTAGCCCCAATGCAAGGGTTAATGTTTCATACGCCCGGAGTACTTCTTTAAAATGCCAATTTCACTGTGTTGGCAGCCTTTTCACAATGAATAGGCTGCCTTACCACAACACAGAGCAATAGATTTGATAGAATAGAATGATTTGGACCATAGCTGTGTAGGCCCAAAGAGAAGAGAATAAAAGTTTACCGCAGTGAGAACTTTTCCAGGTCGGCTGCAACCCAAGTTATCTAATCAAACAGTATAAGAAGGTAGGAAAGGAAGTACAGTAATTCCTCGGTTCACGAATGCTTCTGTTTGCGAACAGGAAGTTCGGCAAAATTTTGCTTCCTTTCGCATACTCCAAATCGGATGACTAACACGACCGCAGACATCTTCCCTGTTTGTGGCTTCCTCTAGTCGAGATCACGGTCGCAGACAGACCTGTGCACACTTGCTGTGAAGCTTTTTAGCACGTTCAGTGCAGTATTATTCAATCCAGCATAGCTCCACAGAAAGTGCAGAGCAAACATGGTGGTAAAAAGAAAGTGCAGAGCAAACATGGTGGTAAAAAGAAAGTGCAGAGCAAGCATGGTGGTAAAAAGAAAGTGCAGAGCAAGCATGGTGGTAAAAAGAAAGTGCAGAGCAAGCATGGTGGTAAAAAGAAAGTGCAGAGCAAGCATGGTGGTAAAAAGAAAGTGCAGAGCAAGCATGGTGGTAAAAAGAAAGTGCAGTGTGGTAATGAAGGTGACAAGAATGTTAAGAACGGATTAAGCCTATTTACATTGAACCTTATGGGGAAATTTGATTCTGTTCGCGACCAATTCGGTTAGCGACCATAATCGTGGAACGAATTAAGTTCGTGAACCGAGGTACCACTGTACAAAGACACATATACTGAAAGGGTATTGGGGACCGGAGAGTTATCAATATGCATGTTATACATTCTTCAGTTGTTAGTAGAGCAGTTGATGGTTTTCTATATCTCAGGAGCTCCTCTGTTTCTTTAAAACAATACCTTTTCTTGCTGGAGACTTCCGTTTTTCTTGAAATGGGTCTTCACACATACTTCTACCAGGCTGCAATATGTAGGTAATTATGTGACACGGACAACAAGCGTCCACTTCAGGAGAACTTGAGGTTAATTCTTTTACATCTCGAAAGCTCTCTGAAAAGCCAAATCCAATATACAAAAAGCAGCTTACGTTTATGTAACTTGTCTGGCCCAGCTCTTCCACCGCCAGTCTCCCCCAGGTACAAAACTCAGATGCTAAAGATTCACACAATAAGCCTTTCCTAAGTTGTACAGAAAAGGAAAGGAGTGGTAGGATTTTTAAAGTATTGCATTTGTTTTCTCCTTACTTTCCATTAGTGCAATCAATGAGTAGCGTGGTTATCGCGTTGTAAACCACACTTTGAATGCAAACGCAGAAGCAAACACTGATCAGTCAATAGGGACCACACAGTCTCACCATGACAGACCACATGAAATGCAACGTAAGCATTTTAAACAATGCAACTTAAACTTTTTGGTGTGGTCTGCATTGTCCGTACCGGACAATGCAGACCACACCAAAAGGTTTACATTGCATTGTTTAAAATGCTTAAGTTGTATTTGATGTGGTCTGTCTTCCTTACTGTATTATTGATGACATAGAGCTTCATATATAAATATTCCACTTGGCGTATAGACAAGTGTGTGCCATTCGCATGCCAATAATGTCCTTAGATGGTGATGATGAGTATAGGAAATTCTTATTCTCATCAGCGCCATGTAGGGGCACTAGTTCCGTGCAAATCACATCCGTCCGGCTATACACTGGGCAGAAGTTTTGAATGAAGCCCATAGTGTGTATTTCTAAATCACAGATCATTGCATGAAGCTGAAGATGTGAATGTGTTGTGGCAACTGGACACAATGATATGGTCCAGTATTATCTACATTTTTTGAAGACCTTTTATCTACTGTTATTTCTTTCCACAAAATTCCATTCTTTAAAGTACACATTGCAGTTTCCTTGGTTAGTTCCTTTATTTCATATGAGGACTTGTAACAGCCAATCTTCTCTGATTTGCTTAACTTATGTGGAGTGCCCCATTGTAGCAGCAGTTACCTCCATATTCCCTTTCTTTAGTCATCTGTACTGTGAGCTTGTTTCCTGAGGACTGGAGCAAAGAGCAGATCCTGCCCATTCCACCTGTCGGCTTTTATTCTGTAGTCAGCACTAGAACGTAAACAGTGCCAAGCTGATGGTTATTGAGTACAACACCTCCAGTTTAATGCAGGAAGTCCTCATAGTCATGACATCTAATATTGTTGGCTTATTTCAATGGATGTTTGTTAGTACCACGAAAAGTAGTTTCCGTGAGATTATTTTTTTTCTTCTTTACTGGTCCCTAAAATCTCTTACTAGTGCAATTAAAGTACAAATAAACCAATAAGTGATCAGTGCATTTGCCTTGCATCCCTAAGGCTCCATTAACTTTGCTACTTTTTTGCTGTACATTCCACATGTGTTACCATTCATCCCTTCGAAAGGTGCGGTTTGCCGGAAACCGCACCAAAACATAGAGGTGTGAAGACGGCTGATGGTCTCAAACCCCACCTGAAACACTATGGGGCTGATTTTATAATAACGTTCACAGCTCATTACTGGTTCTACAAGGAGCATAGGATTTCCTACTGCGCAGATCAATCTAGTGGTAGTAAGGCGCTGAGAATGGATTACAAATCAGTCCCTATGCATGTAGGTTGTATGTTCACTTAGGTTTCCCAAAAGTACTGATATGTTAATTGGAAACTCAACAAACAGGCCATAGATCAGGCATATCAAACTGAGATTTTTTTTAGCTGCACTCGGCCTTTTTGCAGGTCCTCAGTGGTTTAAGAATTTGAATTTAACAAGACATCAGATGTGCTACAAGTAGCAAAGGCTACATTTCTGTATGCAATTTTTCAAGAAATAAGTTTTATGACCCCAGTCTTTGGGATAAACTATTGAAAGTTGCAATTATTATTATTATAGTAATAATTGCAACCTGTGTATCTATAAGACCCGGGTCATAAAACATTTTCTATGCTAAAGAAATGTAGCCTTAATTATCTGTAGAAAAGCGAACACCTCATTGAATTTAAATTCTTTACATTTTAAAAAAATTAGGAACTAAGATTGACATATCGAAGCCCCTCATTTAGGTGCAGACATGGATATGAAAGGTTCTGTACACTCTGTAAACCATTGCATAGTTTCTTGTTTCTATATAAATATCGTAAGTAAATATTACATAATCCCGCCTTTTTTTCTCAAACATCTTGAGCCTCAAGCCGTTTATGTACTTTTACCAAATTTATGTATGCATGTTACAATCATTTCAAGCAGATCATATTACTTCCATTGACCAGCACCTGTGTTTATAGCCAAGTTTTTATTAGCGTTGACATCCAATAGATCAAATTGACTCTTCACCACTATGCTCTATTCTAATTCCTTTTGTTTGGGGTCAGGCCAGTGTTTCATAGCTTCAGTCTCCAACCATACTCCTCCTGGATTGCTCAGTTATTTTTCTACAAAACTGTACATGTTTTTGATTTGTTTTGCACTACATTGTCTGCTTCATTCTTGTCTTGACCTAGTAAAGAAAACACAAGCGGAATGTTAGATGGTAGAGATGCGGGGCAGTGCTTGTTGATTTATGGATGTGATCGCTCTTTGTAGTTTTAGGACTTCTCTCTTTCTGCATTTTTGTCTTGACTAATTAAATATAATATATACACATTGCACATCACATCCAAATGTTTGTGGACACCTGACCATCATACCTATAAAAGCTTGTTTCTTCAAGGAAGGCTTCCACAAGAGTTTGGGGTGTGCCTGTGGGAATTTCTGCCTATTTAGCCAAAAGAGCATTTTTGAAGTCCGTTCTCATGTTCAATGAGAAGACCTGGCTCGGGTTAAGGTCAGGGCTCTGTGCACGTGACACTATTTTCTGAACACCAAGCTTATACAGCCATGTCTTTATGGATCTGGCTTTGTGCACATGGGAACAGTGATGCTGAAACAGAAAAGGGCCTTCCCCCAAACTGTTGCCAGAAGGGTGAAAGTGCAAAATTAAAAAAATGTATTTGAACATCAACAATAGCCTTCACCGGATTATATATAAGCAAAGTAAAGTATGTGTTGGGTACTGGTTATCATTGTCTTACCTGTAAAAAAAAAAGCTGAAAACCATGTTTTTCAATTCTGCCCAGACTTCTAGAGTTTGTAAATTATACAAAGACATGCAGGCTTATTATATAGCATAGTGTAGGTCCTTTTGTATCAAAGGAGCAGATGACTGTACATGTTGGCTCATAAACAAACATATGTATTAAGTGTTGTACATTGTACTAGTTTTCAGCAATGTAAAGTGCTCCCCTTTCCCACAAATGTTAAGGATAATGACAAAGGGTACACTGCCACACAATTTGGTGCACAATTCAGAATTCCCTTCTCCTCTCAGTAGAAACTCCAGGCCATACATATGTGAAAGCTGTCTCTGTTTTCCACAGGTGTGATCACATTCAGTCTTCCAGGTCTCAACTGTCATAATCCAGGGCAGGCATGGAAATGATTGGTCACTGTGGGGGTCTTGATTTTTAGGACTGATATGTTGATAATGTGAAAGATAGGGCAAAGATCCACTATGGCTACCATTGCTGCATCCTGAAAGTGATCCACTTCCCCATTAGTAACCTCTGTGTAGTTCCTGAATCTGCCTCAAAGCCCACACTGCCACAGAAGTGGAGACTTTCCTCCATCCCCAATATTATTTTAAATGTCATTGGGTGAACCCCATTCACACATTTGTACATGTCTTTCTGGTGAGCAATGGAAATACATCTGCGATCTCAGACAGCCTAATCTATCGCTAAACAGTTTGTGCAAAGGGTGATACTGAATACTAATGTGGTAGGATGTTCAATATGTATGTGCTGCTACACATACCCGCAGCAGCTCTTCACATTCACATCTGCTACAGCCAAATGCTGGCATCTCTGAGTGGGCAAAGCTTCGACACTTCCGGTTAGTTTTAAAACTTGCCTGCTCACATTGTCCCCATTTCTATTGGTCCTTCACTATGAAGAGCTGCTAACGTGGCTTATAGTATTTTGTGTCAGGCAGGAGGGGCAGACAAGTTCCGAAGTGCCAGAGCTTTGCCCATTCAGATTGGCCAACGTGTGAATATATCTGATGTGAATAAGAGTTGCTGCACAGATACTTTATACCCGCTAGCATTCTCTTTAGGTGACAGACACTTTAGACATATACCCCAACCCATACCCTCCTAGTGGTGCTGGGGGCATATACTCAATATCCTCTGAAGAAACCAGCACTAGTAATCTTGAACACATTACCCCCGATTGTTATTGGGTCGTCTTCATGGCAGACTCCCTCCACTCTGTTTGGTGGGGCTGAGATCCAAGCCCTGTCATCAGAGACCTCCACGTCCATCCATGACTTTTGATCACGTGTGACCAACTTACTCACATTGATCACAGAGGGCGTCAATGAGGTCCAGCGACATCCACTGCAGAATGTACCTCTGATCCTCTGACCATGTCTGACTCATATTTAGAATCTGAATAGTCTGTTTCTGAAGAGACTAATTTTGATGCACCGCAGTCATCTGCTATCCAGATTTGCAGGGTGTTGGACCTTATTGAGGCAGTGCGTTCTATCCGGCATTTTTAGGATCAGCTGGCTATCTTCAACCTTGGGTCTTTTAGAGTTCCTACAACTGCAAAGACCAATTACACCTGCTATTCGAGGAATTCCTCTGTACAGATTGTAAACAGCAGTTCAACCTGACTGTATCTACATTCCTGTGCCCTCCAATGAACTCCAAGAAATTGATTTTACAGTAAGTACAAAAATCCGCTTTTTGTTATAATGTAATGCTATTGAAATAACGATAGCACAAAGCTCTGTTAAGAAGGATACAGTGATATATTGATCATAGAGGCTGAATATTATATCTACAACTAACAACAAAATGCAAAATTGTTGCATAGATTGTCTATAGTGTTTGTGAGATTTGTAAGTTATTTTTCTAGGTGCCTGACACTTAATCTAAGGCCTTTCTTGAGGATAATAGAAGTTACCATACCCAGTTTATGGACACTAGCTGCTACATTACCTACGTGGAAATCTTAAGAGTTTAAGTGACACCCTTTATTGACTATCTTTAAGTTAGAAAACTGCCGCTTCAACAACAAAAAAAGTCCTCAAAAGACTCCTAATGATGACCTTGTGCAAACCTGTACTTCGCTCTCTTAAAGAACTAAGAATTCTGGCAGAACGGTCACACCCGACTTTTCTGAGTGCCTGGTCCCCCTTTGTGCACTATGGTTCCTCCCTCTGGTGCCTACATCGCCACTTGTCCTATAGTTACATAGGGGCTGGCCACACGGAACCACATAAAGTGGTGGGGAATCCAGACAGCGTTGGATGTAAAAGGTTCTCCATGAGGCAATACCTCTTGAAGAGAGTGAAGTGAGGAGTCACTTGACGTAAGTATTAGGAGTCTTTTTTTTTTTTTTTTTGCTGTGAAGTTTTATTAGAATTAGTTGGGTTTTTTTTTCATACAACACTGACTTTTAAGATGCAATCAATAATCAATGGCTTACATGGTAAAAACCTCTACTACTGAACCTCTTTTTGGTGTATAAGCATTGCAGAGCACTAGTACATTTCTATGGACAAGCTTCTAGTCAACATTTAGATAGTATCTGCTGCCATCCAGGAATTTACCTTGTAAATACATACAATACCTACAATGACATTTACATACATATTTGGGTAATTGACCCTTATTAATAAATGATGATCACTGTTTATTGTTTATCATGTTTATGCTCTGCCAGGAAATGGTCTATTGAGGTTAAAGTGACCTGGTCAGCTTGACAGTGCCACAGAGAGACTGCTGGTGTGATAAAAGAACATTATGCACCTTTTTTATATATAGATCTTTCCTTAGCTTACCAATAACCTATTTGTATAGCTGTATTCTCCTACAGCGAGCAGGCATAAATAATACAAAGTAACCCATATTAACTGTTTAGGGATCAGCAAAGAACTGATGCAGCAAGGTCTGTAAGTAGGTTCAAAATGGTGAGTGATGGGGTGGTTCAGCAATGATCACCTCTACTTTCCCTACACAAAACCTACCACAGATCAGCTTTATTGTAAGTAAACTGCTAAAAAAACTATCGCTATGGGATATACACCACTTTTCACATTAAAAGTAAGAGCTGTAAGGAAGGGTATTGTTACCCTATATAGCGGTGATCTTTTACCAGTTCACTACAAGTTTTTTACAGCAGAATTATAGACAAGGAGCTATATGTTTGGAACAGGTTTATCTGTTCAGGAATTTGAGTTTCTGCTCAGTCACTCTTCAGATTTATGCACCCCTGCCAGAAACCATAGCCAAGGCATGATCTTACTTTTCTCCATTGTAGTTCAGGGACGTGCGATCAGGGGAGGCAGAGCCTCACCTAGAATTATGGAGGAAAAAGCTATCAGCTTTAAATCTGAAGCTGACAGCTTTTTTTCCATTCAGAGCGGCTTCTTTCAGGTCACACAACAGGGAAAGCCTCTCCACTGTGTAACCCGTCATGGACGGTGCGCTGACTGTTAATTATAGGTGGCTCTGCATCCGGTTTTTGACAGCTAAGTGTTAGTATTAGAGGCGTGAGCTCTGTGGATGGTTTGGACCAATGGCAAAGCGCCATTGGTCCAAGCTGTCCAATCAAAAAAAAAAAGAAACACTGAGGACATCTGCCTCACCAGTGACAAGCAAGTGAGGGACAGGGAGGCTCCTCCCTGTCTCCCCTCTCCACACATAGCTTGGTTACCGAGTTGGGGGGTGGCTTCGGGATGGGACAGAGCTTCGGTGGGATTGGGGTGGAGCTTTGGCTGGGGGCGGGGCATGGGAATGCCTCACCCAGCACGGAAGGCACCGCACTTCCCTGTTGTAGTTATAGCTAAGGAGCGTAGTCATAGACTGCCCTAGCCTATGATTGGACATTGGAGAAGAAGCAAACTTTTTGTGTTCTATGGACAGCATATATACAGTAGATTCTGTATATATGTGCATACCTTCTCTGCAAAAACCTACAGTCAATAAAGAAAAAGCAATTTCATTACTGTAGTTATATGACACATGTCAGGACCGGGAACGGTCTGCAGCTGCTGTTTCTCAAGCTTTGGAGTATGTAGAGCCAGCATCCTTGAGACAGAAAAGCTTTTATGTGGTCTGCCTAGAAAGCTGGAAAATATTATATGTTTCATTGTCTGAGGGATTTGAGAGTATATAAGCAGCATACAGCAGTATTCTTGTATATGGTCAGTATGGGGCATTGCTTGGACTCTTTCAAGTGTTTTGACTCTGTTATCTGGCTTCTGATCACTGTACTCAAACAAATGTAACACCAGCACTCTGGACTTTGACTTGCTTTGATGAGGTGACCACAGTTTATGCTGCCAGTTACCTAACCAACCAAAACACATTACCTTTCCTAATAATGGAGCACAGCTTTCCTATACTGTTAACAATTACTCAAACCTCTATCAAACATAAACCAGATTGCTCATAATGTGAATCTGTTTAGCTAATTGACATACTCGTTTAAAAAGCACAATACCTGTACTCTGCTTATAATACAAAGTAAGGGTAGTGTTAAATAAGAGGCATCAAAAGCTAATTCAGCTTGCTGAGCATGTCATTATCCTTTACATGCTATGCCACCACTTGATGTGTGAGTTTGTAAGTTTTGATTTTTCAGCAACCTAAAACTTACCCATGGATCTCTGATAAGCTGGTGAGGTTTGGAGCTCCTCCAGTAAAATGAACCTGTTATTTTTTTCAAGTATGGGCAAAAAAGTCCATATACTCTTTTAATTTGTCAAGCTGCCTTTTCCTACAGAGCACCACCAGAACTCCTGAACATCCTATGCAAATACCAACCTAAGCCTATCAAAATATGCATAGGCTTAGGCATACCCTCATTTTCAGACACTGCCTTCTGGGGGGTGTGAGAGGATGTGTGTACTCATCTCATACCCAAAGTTTGGGTTTTTAAAGTGTCCCATTTATGCATATCTGTAACAGGTTTGATTTCACCCCCACCAATCCCCAGCAGTACATGCTTACTTTTTCTTCACTCTTCCAACACTCTGTTCAGCATATAAAACCTCAATTCCCCCCCCAAAAAATGGGATGTTGTGTAAAATCAACATAAAAATAGAATGCAAGGATTTTCAAATCTCATATACCAATATTTTATTCACAATAGAAAATAGAAAGCATAACCAATGTTTAAACTGAAAAAATAAGGTTATTTTGAAATTGATGTCGGCAACACTACTCAAAAAAGTAGGGACAGGGCCATGTTACCACGATGTAACATCCCTTCTTCTTTTAACAGCACTTTGTAAACTTCTAGGAACTGAGGAGACCAGTTGCTGGAGTTTTGGGGGAGGAATGTTGTCCCATTCTTGCCTGATAGTTCTGGGTCTTCTTTGTCGTATTTTATGTTGCAAGATACACCTAATATTTTCAGTTGGTGAAAGCTCTGGACGGCAGGCAGGCCATTAAAGCACCCAGACCTTTCTGCTGTGAAGCCATGCTGTTGTCACAGATGCAGTATGCGGCATTGTCAGCATTGTCCTGCTGAAACATAAAAGGCCTTCCCTGAAAAAGATATCGTCTGGATAGGAGCATATGCTGCTCTAAATTCTGGATATATCTGTAATCATTGATGGTGCCTTTCCAGATTTGCAAGCTGCCCATTCCATGCTCATTAATGCACCCCCATACCACCAGGCTTTTGAACTGAGTGCTGCTAATAAGCCAGAAGGTCCCTCTCTTCTTGGCGCCCATGGTTGCCCAAAAAAATTTCACATTTCGATTTCTCTGACCACAGAACAGTTTTCCACTTTGCAGCAGACCATTTTAAATGAGCTTTGGCCCAGAGAAGACATCAGTGTTTCTGAATCATGTTCAGATATGGCTTATTTGCATGATAGAGCTTTAACTGGCATTTCTGGATGGCACAGCAATATTGCGTTTCGGCCTTTTGCACAGTAATGTCTCCAGATTCTCAGAATCTTTTGATATTATGTACTGTAGATGATGTATTTAAAGTATTTGCATTTTACATTAAGGAACATCATTCTGAAATTGGTCAACAGTTTTTAGACGTAGCTTTTCACAGACTGGTGAACCTCTGCCCATCTTTACTTTACTTCTTAGACACTCTTGCTCTCCAAGATGTTCTTTTTATACCCAATCATGTGACTGACCTGTTGACAATTAACCTAATTAGTTGCAAAATATTCTTCCAGCTCTTCCTTATTATTATTATACTTTCTTGAGTTGCTGCCATCAATTTCAAAATTACCTTATTTTTTTTCTTTGACTGGTACATTTCCTCAGTTTAAACATTTGACATGTTTTCTATTTTCTATTTCAATAAAATATTGGTTTATGAGATTTGCAAATCATTACATTCTGTTTCTAGGTAGATTCATGCACATGGTCCCATTTGTTTCTGGAATTGGGGTTGTAGATCAATCAGTATGCACAGGAAAGTCCACAGCCCTGTGTGTGAGCTACAACTCCGGAGACTCATAGCCCATACAGAGTTATGCTTTAACTCCTGGAGACTAAACCGAGTAATGGAGGAGTAAAAGGAAGCTAAGGATGGGCAAAGCAGTCATTTACTTTAAAATGGATCTAAACCCCAAAACAAAAAAAACCCATGTATTCCAGCTTCCCAGTCCTTCCATGTGGTGCGGTATTAGGTTTGCTTTTTTTTAGTCTTTTTACCTTGATTTTCATCTGGTAATCCTGCAAATAACACATTTCTTGTCCTAGGATGACAACGCTCACTCGCTAAGCTGTATCTTTAGGGGGGGCCATGGTTGACACACTAGGCTGCTACCCTAATTTGGACTACAAATGCATCTTTCTCTGTTTATGTCATTATATGGGGGCAGGGGAACTAGTAGTTTACAGAAGTTAGCTTTGACAGAAGATAAGATTATTTGTGCTTTTAGTTCAGTTTACAGAGAGGACACAGTGTTTCTTGCAATATCAACAGGCATTTATTGTATTTGCTGAAAATGTTCTTAGCCTGGAAAAAAGACAACTAATGCAGTCACCACATCTAAGGACTGGTAGGCAGCAATATATAAAATGTTTATTTTTTGGGTTGAGATACTTTATGCCTTAATGGCATGTTTAGCTGTTTGGTTGCTGTTGCCATTTCAAACACACGCAGCCTACTGTAGTTTAATCTGCAATGTATTAGTTTTGTACTTGGACCCGTCAATGGGTTTTGTTGAAGGCATATGCGAGATTCGCTGGTCTGCTATGGATACCTGCTGGCAAAAGAGAACATATAGAAAACTGCATATTATCCCACTCTCTCAAAATCAGGGGCCAAGCAAAAGCAGCATGAGAATTTATTTCACGCAGCACGGCGGTACAATACTTTATTTTTCCCCTTCGTAGCTCTAATACGCTGGCCTTCTCCTGGATGGTAAAACACAACCTCACAACCATTTGCACTCTGCCCAAATGGGATAGCTCTGCTTTTTGACCACTTTAAAGAAAAAATACCATATCCCACCTAGGAGTAAATTTAGATATCTACAACTTTCTACTTTTCTTCCACTGTAGCCTGCAACAACATATGTGTAAAACTTAATCTTCCCACTTATATTCCCAACTTCTATCTTCCATGGCCATCACTCCACACACATATGCCATTAAATGGGAACAGGAATTTCAGCAGTCTACAACATGGGACCTATAGATGGTCAAATGTTTTCAAGAACTTGGCCAATATAGCAGCAGTCGAAGCAAATTATAAACTCTTGCTGCAATGGTACCTGTTGCCAGACAGAATATCTAAAGTAATTCCCTCATATTCTGACATGTTTAAAGAGCTGGTCAACTCTTGGTATACAACGGCATATTTGGAGGGACTGTCAACTATTTTGGTCTCTTCTACTCTATTTTGAATTCTTATGGTACCAGACAGAACAATACCACAAAACCCATGGGGAGTACTTCTTTGCAAAAAAAACCAAAACAAATTGCATTAAAACATAGGTTAAACTCCTGACCCACATTTCTACCACAACAAAAAGGATTATTGCAGAAGACCTGATACTTCATGAATAACATTACTTGACTCCAAGGCCCTGCAACCTCATGGTCAGTTTAAAGACAAATTATAACATTGTCCCTGCTAGGTTTTCCATGTTACCAACCTGTTAAAACGTCCATAAAAATATTGAAATACATGTTTGCTCTTGGGATTTAAACATGGCAGCTTATCTTGTACAGTACTAACTTTGTTTTTATGCCAGCCCATGCAGGATTTATTTTAAAACAAGACAGGAAACAAAGACGTGCACCGTGTCTTTGCCTGCAAGCAAAAAGAGTTCAGTCATTTGGAAAGTACCTAGGGAGTCACCCACACAGCTTTCACAGGCCTTGGTTCCAGCTCAGGTTAAAGGAGAACTATGGGGTTAAGTCTTTTCCCCATAGTTCTCCTTAGGGTAACGGGAGGACACAAACTAGCGTCCTCCTGTCACCCTAGGCTCAGTATAACGCGAGCTGTAGCTCGCGGTATACTGAGACGCCGCAGTATACCGCGAGCAGCTGCTTGCGGTATACTGAGACGCAGCAGCTGAAGCGGATCCTGACAATTGTGCCAGGATCCGCCCAGCTGCATGCTTGACAGCTAGCTCTGCCTATCTAAAGGCAGAGCCAGCTGTACCCGCCCCCTCCCCCGTCCGTTCCGCCAGTCAGCGCTGGCGGATCGGAGCAGGGAGGGGGCAATCCAGCCCCTCCCCTGTCACGGCAGAGAGCCATGACGGGATCAAGAGGTGAGCGAACGCCGGTATGTGTTCCCTCACCTCCCGATCTACTGAGCCGACCTGTGACAGTCACATTGTCACAGGTCGGCTAGAACTATGAGGTGAGTGAAAATCACTCACCTCATAGTTCTCCTTTAAGTGGCTCGTCAGGACCTGGCGGTAGTGCTATCCAATGTGTACTTTCTATCAACCACCAAGACTTCCACATTTTCTGGTAACAAAACACAAGTCAGGTTTGCATGTTGATTGGGACTAATTTAATTGGTGAAAAACAATGTTTAAAAACAATGCATATCCACTGAACCACCCAAGAGTTAAGTCCTAGCTTATATAATTTTTTTTATGAGTAACCATATCAAATGCTTTGCTGAAATCAAGAAAGGCTATGTACACAGCACCACCCTAGTCCAAAATATTTGGGATTTAGCTATTACCTTTCTTTACTCCCACGTCATTTTCGTGCTGTTTATTCGCTTCCTCTAAAGCTTTCATCTTTTCATCGTAAACATCTGCTTGTGCCTTCCACTGAACTCTGTTATACGAAAGTCCATCAAACATTGGCGTAATTTCTTTATGAAACCGTGAAAATTCCTAAAAAATAACATCATCATCATTAAACCATACACCTAACACCAATAATAAAATATTAATAGCACATTAAGACATGTATTGATGGCAAAGGTTGGATTTTTGAACAGAAAGGTTCCAGATTTGGAACGTAAATTCTGTAAATCTTTGACCATCAAAAAGTACCTCACTATTTAAGCTTCCTACATGTTTTACAAAGAATTAAGTCTCAAAAGACAGAGATTCCCCCAGAGCCTGATCATCCACAAGGCGACCAAGGGAGAATCCTTGGTTTGTTGGATGTCTAGGGGCCCAGATACAACCTTCATGCTCCTGTAGTTAAACCAGGAAAAAGCGCATGGGTTAAGTCACATCTCATCGCTGCAAGTTAGCTCTAATTGCTGTCATGGGTTTTGGTTCTGATCTGTTTCCTGAATATTCATTCTTCCTGCTACAGCAAGATTCTTCTCAGTTGTTCCCAAATCTTCTGCTGCACTCTCCTTAACCTAACATTTCATTTAGAAAATCCTAACATTTCATTTAGAAAATCCAGCAGGTATATTGGGAGCCCATTCCAATTGCTAAGCAGGAATAGTGTATAAATCTAGGTAGTTTGGCTCTTAATCATCTTCCAAACATCAAAGACCTATTCACAGCAATCTGTTTATATCGACGTGTAATAAAGTCTGTTTTATTGTGCGTTAATGCAATGCGCAGTGAAGCATAGGATATGTGCATTGCCATTGCAAGGGCAGAGATGTGAATTCTCTGTTGTGGTGCAGTGTGTTACCAAAAAAAAATAGGTATTTTTTTGTGCATTGAGTCACTTTGATTGCCTGGAATGCCTTAACACACTAAACGCGTGTTAATGTGTGTTTTATTACACACATAGCGATGTAATGGGTCCCAAGTTATTTGTTTTGGATGAATTGAATCTTTAATGAACATTTGCATCCTAACAAAGTAGCCTTTCAACACAGCAAAAATACGCTTTTTATTCATCATGGAATATAACCTTTATGTGTTAAGGGAGCCATCAGGATTGGACAAGGCATAGACCAAAGAGGTAGCAGACTAGATACAACCCTGTCACTGCTCAGAGAAATGAATGGTCTTGTTCTGCATCTTCTGCACTTTGCCCTTATCATGGGTGCTGCTAATCTTTTCTCTGATATTGGTCACATGATTTGTAAATGCTCTGTGTTCCTAGTAAAAAGTTTGCATTATTTGTCTCATCATTTTTTCTAAGTGATTTATTTTAAAGAACTCACCTTATACACAAATGTACATACAAAGTCAATAAAGCCAACTTGAAGCTTAGGCAGTTCTTCAGCTTTGTTCCTGTCCATCATTGGCTGAAAGAGAAAAATAAAATACCCAAATGTGTAAAGAGTACCCCCATCCTTATAGCGCCAGCAATATCCTAAGTATTAAAGTGTATCTATACTTTGTTGTTTTTTTTTTTGTGTGGAAGTGTTGAAACCCATTCGGTTTTTATTGTTCTGTCCCTGCTAGCGAGATATTTGCTCTCAATATGTTTTGTTGATCATTGTCACCAGAACAGAAAGTAATACAACATGTTATAGTTATCACTGTTACAGGAATAGAAGAGAGATCTTCCAGTGGGACACTTCTGTGTCACTAACTGCTTAGCTTCTATCTAAGAGGAGAGGATTGGAGACATTCATTCACACTTCTTGTTGTATCTCTTGGACAGGAAGTGAAGGGAAATCTCCCCAACTGGACATGCATCTAAAGAAAAATAAATTAAAATTAAAAAATCCAATGGGTTTTAACCATTCCCTACTCTAGAGTGGTTAAAGCTCCTTAGTGGGTACAAGGAAGGCAGTAATAAAACTGTCAAACTTTCTAATCCTTCACTCTATTAAAAAGTGCATTGATTGTAGTGTGTTCACACATGGCAGCTTTCCAATCACTTCCTATCCTGGTGACACCTATTTCTGGGATAACAGCCTAATTTAAAAAAAAAAAAAGTTGCCAGCTCCTTTAATAGGCTGTTGGGATTTCTTTTTGATAGACCCTAAGGGCATCCCAGCGGCCAACTGGAGTAGTGCATATGGCAGCCTGACAACGCCACTACTAATTTCCAGGCAGTGGCTTAGCGTTAGCCTGCAACAGGAAGTGCTGTTAGTTGCAGGATCCTCAGGTAAGGATCTTTGAAACAGATTTTAAAAAAATGATTTGCTTAAAGCAGACCTTTCACCCCTCCCACAGCCTCCTGGGACATTTACTGGGCCCCACGTCGCAGAAGGTTACAAATTGGTATATAGCTGACACCTATGCAGGCAGTAAAATCTCACATTACAGTACTTTGGCACTTACCAACTTGCAGCCTCCTGGGACATTCACTGGGCCGCACATCCCAGAAGGCTACAAATCGATAAGTGTTGAAGTGTAGCAAGATTTCGCACCTGCATAACTGACACCTATGTGGGCATAAAATCTCCCAATACTCCGCTACATACCAACCAGAAGCCTTCTGAGATGTGTGATGTGAGTGTCCCAGGAGGCTGCGGGCGCCTGGAAGTACGTCACTCTTGCCTAGGCAAGAAGTGACTAAGTAGGAGGATGGAGGGGTAATATTACACTATATACAGGTCACAAAACATGGAAACTCTTAACAATTGTGTAATAGAGATGAGGGAGAAAGGAAATGTTCACTTTAAGAAAGCTGTTTACAGTGATATCTGATGTCAAACATACTGATGAAAAAGCCTTTAGGTTTACATACACTTTACTCTTAAAAAATTGACTTTTAATGAAAAAAAGACCTACTGCTGAATTAGGAATATAAAGGAGTCTATTGGTTAATCCCAAAATTCAGGACTTAAACCTTAAAAATGCATTCAAGTACCTTAACTATTAACAAAAAAATGTATCTTATTTGTGTATCACTCGGCTGTAGATCCTCAAATCATCTCTGAATTGGTGCTGACACTGTCCTTCCTTCCAGAGGGTGGCTACTTTTGTTCCCGATAGTCCCTGTGTGTGTTGTAAAGTAGTCACCACTCCAAGCTCGCTCCCGTAATGGACTACAATCTCATGTTTCCTCTACAAATTTGTATTGAGATTGTAGTCCATCACACGAGTGAGCTTGGAGCGGTGGATACTTTACAACACACACAAGGACTATGGGGGAACAAAAGTAGCCCCCCTCCAGAAGGAAGGACAATGTCAGCACCAATTCAGAGATGATTTGAGGATCTCCAGCCGAGCGGTGCACAAAAAAGATAGTTAAAAATAGTTAAAATACTTGAATGTATTTTTAAGGTTTAAGTGTAACTTTAACTTTGTAAAAAATAAAGTGTAAAAATTATTCCACAGATTGAGAATTATTGTCTGGAATCTGTCAGCTATAACTGAGTCCATCCACATTGGATCTCAAACTCAATCATATCCATTTGCTGATCCCTGTCATGCAAAGCCCGGTCCTACCAGAAATCTTATTGCACAATATGGTAAATTATGATTGGCTTACAATAGGCTGCTGCTGAAGCACCGTCCTCTCCAAGTCTCCTTGCTCCCAGAATTCATTAGCAACCATAAGAGCCACCTAAACATAAATCATCGTTAGCAGTTTATCAAATGTGTAAAGATAACAAACAAGAATACTGTTTTATTGCTGCATGTCTCCCTGTAAAGAAGATTTCCCTTCTGTTATTGTGTAGTCACTGGGACAGGAAGTAAAATCTCCCCATCAGAAACAAAAGCAACAGTAGAATGTGACAATGGTTGTAACCATTCCCCAGTTTACAATAAAATAACATTTGGTTGGAGATCTCACTTAATAAGTGTATGAATTTGGTCCTACAGGAAAGAATTTGAGTTGTCAGCTTCTCGCAGTTTTATTTGCTTTATCTTTCCGCTTCCTTTGCCTAGGACTCTGAATAAGCCTCTTCAACAAGAAAAAAAGGCATCTGGGTAAGTACCATATTAACATGGCAGGAATTAAGTGAGAGTCTTATCCTCTGGGCCTAACCGGGATTACACAGTTTATGATAAAGTATAACTCCTCTGTGTGGACAGAAGTGTTTTGGCTTGATTTATGTGGTCGCCCCGTGCAATAATTTCACTGGAACACAAGGTAGTAAGTCCACATGAAACCTATTTGTATATATTTCCCAGAGAAAACTGCTACTCTGCATGTACATAAAGTCAGCTTGTGAGGCTGTACAGTACAAATGGGAGCCCCCATTGCTGACTTGACTGTGAGGATGGTGTGCAGGGAATCCAACCTGAAAAAAGTCATTTCAGGGAGGTGTTGAGGTGCTCTCTGTGTGTCCCTCCCCCCATCCACAGGGGGGGGGCACCCCCCTGAAATGATGGCAGATAGCAAAGATGCTAATACTTTCCTTGCTATCTGCTGTTTTGGTTTTTCTTTAGTATTCTGACACCTGCTGCCGTCAGAATTCAAAAAAATAAACAGCATAAGAATGGATAGCTGGATTGCTATTGGCTATTTCAATTTGCAATAGCCAATAGCAAGCTGGCTATTGCACCCACACTCTGCTGCTGTCAATCAGAAGTGGAGGACCTGATGGAGAACTTTAAGTCCACCTCTGCTGATTGATAGCAGCAGTGGGCGGGTGCAATAGCTAGTCAGCTATTGCAAATTGAAATAGCCAATAGAAGCCTAGCTATTCATTCCAATGTTGGGTTTTGTTCTTTTTTCTGACTGACGGCAGCCGTGGCCACGATGTCATAGAGCAGAGTAAACTTTCTGGGAGAAAATGTTTATCTCCCGGACACCGCTATCTAATAGCGGGAGACTCCCAGAATGTCCGGGAGAGTTGCGATGCCTGGGTGTGTGTTCTACGAACATGGAGGACTTAGTTAAAGACATACACTTTAAGCCATAGAGTACAAACACAACAAAAACAGGCATATAGCCTGGTGGCGGCTTTTAAGGTATGCAAACAAGGCCTTCAATTAAAACAAAATAAACTTTATTAATAACAATTAAAACATGGTAGCTAAAAAATCACAAAGTCAGCCATGAAGTACATATGGTATATATAAGCTCCAATATTTGAGTATCGATTCCACAATGACTTAAATGCAGTTTGAGAACCCCACTGCAAGGGAGGTTTTGAAATGTCCCCAGAGTTCAGCTTTAAATAAGAAAATAATAAATGATTGGTGTTGTACAGAAGCAATAGAATACAGCAATTAGAATTACTTATAGATAGATTCTTCCAAATAGGTGGCTAGATTTCTGCAAGATGCCAAAATATTTGTATTGAATCTTTTCCTCATTTAATTTATTTGTGAAGATGGTTTGCTTAACCCACCTGACTCTGTACCTCCCATGGCTTAGTGATAGCAGACAAGTCACATCCTGTCATCATCATGGCCCTGCAGAAAAACAAATACTTTAAATTCTTATACAAATTATCCTTTTTTTTTTTCCTGGGCGTTTGATTGTTGAACTCACATGATTATCTCTTTTTTCGTTGGGTCGGCGATAATATATTTTATCACTTCTTCTTCTGATTGCATCTGCTCGGTCGTATCAACTATTTTTTGGAACATAGTTCTTTTCCTGTGAAACAAACAGAAGGGAGTGTCAAAATATTCAACTTAATGCTATGGCTCTTAACTGGTGGGTAGTAGGTCGCAACCCCGTGTTCAGTGGGTCACCGCTTGCCTTCCACTGTGCAAGCTGAGACATTCCTCAGCCACCTCCAAGGGCAGCACTGTCAGTTTTCGCAGCCATTAAAAATATGCTCCCTAGTGCTGAGTGTCAGCTTGAGGTGAGGTGGTCTGAGGGTATGGCCACGAAGGAGCTCCGTCCATACGTCCATTGCTTGTACAGTTTCCTGACGTGCCCTGTAGAGGTGCCTGGACTGGAGTGACTTCACATTCTAGCTCCCAGCACCTCTACATGCCGTGGCCACGATGTCATAGAGCAGAGTAAACTTTCTGGGAGAAAATGTTTATCTCCCGGACACCGCTATCTAATAGCGGGAGACTCCCAGAATGTCCGGGAGAGTTGCGATGCCTGGGTGTGTGTTCTACGAACATGGAGGACTTAGTTAAAGACATACACTTTAAGCCATAGAGTACAAACACAACAAAAACAGGCATATAGCCTGGTGGCGGCTTTTAAGGTATGCAAACAAGGCCTTCAATTAAAACAAAATAAACTTTATTAATAACAATTAAAACATGGTAGCTAAAAAATCACAAAGTCAGCCATGAAGTACATATGGTATATATAAGCTCCAATATTTGAGTATCGATTCCACAATGACTTAAATGCAGTTTGAGAACCCCACTGCAAGGGAGGTTTTGAAATGTCCCCAGAGTTCAGCTTTAAATAAGAAAATAATAAATGATTGGTGTTGTACAGAAGCAATAGAATACAGCAATTAGAATTACTTATAGATAGATTCTTCCAAATAGGTGGCTAGATTTCTGCAAGATGCCAAAATATTTGTATTGAATCTTTTCCTCATTTAATTTATTTGTGAAGATGGTTTGCTTAACCCACCTGACTCTGTACCTCCCATGGCTTAGTGATAGCAGACAAGTCACATCCTGTCATCATCATGGCCCTGCAGAAAAACAAATACTTTAAATTCTTATACAAATTATCCTTTTTTTTTTTCCTGGGCGTTTGATTGTTGAACTCACATGATTATCTCTTTTTTCGTTGGGTCGGCGATAATATATTTTATCACTTCTTCTTCTGATTGCATCTGCTCGGTCGTATCAACTATTTTTTGGAACATAGTTCTTTTCCTGTGAAACAAACAGAAGGGAGTGTCAAAATATTCAACTTAATGCTATGGCTCTTAACTGGTGGGTAGTAGGTCGCAACCCCGTGTTCAGTGGGTCACCGCTTGCCTTCCACTGTGCAAGCTGAGACATTCCTCAGCCACCTCCAAGGGCAGCACTGTCAGTTTTCGCAGCCATTAAAAATATGCTCCCTAGTGCTGAGTGTCAGCTTGAGGTGAGGTGGTCTGAGGGTATGGCCACGAAGGAGCTCCGTCCATACGTCCATTGCTTGTACAGTTTCCTGACGTGCCCTGTAGAGGTGCCTGGACTGGAGTGACTTCACATTCTAGCTCCCAGCACCTCTACAGGGTGCACAAGGGAGCTGTACAAGCAATGCACATATGGATGTGCATTGCTTGTACAGTCCACACTGGACCCCAGGCTGAGGATCCACTCGAGTTCTCGTAAGGTAGGGAGACTGGTTGGATCTTAAAGAAAAAAAAAAATTTTTGGAGTATGTATGTGTGAGTGTGAGAATGTCTGTGAGTAAGTGAGATTGTGTCTTTGGTTGTGTGTGTCTGTCAGTGTTTTTGGGGGCCCAATCACACTACTACAGTGTGTTAATCATACCATGCAATCATACCTATTGCGCGTTTTGGTCCAAGAGGTGAGTTACGTTGCCATTTATTTGAATGTCACCCCGAACGCACCTCCCACCCACAGTTTGATGGCCTGCACCAGAACACGCGGTACCGCAATGCTTTGCATTCCAGTTTGGTGTGACTTGGGTCACGACTTAATGACCAAGGACAAATGTGGGTTACACAGGTTGAGAACCACTGACAAAGTATATCTAAAGCTAACATTTTGTTTTAATTTTGGATAGAGTCAGAGAGGTTTTTTATTTGCCATCTGTCTCGCATTATGGAGATTTCCTTTCACATCTTCTCTTGTGGATTCAAGGGGAAGAAGACTTCTTTCACATGTGAGGGAAATGTCCTCTTAGACAGTTGTCATAGGAACAAGTTTTCAATTTGCCCTCACTTTCGTTGCTGGTGACATTGGTGATCAGGAAAATAATAGAAAGTAGCCCTGCGCACGGCATACAAATTTGTTTTCTGATGAAACGAATTGAAACGGAAAATATTTCCATTCATTTCATCAAAGAAAACAAATGTGTCTGCTGTTTCAGATTCGGAGGCAACGAGCCTCTGAATCCGAAAACGTATGCTGAAAATGAGGAACGAGCGGCAGCCATTTCGGCCGCCGGCTTGTTCTGCGCTTACGCGCCATCTTTGTGTATACTAGGATTTACTCAAAGATGGCGGTGCGCTGGCGCAGAACGATATTGCCACCGCACATTCAGCCTGTGATGTCACACACAAAATGCAGAACGAGCGGTGGCCATGTTGGCCGCCAGCGCGTTCTGCGCTTGCGCGACGCCATCTTTGAGTGTATCTTGGTATACACCAAGATGACGGCGCCCGTATGTCCGAGAACCGCCATCATGGTGTATACCAAGATATGCTCAAAGATGGCAGTGCACCTGCGCAGAACGCGCCGCGCTTTCTGCACACAAATTTATGTATGCCCGAATATAGTTTTAGTGTATTTGGGCATATAATACATTTGTTATTTCGGATTCGGACGAACCGCCAAGTCAACTGAATTTCGTTGATTTTGCAGGTTCGTCCGAATGCACATGTATAATAGAAAGTGAATCTCTCTAACACAGTAATATAAACCTGATAGGGTTCTACCCCCCTCACTACCACATACACACGCACACCACACACTATACTATCCAAAACTAAATATATTTGTTTTTCCAGTACTCACCGATACCGACTACCGATGCTGCGTGCCCAGATAATCAGGAAGTTGGGCGGCGGATCATGGCCCGGCTTCCTGATTGCCTGTGAACCCGGTGGTGTTCTAGCGAAAAAATGCTGGCTCACTTGCCAAGGCTGCCTGGCTTCCTGACCAATCAGGAAACCGGGCAGCAAGTCATTAGGTGCTGTCCGGCATCCCGATTGATCAGGAAGCCAGGTTGCCTAGCAACAAGTGAAGCCGGCTTCCTAGCCAATCATAAAGTCGGGGGGCGGGTCATAATTCCTGATTGGAAAGGAAGCCGGCTCCATGCTCCCTCGGTACTTGCCCTCAGAGGGAGACCCCCCTCTGACTGGAAGTTCTGGTATCGGAGGTACCTATTAGAGCATTTGGGCGAGTACTTGCCCAAATACTCGATCTCAGTACCGATACTAGTATCAGTATTGGTGCATCCCTACTAGGTCTGCAAGACTTCTTAGCAAAATTTATTATTGTACTAATGTAAAACCACTCATCGTACTAACAATTTACCTGATTCAGAATAAAAATCTGCTGTTTGTGACTTGTACCAATGTACTTACTTGAAATACAATGCCAGATCCGTTGCTATGATTGCCACTTCAAACAAATGGATAACATTTTCAAACTGTCTTTGGTTTAGATTCTGGAATATGTTTAAAGTCTGAAAAAAAAAAGAGTTGCTTTAGGCGCATGTCACACTGCCGATTCTACCACTGGTGAAGCCTAGGCAGCATGCAGCTGACACTTTACCTAATGGAAGTTGTCCCCTCTTTGGCTAAAATGCTGCTGAATTGCATTTGCTAGTGAAGGAACAGTAACAGAATGACATCTCTCTGGTTCAGGAAGTGAGGGAGTGATACCATAGAAAAAGATAAGTGGACTCAGAGACAGCAATAGAAATCCGAAAGAGTTAATTAAGTTACCCCATGCAAGCCAAACAAGAAGACATTTTTTTTTCTTCAACTGTGCTTGTGTGTTTGGATGATGTAAATCTCTTAAAGCACCTTCTTGACAGTGGATATCTCAGGGGGTAATGACAGTACACACTCACCTCATCTTCTAAGAGTGTTTTGCTGAACTCTAAGTGGTGCCTCTCTAGGATTGAAGACCCATGTAGCCTGGCTAGAGGAGCCTGTGATCTGGAGACAAATGTGCATGTTATATACTGCATGTATTATGCAACTGGGGGCCTACAGAATATGAGAACCTGATCACTTACTTCATTTGGTACAAATTGTTGGTCCCTCTATGGTCAATATCATGACAAAAAGCAGCAGCCACCATGGCGAAGGCTTCTAAATCAGAATAATATTTCTTGAGTTTACCTGTCTTTGGAAAATGAATGGGCATTTCATTAAACATGTTGGAGAAACAGGTTCAGGCTTACAGTCAGCTAAACATGCACACATAATTCAATTGGCAATAGGCTTCAGTATATCTATATAAAGAAGTAAACTGGGCTTGGTAAACCATTCATATTTATGTTTCAAGAACTTTCGATGCCAGTTTAGCACAATTCTATTACACGTAGGCTTAAGTCGCTCCTTGAGATCAATGAACACTCGGCTTGGTCAACCATCTAATTTATGCTATGAAGAGGGGATGGTGAGCATTCTACAAGACAGATTGCTTTCCTTCCTTCCTTCCTCTTTCCATAGCATACACATGAATAGTGGACCAAACTGAGTTTTCATAGATCAGAGGGAGGGAGCATTAGCAGGGATCTTAATAAGTGGTTTAACCATCGCCCAGGTATCTCTCTGACGGGACGGATAAATGTAATTAAAATGACAATATTACCTCGGATATTATACACATTGCAAACCATCCCGATCGCACTGCCCAGGTACTATCTACGTGCTCTTACGTCGGTGGTTAGAAGGTATATCTGGAGAAGGTCTCCCGCCAGGATCTCCCACGGAGTTCTTATTAGGACTAGAAGTCAGGAGGGATTAACACTGCCAGATTTTAACTGCTACTACCAGGCTGTTGCTCTTAATAGAATGTTAGACTTTCACTTCCACATGAAGACTAAACGATGGGTGGAATTAGAGAATTCTCTTGCTAATCAAAACATACTCACTATTTGTTGGATACCACAGGAACACTGGAATTTACACTCCTTAATTTCTCCACTCACTTCCCAAACACTATGTATATGGAATGCACTATATAATCAGACGATTGGCCAACACAACTCACCTATAATGCCAGTAACTGGCCACACGTTTTTCCTACCCGGATTACACAACTCGGGTTTTCTTAAATGGACTGCTCACACTAGTCTAAAACTTTTCCAGGTGTGTGAAAAAGATAAGCCACTTTCACTTGAAACCCTTAGGGAACAATGGGGAACTTACCCTTTAGACACATGGAGACATAGGCAACTATCACATTTTATTATGTCACTCGCAAAGCCATTGCGTACCACTTCTGAGCTTACACCACTGGAGAAACTATTTTCCTCTTTGGAACCCCCACGACATGGGATATCGCATTTATATACGATCCTACTAGATCTACAGACTAATGCGTTCCCACCATATTTAAGACAATGGGAACAGGACTTGAAGATCACTTGGTCCAATGCACAGAAACAAAAAGTCCTAAATCTCAACGCCACTACATCTATTAGTACTCTGGTGACCGACACTACGTTCCGCTTTTTGGCACGTTGGTACTACACTCCAGATCGTATACATAGAATGCACTCATCTCGGTCGGAGCTATGTTGGAGACAATGCGGTGAAGTAGGCAACTACATACATATGTGGTGGTCCTGCCCGCGAATACAACCTTTCTGGGTGCAGGTGGTAGACCAGATAGAGCAGATTACCACAGTTATATTACCCTTGGACCCATCGGTGTGCCTCCTCCACCTCATGGACTTTCCGACTCCGATCTTTAGGGGATCACTGATAACCCCCTTATTGAACGCTGCAAAGACTTTAATACCACTATACTGGAACCAAACCACTATCCCAACTATAAGAGAGTGGTATAACAGAGTTGAATATTATAGACTGATGGAGGAATTGACGTCCATTCGTAGAAATACCCTCAAAAAAAATGAAGCTACATGGCGAGCATGGAATGAGTTCAGAAGATCTCCGGGAAACCTACAAGATATCAGATAGACCCATATAGGAGAACACCATCCGCCACACGGGCACAGAAGATGAAATAAACGCTGACCATTAGATCTAGAGTACTAGGAAAGGCAGAACCTAGGCACTGGGTAACGAGGATAGCAACACTAATAATAAATCTCTCTATAAATTAGAAATATGGTGAAGAAAGCCGGACGACTACCCCCCCTCCCTTCTTTTCCCCCTTCTTTTTCCTCTTTTTCTTTTTCTCTCTTCTTCTTCTTTTTTGCGTGTTTATAGTTGTATATGGTCAGTAGCATTAATATGTGAAATGACCAGATGTAAATGTTTGTATGTCGAAAGAAACAATAAAAATTGAGTAATTAAAAAAAAAAGGAGGGAGCAATAGTGACAATTCCAACAGCCACTATTCTGTGAAGAACTGTCACAGGGTACGTCTGGCAGTGTCCATAGAAGATAATTGCCTAATGCTTCCATAGATTGCCAGATTATGTCACTGTCATCTCATGTCAATGCTAACCAACTTCCTTTATAGAATTTCCATATGAGTGAGAAAGTGGTGTTCCCAAAATACAATATCACTAGAGCATTTTAAATCCCAACTCCAGTCAATAATTTATTTTTAACTTTCAGAGTGCAAGAGTGTTAGGACTTCAATTTCACCTCATTTCTTTTTGGGATTGCAAGTGATGAGAAATCTGACTGACTGTCCTATCGGCACAAATATTGTCAATTTCTTTAGCCATTCCTTCAAATTTGGGCAAAAAGGTTTTATCTGTGAAAACTACTTTAATTAAAACATTACATACCATTAGCAGTGTGAACATGGTTTGTCCAACATTGAACCCATGTCGCCAGTTGTGATAGGTGATGTCCCGATACCCTTTCCTCACGGTGTACATCCATCTTGTTAAGACCTAATAACAGAACAAGATACACTTTTTATGTGACTTCTAGTTTCCCGTATCGTTGGTGATGATGCTTAGCTGAACCTTGGCTTGATGAAACATTAGCAAAATGTTTTCCTACATACAGATACAGAAGCAAATAAAAATGGCTCAGTGGTTAGCACAGCAGTGTTCGCTGTGCTGTGGTCCTGTGTTGCCACCAAGAACAATATTTGCATGGACTCTTGTATCTTCAAGTGCTCCAATTCTTTTTCACAAACAGGGTTAACTGACTTCTGAGACAACCGACCCTTAAATGTTTGTGTTTTTATTTTTGGTGTGACGCTGTAAGTAAAGGACTGATGTGGATTGGTGATTTCTGCTATTTATAAGGGCAATAAATAACATAAAACATACATGAAAGCAATTAAATTATTTTTCACCCACCAGCTTATACTGTCATGCAGCTAGTTGTGTCTTAAAATAATTGCAGGTTGTCTCTAAAAATACTTTACCTAATGCAGTTTCCTTATTTCCTTTTTTCCTTACTAGTTTGTGATTACTGTCACAGAAACAGAAAACAGTATAGAAAAATGGTTTTCAAGAGAAGACTTGCAACTTTTTCCTGAAACAACAGACTGAAAGCATCAGGGGTGGATAAGCCACCGGAGAATGGTATCATTTTCCAAAGCTTTTGATAACGACTTTGTTGCCAAAAAAAAGGGGGAAAAAGCACCCTAGAAAAGTTATCACCAGCCTGGCAGCTGGGGACTCATCTTTATTCTCTAGTAAAGCTACAGCAGCCAAACAAACTTCAGTATCTGACGTGTCTCCAGATTTGTGGTTCCACACTGTGGTTTCACTCGCCAGCCACTATTTCCCTACAGCTCTACAAGAGCAAAGCAGTGACGTAGCAAGTGCTAAGCATTATAACACTTCTTTAGCAGGTGACTTTTTAAAAAAAAAAGTTCTGGCAAGAGAGTTCCTTTCATTTGCTTTCAGCATGTATTCTTGTTTAACATAGCTGTTAAATTTGCGTAGTTATTCCACATATCAAGAATACATTTAACCTTTACCAAAAAATCTTTTAAATTAAAAACAGAACATTGTCCAACACTAGCCCAGCAAAACCCACATTGATATGGCAATACTTACATCCACAGGCACCTTAAACTTTTCAATGGCTTTAAGCTCAACAAACAGCCTGATGCCACTCTTAATGAGCTCATGTTCCGTCACCGGGAAGTCGCTGAAGCGGAATTCATAAAGTTCGAGAGCTGCTGGGTCTGGCAATTCCTCTTTCTGTTCAATGGACGACAAATATATGTCAAATTCCTTGTTCAAAACATTTTGCAAGTGCATGAATAAATGATGAAAATTCCTTTTAAAAATTATTATAGATC
>NW_017306621.1:1203844-1212408 GCF_000935625.1 Nanorana parkeri | reverse complement strand
ATTAAAAAGCTTGTATTTCCTTTCAACTAATATACATACCAATAATACATACTGTACCTTGAAACTAATATACATACCAATACTACATACCTTTAAACAAATATACATACCAATATTTTAGCAAGTTCCTTTTCTTCACACTCCTCTAAATTTTTGTTTAACTTGTCATTGGTTTTCTATATGAAAGACAGGAAAAAATAGCTTTTGGTTAGCTATAGCATGGTAGTCACATGCCTGTATGAAATATATAATAATTACCAGGATTGTCTGCAGTTCCTTTGGCGTGCATTTCATTTGGTACATCAGCATCTCTTGGGCAATATCCTTTCTGTTCTGAAGTTTATTCATTTTCTCATAAGTGTCAGTGTTCAAAACAGACCACCCCAGGAATTGTGTCAGGGCCTGCAACAGAGAGAAAGGTGCTGTCATGTATGGTCAGGTCTGAGGACACAGAACCATTAATGGAGACAAGTAGGTGGGCCCAGACAATGATGTTAAAGTAGCCCAGGTTTATGTTGTATTCCATTCAAACTTTCTTCTCATGACTAATGTTTACTAAACCTAAAGGAGCATTATTTCTGAAGCAGCCTTGCTTCCTAATGTAGATGTAGGTGGGTCATTATAAAGCAATTACATTTTTAAGTAACTTTATTCGCAACTGCTTTGATTTTGATATTTGGATTGGTAACCATTGACAATCATTTCCATGATGCAGCTTATGTCTTTTCTTCAGTTTTCAGCTGAAAGGTTTCAGGTTTGCTTGCAGGTTTCAGCTGAAAGGCAATTGGGGCAGCCAATCACATAGGTAAAGTATATGTAAACCCAAAACTTATTTTTTTTAAGTTTTAGATGGAATGTGGAAGGGATATAAAACCTTTGTTGGGGTTTTATAGCTGTCTGCATCTCTACTGGGAAGATTAACCCCACTCTATTTATCCCGGTGACCCTTGTCAGTACAGAAAGTGATGGCAAAACCAAAATGATTGGGTTGTCACAGGAACAGGACATAAGGGTAAATCTACCAATGGTGAAACCTGTTTTGGTGACAACTCTCTCCCCTCACTTTAGAGAGATCTGAGTCTCTAAGAAAGGAATTAAAAATAGCCATCAAAAATAAATAAAAAAAATAAAAAAAAAAACAACAAACTCTACTCTATCCAAAAAAAACGTTTGGGCCATATATACAATTTTAGAAAAAGGAGATAAATACTGAGTGGTGCGATCTGTCAAAAGAGGACTTACACTAGATTAATAGTAAACTTGTCAACAAAGAAATACAGGTGAAACTCAAATAATTAGAATATCGTGCAAAAGTTCATTTATTTTACTAATGCAACTTAAAAGGTGAAACTAATATATGAGATAGACTCATTACATGCAAAGCAAGATAGTTCAAGCCGTGATTTGTCATAATTGTGATGATTATGGCTTACAGCTCATGAAAACCCCAAATCCACAATCTCAGAAAATTTGAATATTGTGAAAAGGTGCAATATTCTAGGCTCAAAGTGTCCCACTCTAATCAGCTAGTTCTCCTTAGGGTAACGGGAGGACACAAACCTGGCTTGAACTATCTTGCTTTGCATGTAATGAGTCTATCTCATATATTAGTTTCACCTTTTAAGTTGCATTAGTGAAATAAATGAACTTTTGCACGATATTCTAATTATTTGAGTTTCACCTGTATGTACACTGCCGTTGGTTCTTGACCTTCTTCTGAAAACGCCCATTACCTGGTCATTGTGGGGATATTCTTATTCAACACTTTCTGAGCAACTGGCCCAAAACAAGTATCCACATACTCATTCTGAGCATATAGTGGAGATTACATGAGGATACTCAGTACAGTTGTGTATAAATGATTGCTACTGCATGCTGCCGCATACTACTTGAGTGGCATACACCATAGAAAACCATTTGTTCTATCTGTTTAGCAAATAATTATTACCCTTAGTGATTATCGCCAACTTTGGCACATTTCACTTCACAAGCTGGCATTGACATTAAAAGGCGGAAACATGATATCGGCTGGCAGTTTCCTTTATAGGAGAACTGCATGAAAAATCACTTGTACGTGAAAAGCTATTTCCATCCATGTGTGTTATTAATACTCCTGCCTAAAGCAGTTTATTGAGATTGCATGGTAAAAATGAAGTGTCCTTAAAGAAGAACTCCAAGTTTTTAAAAAGTCAACCCTTACAGTTGGGCTACCTCTGCACTGCAAGGGTTAAATGCTTGGTTTTCTCTAGGGGCGACAATAAAAAAATAAATACCCAATCCTCGGTCCTGCAGCAGTGACTGCTCAACTGGGGTGAGTACTAATAAGATATATTGGGCTGGTGGCCCTAACTGAAGATTCTTCACATCATTCAGAAGGAGTCAGTAATGGCTGCTAGGCATTATATGTCTACCTAATCCTGTTCAGACCTGCAATCACAGCAACAAGCAGAAATAAGTCTTCAAGTGCAAACTTACTTTGTGGGTCTGAGATTTCATATGAGCCACAAAGGAAGCTGTGAAAAGGTGTGGCACAGTAAACCACGTCCTTTAGGAAACACACCCTTCACCATGCTCACTCATAACTGTTGCACTATGGCACACTTGCCTTGGTCCTTTGCTTAAGCCCACATAAATCTTCCCTTACATCTGCCCTTGAATAATGACACATGTCCATCAAATCCACACAATAGGTTGGACTTGATGGACATGTGTCTTTAGTCAACCTCAAATACTATGTAACTATGTATGTAACAATGTATTCAAAAGAATGGAAAATATTGAACATCTCCTTACTTCTGTGATTTGTTCATCGTATTCATCAAACGGCCTCCCATCTGTCCTGTTGTAAAAGGTGGCCACTCCCACGATCTCTTCCTTCTTGTTGACAATAGGCAATGAGAGGACATTCTTCATACACCATCCCGTCTCATCTACAGCTTCTTTCTACGGTCAAAAGTGGAGTCAAAGGTAAAATGTTGGCTTTAAAACATTCATACTGCTAAACTCTGGGTTAGATAAAGTCAGTGTTTTCAAATCTTGATGAACAGAAACACAAATGTCACCTGAAATTTGAAGTATTCGTCTGCTGGAGCATTCATCATGTTGCAAATCTGAAGTAAGCGTGAAGAAAAATATATGAGATACAGGGATTATATCAACCTGACAAGACCCAAGCTCTACTTTTGAAAATGAAATGTGGATCAACAATCAACGTGAACTTCTAAGGTAAATATGAATCTGATAGGTGGCCATTGGAAACCTCTTAATACTGGATTTTATTTTAGAATCAGACTTTCTATATATGAGAAACAGCAAGCAGGCAGGTTCCAGGATCTCCAGATTAGTGGAAAAGGATTTGGGATGGACTGGTGCTCTACAGCAATGCCTGGATGAGAAATGGAACTACCAAGCATATAGGTTGTGCTGTCTGGATGTTTCTCAAGGTTTAATTTTCAGTTGTAAAGTATACTTTTAAAGGTGCTGCCAATACAACTGCATAATACACATTTTACAGTTTTCTATTAAAAAAACTACAAAAATTTAGACATACCTTAGAATAACAAAGAGATGTACACTTGACAGCCTCATTGTACTGTACATCAGAGATTCTCTATTTTACAAGAACACAATTGTTTTAAATAAAAAAAAAAAAAAATCAAAATAAACATACATATCCATTCTCAGCGACGAACGTGGGCAGTCCACTCACGAGGGACCAGTGATCTTCAGGAGGTGTGCTAGGAACACAACACAAAGCACATTTAGCTGGAAGAATCAAACAACTATATATTGATATTTAATTTCACACCATTGATGCAATTGCTTGTCATATCTTACGGGATGACTTTAATTTCTTCTTTCCCGAGCAAAATATAATCAATAATCTTGTAAAAAATAACTTCCTGAACAAAAGAAAAAGACAATTGTTAGTGCTTCCTAATGGCATCAAAGATAACTAAATACTTAGAATGTATCTCTAGGGGGGAAATAAAATCTTTTTTGTTAGTTTTGTGTGGATAGGGTTAGACCTTCTGTTCCCATTGGGGTGATTTACCACCCAATTTGCACTGGTGGCCATTGTGAAAAAAGGGTGAGGAAATCCAACATTTTAGAGCTGCCCCCAGCATATGTTATGAAGGGAAAGCTTCCAATTTTTGTGGGTACAAGAAATGATTGCCAATGTGTATTGCAGCCTCAGTCAGGCAGTTCTACACTGGTAACAAAAGGCAACAAATTGTGTAATCACGGCCGACCTTTTACTTTGTCTACGGTTTAGCCCTTTCATTGGACAAGCCCATGTATATGCACTCACTGGCCACTTTATTAGGTACAAATGTTTAATTGTTAGTTAATGCAAATATCTAATCAGCCAATCCACATGGCAGCAAATCAATGCATTTAGGCTTGTAGACATGGTCAAGATGATCTGCTGAAGTTCAAACCGAGCATCAGAATGGGGAAGGAAGCTGATTTAAGTGACTTTGAACGTGGCATGGTTGTTGGTGCCAGACGCGCTGGTTTGAGTATTTCAGAAAGTGCTGATCTACTGAGATTTTCACACACAACTATCTCCAGGGCTTACAGAGAATGGGCTGAAAAAGAAAATATGCAGTGAGTGTCAGTTCTCTGAGTGAAAATGCCTTGCTGATGTCAGAGGTCAGAGGAAAATGGCCAGACTGGTTCGATATGATAGAAAGGCAACAGTAACTCAAATAATCTCTCGTTACAACCAAGGTATGCAGAAGAGCATCTCTGAATACACAACATGTCAAACTTGAAGCAGATGGGCAGCAGAAGTCCACACCAGGTGCCACTCCTGTCAGCTAAGAACAGGAAAATGAGGCAAGGGCTCACCAAAATTGGGCAATAGTGGAATGGAAAAACATTGCCGGGTCTGGCGAGTCTCAATTTCTGACATTTAGATGGTCCGGTCAGAATTTGGCATAAAAAACATAAAAGCATGGACCCATCCTGCCTTGTTTAACAGTTCAGGCTAGTGGTGGTGTTGTAATGGTGTGAGGGATATTTTCTTGACACACTTTGTGCCCCTTAATACCAAGTGAGCATCGTTTAAATGCCACAGCCTACCCAATGACCATGTCCATCCCTTTATGGCCACAGTGTACCCATCTTCAAATGGTTACTTCCAGCATGATAATGTGCCATGTTACAAAGCTAAAATCATCTCAAACTGGTTTCTTGAACATGAAAATTAGTTCACTGAACTCAAATGGCCTCCATAGTCACCAGACCTCAATCCAATAGAGCACCTTTGGGATGTGGTGAAACAGGGGTTTGCATCATGGATGTGCAGCTGACAAATCTGCAGCAACTACGTGATGCTATCATGTCAGTATGGACCAAACTCTCTAAGGCAGGGGTGTCAAACCCAATTTAATCGTTGGCCGCATAAACATTATGGTTGCCCTCAAAGGTATCTGTAAGACTATATAAATGTATCTAATCTTTATCATAATTACCTCTGCATTCGATTATCGCTGGTTTTAGTAATAACTTAATACCTGGATCTGAAAGTAGAAGTCTAGGAAATGGCCTGGTGGGCCGGATTCGGCCCCTGGGCCTTGAGTTTGTCACATGTGCTCTAAGGAATGTTTTCAGCATCTTGTTGAATCTATGCCACAAAGAATTCTGAAAACAAAGGGGGGTCCAAGCCTATCCTTCACATTTTTACATCTCAGTGTGTGAACCACAATACGTGTTTTCCCCAGCTGGTGATGTGAAAAAAGTCTGCGACTATGGGGTTGACTTTCTAAAGGCAAACTTTCACTTTGCAAGGGAATTAGCTTAATGAATGAGGGGACTTTTATCATCCAATCTAATACTGCTTTTTTTTGTTTTTTTTCCTTGCACATGGTTGTGGTTTTTTTTTGGTGGGGGAGGGGGGGGGGTTCTGCAAAGTGAATTTTCTCCTCATTCACTAAGCTGAAGAAAAAAATTCCCTACAATAAACAGTCTATTCCCCTTTAGTAAATCAACCCCCTATGTTGTCTACTTTGAGGAAGACATGGAGCCTGGGGGAGAAGAATGAGTACCTTCACAGGCATACTGGGGGAGAAGGCACACATTCTGACAGTTTCTGACGTGCTGAAAGTTTCGTATTCATTTGGTTACAGTAGAAAACCCTTTTAACAGTTTTCAAAATTAAAAGCATTTTAAACTTGTGTACAAAAAATATATAGATGTACAGGGAAGGCCTTACAAACCCTTCCATCTGGTGTCTTCGGTCCTTTGTAAGGCGGTACTTCTCCAAGCTTGACTGGCCATTCTTCGTAGAACTCCTAAACAACAGTGGAAGAGGGTATACAAAAACAAAGTCTGTATTAACAGAACGCATATTGTCTATATTTCCAGTGTAACATAATGAAAATTGAAAAGTTGTTGTAGGGGAGGTAGTTTTGTTCCTAAATACACTGTAACAATATTGTATTTAGGTATTAGTGGTTACATGCAAATCAAACACCTGTCCTTTGATCTGCACATAACGGTAACAGCAAACCTTTTCCTAAATATAAGTTGTCACTATTTAATCCCTAATTTGCCTTTATTAGTTCTTATTAATTCATTCCTATCCTACCTCCAATTTTTGCAGATTTTTTTAACCATTCATTATTTTTAGTTTTTATGAATTTTTCTTTGTTCACTTTGTAGTGCCATTTAAAAAAAAATGTAAATAACTTTCAATGACTTACATCTCAGTGGCTTCATAAAAGGGACAATGTGCACTTTTGCTGCCTTATTTCCCTCACATAAGAAAACATTTTGGTTACCATAATGTTAATGAAAATCTCTTTTTACTATTCTTATTAGCACTAAATCACACTGGTGTGGCTATTTTCAGAAAAAGGAATGATCACCTCGGCTAGCCATCTCAGGGCAAACCCCGAAACAACCCTTGTAGTGCAGCTACTCTTGCATTGCAATGGTCAACAGCTTGTATATGTCTAGGGGGCCAGAGTAAAGCACTTTTACTTACCTGATCCCTGGCGCCCACCTCTCTCCCCTCCAGTCCGGCTGGTGAAATGTCCCTCAGCATCCTCATGTCTAATGCAGATCTATGAAACCTGCATTAGAAGTTAAGATGTCAGCAGTAATTAGACCGCCAGAGCCCAGGAGAGAAGAAGCTTCAGGGACTGGTCTAGCACTGCGGAGGGGGCCAGTGAGAGTGGTGATCTGGTAAGTAAAATAGACTTTTCCTGTCCACTAGGCATATACAAGCTGTTAACCCTTGCAGTGGTTTTTTGGTTTGCCCAGAGATGGACTTTAGGTCTATGGGGAAAGGATTAGCAGCCTAGAAGAGCCAATGGAAGCAGGGATCAGATAAGTTGACCCTTGCAGTGAGTGAGTAGCCCCACTGAAAGGGTACTTTTTTGGTTTGCCTGGAGTTGGGCTTTAGGCCTATGGGAAAAGGTGCATTGCAAACAGGCAACACACTCTGGTAACTTTGCCTTGAGTGCCAGAGGATCTTGTCCCAGCAATTCTGTTCATATATATATATCTGTTCATATATATTTTAGCTGCAACAGAGCCTCCCTTTAAACTGCTTTAGGTATGCGGTTAGTGCATGTATTTTTCTATTATTGTAGTAGGTTGGTTTTGCAGATTTCTTCTTCCCCGTCTGACGTCTTGTATCTTGTCTTCACACATTTGTGTTGCGTGTGACACTATGACCACACACAAAGCAATCACCTTTTCTTTTGTCATGTCCAACAACGCCACAGAATAGCGTTCACAGTTCAAGTAAATCCTGACAGTATACAGAGCCTTGTGAAACTGACGCTCGATGTCCGTTAGTTCCTCAAAAGCCTTGTTAGCGCACCAAAGCAGTACCTGTAAAGAGGAAATTACCAGGTTACGGCTGAAAACAAGCCAAAACAACAGCTTTTTTTAGCAAACACATTTTGAAAGTGTATACTGTAAATTGCCCGCTTCAACATAAATGTTTAGCATTTGAAGCTGACCCATTCATTATATATAAAAGCACCTGATAGGAAAAGGTTGTCCATGTATTTAAACCCTCACACATTTTTGCACATATCTACTGCTAGCATTCAGTAGATTAAAAAAAAAAAAGTTACCAAACAGGTTTAAATTTACCTGAGTCTCCACCGCGCGCTCCCGTCCGAAGATCTGAAAATTCTCGGGCGGCCGCAAAGGATCATGGGGCGGGCGCATGCGCAGTACAGATCTTTGGCCGGGAGACGAGGAGAGACACAGTAAATCAATGTAGGCAGCCCAGCAGCGTGCACCCGCACAGACACTGTGGGACACAGAAGACACAGCAGTCAGCGCTGGATCAGAGACCGGCACCAGCACTGGAGGGACTCCTGAAAACTACAGGAAAGAAGATGATTGGATCAAGCGGTATCATTTAAGGTAAGTACACACATCAGCATTGGGGCAGGGGGGAGAACAATTTTTTTTACTTTAATTACACTTTAATTTGGCCATACACTGCAAAACTTGCATAAATGTTCATACGCCATTTTAAAATGAACAAAATAAGGGTAAATATATGTATGTATATCTGTATGTATATATATATA
>NW_017306621.1:1122022-1203580 GCF_000935625.1 Nanorana parkeri | reverse complement strand
TATATATAGAGAGAGAGATAGAGATAGAGATAGAGAGAGAGAGAGAGAGAGAGAGAGAGAGATTAGGATTGGCACCTCCCTTGGTGGTAAGGGACAGGCGGTTGTAGTCCAGCTTTCAAATTTTCAAATCAGGGGTTTAATTCCACTTCACTTTAGAATCTTTAGAAGTTTAGATATCCTTTAACTCTGGTCCCACTGCACGCTCACCAACACACACATGAAAACAGATGAGTGTTCCACTCCAAAAACCTGTCCCCCACTTAGTCCCAGGTGTCAGCTCTCAGCTAGTCTTAGCTGTGCAAAGCAAATACCAATTACAAGAAGGAAACCACATTCCAGATGATTAACCATATGTTCATATTAAGCAAGTCCCTGGTACATAGGCAATCCACCTGAGCTCCTTCTCTGACATGTTTTGCTTGATAACAGCTTAGTTGCTTAGTCAAGTGGATTGCCTATGTACCAGGGACTTGCATAATACAAACATATGGTTATTGATCTAGAGCAAGGCTTCTTTTGTGTACTTGGTATTTGCTCTTCCACAAATTGTTGGTCATGAAAGGATCGCCTATGAATCCTGTTGAAAAGTAGGAGAGTTTTATTAATAACAAATAGAAGACCAGATGTACAGTATACGTATTACACATTACACACTTTTATCTTATAACCTGCTTTAGGGAAAGACTTATTTGATGCTATGGACATCGCACAATTTCAAACACTTTTATAAGGTCCTAACATTTAATCTGATTATGTAATTATAACAGTGTGGTTCCACAAACTTTCACACCTCCCAACGTGTTCTTGGGCAATCAACATCTGTCTTGATACCAAAGCATATTTCTGATATATAAGCTGCAAAATATCTTTAGCATTACAAGTCCAGTTGATTATGGCTACGAGTATAACTAACTACTACTAGCCACCCAGAACCTTTTTTGTGGTCTTATAATTAAAGGACTAGCCAAGTCTGATGCTTCAAATCAAAGCTTGGTGGAATAACCAAGTCAAATCGAACAGAGATTGGTGGAATAACCTACTACTTTTTCCCATACACTCTTGTGGTAGGATATCCTAACCATTTCTATTTCTGCTTTAGATAATGGCCAATATAAAGCCTAAATAAGCAAGCCATGCCCCCTCACCTTTGGTGTGCTATTGATAAATTAATAATTAACACTGAAGATCAGTTTCCAGATAGAAATACGTTTTCACTGCTTATTAAACCCTTGCATGTTTTTGCATATATCTACTGCTAACAAGGGGTAGATATATGCAAAACGTAAAAAAAAAAACTTTTTCTAAGGGTTAATACTTACCTGTGTTTCCGCCGTGCGCTCCCTTCCGAACATCTGAAAATTTCTCGGGCGGCCGCAAAAGGATCTTGGGGCGGGCGCATGTGCAGTTCAGATGTTCGGGCGGGACACGAGGAGAGACACAAGGTAAGTCTATGGAGCAGCGTGCACCTGCACTTACTCCGTGGGACATAAAAGAAGAGGAGGACAGAGGAGTCAGCGCTGGATCGGAGACCGGCACCAGCACTGGAGGGACATCTGAAATCTACACTAAGAAGAAGATCAGATTAAGAGGCATAATTTAAGGTAAGTTCCTACACTAACATTGCGGGGAGGGGGAAAAAATTAGCCTTTAATGTCACTTTAACCTTTAATTCAGCAAGGAGCAGCATACCTAGATTATTACATCATGACAAATAGTTTGATTCTTAAAACAAATGTCTTACCTGACTTTTCCTTAATTCGATGTTGTAAAGGTAGTTCACATGATAGTGTTTAAGAACCATTGATATACAATTCAGATATTTGGTAAATACCTGGAAAATTGGTACAAAAAATTACATTTGCAGGTCATGTTAACTTTCATAGTGAAGTTCATATTGTTTTTGTAACGTATTACCTCTTCGTCCTCTTTGGTAAAGGCTGGTTCATTTTGTTTGTTGATGGCCATTATAACCGCTAGGACCTCTTTTCCGTATAAGACAGGTGTGGCCAGTAGATTGTTTGTACAATAACCCGTTTGCTTGTCTGCAAAGTCAGAGAAGTGTGTGTTCTGTGTAGAAAAAAAGAAGTTTGAATCCTCTTAGTAGTGTATAATAAAGTTGCTCTAAACCCTAACTGGATGACATTTAGTTTGCTAAAAGCAAAATCCTTTATTTTCATTGACTACAGCTTCTACATGTTTTGTCTCCTCCAGCTTTCTCAGCCTCTTCTTGTCTAAATGCAGTTGCTCCAGCTCTGGCTGCACATCATAATCCAGACCTGCTTCTGTTCCCAGGGCTGGAGCTGCTTCTAGGCAAACTAGGCAGCCGCCTAGGGCGCACTGCTGCCTAAGGCGCACTGCCACCTGGGGCGCACTGCCACCTAGTGCGCAGCCTCAACCAGTGGCTTCCTCACACTCTGCCGGCTTCCCGATACTGCTAGGTTATCTCCAGAACTCCTCCCTCGTGACCTCAGCCAGGGACTGGCCTCTGTTGAAGACGACTAATGAGCCATGGGGGGGCATGGCCGGCTTAGTGGGAGTGTTTGCACTCTAGCAGCTACTTCCTCTGCTGTACCCTTTACAGGTCGCCCGGGTGTCACAGTGAGAGACGTGTGATGGGGCGGAGTCCAGCTACAGGAGAATGCCAAGCCTGATCTGTGTCCTATGAAGGCCTGCTCACCCCTACATCGCCTGCATGTAAGAGTCTCTAATATTTCCTGTATAGGCTTATGGTTCTGTGCCCTATTGGGAGGACTGTGGACACCATGGAGGGGACATGGACCCTATATGCTGGGGACACAATGGAGGGGACATGGACCCTGTGTGCTAGGGAAGGACTAGGGACACCATAAAGTGGACATGGACACTGTGCTATGGAAGGGCTGGGGACACCATGGATGGAGCATGGGCCTTGTGTGCTATTAAAGGGCTGGGGACAGCATGTAGGGGCATGGAGCTTGTGTGCTATGGAGGGGCTGTGGACACCATGGAGGGGACATGGACCCTGTGTGCTATGGAAGGGCTGGGGACATCATGGAGAGGACGTGGACCCTGTGTGCTACCAGAGTGTTTTGGGGAGAATGGCGCTAGCTGGTCTGCAGAGAGGAAATGGGACTAGCCTGTCCACTGGGGAATTCGAAAAAATGTAAAAAAAAGATTTGGGGGGGGGTGGTGCAAGTAGCAGATCTTGCCTAGGGCGCAAATTAGTCTAGCACCGACCCTGTGTGTTCCAGTGGACCATGCCTATGCAAAGTGCACTGGAAGGCCACTTGTAGTCCCCACCAGTGGTGCATGATAGGAAGAACCTAAACAAGGAACTTCATGACAGTGTCACCAAGTATTCTATTAATTAAAATTGCAGATTGAAAAAGAATAAAACACTTCTGAAATTACAATAATATGTTAAAAGTTATTGGAGATTTTAGTGATTGGGCATAGATCTACTTTAATGTGGAAGTAAACTTATTGGTGGGTGAGCTTTTGCCATAATCTACAAGAATGTACAGCATCTTGCAGAATAAGTCAAACACCTACCTCCATCTGTACTGTCCTCTGATGATGGCTTTAGGATCCTCTCACCACTGTGCCCTCTGCCGCTGCCAACACCACCGCCAATTCCACCATCAATTCATTTGAGTCCTGCGGTGATCTTCTTCTGCTATTGCTTGGCCACCGATAATATATTTTCCTCCACATGTATGCCGGAGTTTCATTGTCTCTAGCACCCAGCTCTATTCTCAGCATGTGCCGTACAGTGTACACAAAAAAACTAAAAGTCACAAGGAGCCAGAGATTTTTTTTCTGGGAAAATAGACTTTGCATCTCTTTTCTGCTGAAAAACTCTACCTCCTGGTGATTTTTTTTTTGTTAAAGCAAGTTTAGTTCTGCTTCTGCTATAAGAGTTATAATAACTACTTGCTGCATGCATTTCATAAACCAGTAAATGGTCAAATTATTTTTATAAACCTAGTTAGTAGAATTGTCTATTGTATCCCATCCTATTGCTGACACAGGTATAAAACATTAGGCAGATAGCTTATGCAATCTTCAGAAACAAGGATTGATAGTAGAATGGGTCGTAACGAAGAGCTTAGTGACTACATTTGATCATAGGAAATCATTTTTACCTTGCCTTGGTCAAGTGGATAGAGCTTTAGAGCAACAATAATTATTTTCACACAAAATTACAGAGAAGGATTACAAATTAGAGTGCCTACAAATTGCTTGCCCTGGGGTGGAACATTCAGAGCCAAGTTTCAAACTTTTTCTAGAAGCAGTACTGCCACAATCACTATACAAGCTTAACAACATAGGTTTCCCTAACGCAAATACAAAACAGTAAACCCAGACAGGATATGGTAAGGTGGGCTGAAAGAAAGAGACGTAAGACATGCAGATACCGTCTGTATTTACTTATAATACAAAGAGACATTGAAGCAAACTTAATTGATTAAAGTATCAAGCAATGCAGCACACACTTTATTGTTCCGCACTTTGCAATCAACTGAAAATATGAATTGAAAATATGATCTATCCGTTCGTAAAGTAAATAATCTATTAAATGATCATCTAATTGATCTGAATTATGATTGGTTTTACAACACACACAGGTATCAGTTTAATCCATCAAAAGAAAATTCTACCATGGCCGAATGACTTGGCAATTGCGAGTCAAAGTCAATTGAGAGCTCACTAAATAGAGAGCCTTTAGTTTTACCAAATGTAATCAATTTAGTTGGTGCCACCATAATATCATCATGCCTAAGTGGATACTTAGTGGATACGTAGTTGGCTAAAGGTACATACAGTATCAGAATGTGGTTGTAAATGGGGCTCATTCAGAACAGAGATAATTTACTAGTGGTGTGCCACAAGGCTCTGTACTAGGTCCTGTTCTATTTGATCTGTTTATAGGTGAGATATGTTTTTTTTTTTTGCTGATGACATAAATGTGTTCAATGTGGTTGGTATTTTTGGAAATGTTAGTAACATGGAACATGAGTTCGCATTACTGGAAGATTGGTCAAAGCAGTGTAAATTGCAGTTCGTTGTTTTTAAATGCAAAATAATGCACCTAGGGAAAAATGGGGAGACATTATGGGGGAACGGTGTTGGTCAGAACTACAGAGGAAAACAAATTGGGGGTGCTTTCTCCAAATGTTTGCTAGCAGTTGGAAAAGTAAATAGAATTAAGGGGTGCATTTACCGAAGGATAATTAGCAGGAGGAAGGAGGTGCTGACCCCCTTACATAGATCTTTAATTAGACCTTATTTAGAACAGACTTCCATCAGAGGTGGTGAATCAGTGAACAGTAACATGCTTGGTACAAATGTAGATCTCTGCTCAGACAAAAAAGAAAAAAGAAAAAAAATCCCCCCAAAAATAAGAAAAGGGCAGACACGATAGACCACTTAGTCTTTTTCTGCTGTCCCCCTTCTATGTTTCTATATTTCTTCTATGTTGTGTATACAGTATATGTCCCGCATTGGGAGCTTAGATACTTTAAAATTAGGGATCACACTTTGCAGAGGTGCCTTAAAGGAGAACTATGGGGTTAAGGATTTTCCCCATAGTTCTCTTTAGGGTAACGGGAGGACACAAACTAGCGTCCTCCCGTCACCCTAGGCTGAGTATATTGAGACGCTGCAGTATATCGCAAGTTACTGCTCGCAGTATACTGAGATGCCGCAGCTGAAGCGGATCCCGACAATTATGCCGGGATCCGCCCAGCTGCGTGACTGACAGCTGGCTCTGCCTATCTAGAGGCAGAGCCAGCTGTACCCGCCCCTCCCCCGTCCGTTCCGCCAGTCAGCACTGGCGGATCGGAGCGGGGAGGGGGGAATCCAGCCCCTCCCCCCCAGATAGCAAGAAATTGTGCTGCAAGTTTGAAAATGACTTGCTAAACTCTTGCAGACTTGCCAAGCTTCACAATTTTGTTGCACAATTACAGCAAGTCTCCATTGCAAGTCTCCAGACCAGCGAGCTTGCAGAGCTCTTGCTAAGACCGTCAGGACTCTTGCTGTAGACTTGCCAAGCAAATTTGCTAGGAATTCAAAAAGTGTCAACTAGAACTTGTGCTGCAAGTGTTCTGCAAGTCTACAACTTGCCAAGAATATGTGCAGCAAGTTAACAAAATTACAATTTAACCCCGACACAAGTTTGTGGCAAGTTATCCTTGCTATCTGGGCCTGTCACGGCAGAGAGCCGTGACAGGATCGAGAGGTGAACGAACGCCGGTATGTGTTCGCTCACCTCCCGATCTACTGAGCCGACCTGTGACAGTCTCATTGTCACAGGTCGGCTAGAACTATGAGGTGAGTGAAAAGCACTCACCTCATAGTTCTCCTTTAATGTGGCCATGTGCCTTCAACGTTCCCATAATTCTCCTGTATTTACAAGTGTATGCAATAAAAACCTCTGTTTAAACCTAAAATGTTGAAACAGTGTATTTATACTTCTTGTGCTAATTAGCTGGGCTGTGTGCTGGAGAAATGTTACCATTATTTGATGGAACTCTACCTGCCTGAACTAATGGATTGTAAAGTTTTTTGAGGGAGAAGTAATGGTCTAGGACTGTTTTTTCAAACCTATTTCTACTCGGGAGCCACAGTTTGGGAATAGCCCTTTCTCATTTCATCACAAGAATTCACTTATGCACAAAGCAAGGGCCAAACAGAGAGTTTTTCTGAGAGAACATGAAGGGCCAACAGCCCCAAAGCACAGCTATACGATGAATTGCAATGCTGACTGTGAACAAGACACATCTGCCCAACATCCTTACTAATGGCCTTGAAGATGAATAGAAGCAAATCCCACAAACTATATTCTATCCAGTGCAGAGCCTTCCCAGAATAATAAAGGCTGCGCAGCAAAGAGAAAATCATCTTCATAATAAAAACCTTGGTTTAAACAAAATATAAGATATGCAAATGTCTGGGAACTTTTGGCCATACAGCAATGATAAAAGATCTGACCCTTCTCTGACCCCCTTCCTTTCTCTAAAATGAACCAATCTGCCACTGAACATGTGCACTACAGAGTACGTAAAGCAACGTCAGATTGTCATTTCAAAGGCAAATGATTCAAGGCCTGGAGTGGATTACTACCACTATTGCTTGAACATGCCCTGGGAGGGCTACCAGGACCAAGTGTCTACCATAATATCTAAGACCTTAAGGCCACTAATGTCACAGTACCATATTTTCTGCAGAGTGGATGTGATAATTCTGGACATTGATGTATTAAAAATAGCTCTATGAAGCATTTTTTCCTGAGTAAGGGGACTTTGTTCCATGAAACATGTTGGAAAGTCACGACATGCCCTGACAAGATATAAAGTATGCGATTACTGTTAAGAGATCAATGGGTTAATTAAAGAATATTAACAAGCTTCCGTGCAATGCCAATATATTTACCATACAGTTTTAAAACGTGATGAACAAAAATAGAAGAAAAACGGGATTTCCCTTTTTCAAGTAAAATATAGTTTAATGCGTCTTTGGTGATACAAAAAAGTCTCTAAAATGTGTCTTTTTTAAATGTATGTATATTAAGGGGATGTAGGTACTGTGGAAAATCAGGGGAAGTAATTTGTATGAATATAAAATGAGTAGCAATGCAATGAGACCACAATCTTTCAGTCAGGTGATCCTGGTAAGTGTAGGAGGAGGATAATGGAAAAGTAAGTAAGGCCATTGATCTCATGGGCAGCTTAGAACCAGACACATTTGGGCCTTTTCACAAATCTTCACATACAGTCTTTAATTATTATAAGAACAATGCACGGTTGCTTATAACATAATTATATTCCATTTGCTCTTCTTTTTTTCTAATTTGCACGAGCCTGGCACTTTATCTGGAGTGTCAGTTACAGTTATTTTGATTGTAACAGTGGTTACAATCAAAATAATCAGTACACCCAGAGGCAGCTGAAATTATATGCCAATCTTGACCTTTCCAGCAAACATTAAGGTTGAAAACACAAGGAGATCTCACTGATCCGATTCTCCGGCCCCAACGTGTTCTAGGAGCCTCCAATGATGTGGGTCAAACAGGTGCGTTCTCACCTCCAACCGCTTCAGTATCCAAACAGACCAAGGATCTCCAATAATAATCCAAACTTTATTAAAATCCACAATGAAAAGTCAATATGTAAATATACACCAACACCGCAAACCCCCAAATCCTCTAATGCGTTTCACTGGTAGGTTTGTTCATAGAGGTCATGAACAAGCCTACCGGTGAAACGCGTAGTGTTGGTGTAAATTCACATATTCATTTTTCCTTGTGGATTTTAATAGTTTGGATTATTATTGGAGATCCTTGGAGTGCTGTCTGTTTGGACACTGAAACAAAACCCTCCAACTGGTCAAAGAGGCTGCCGACCAAATTAGAGGACGTAGCTGGACTTTTTCTGAAAAAGTTCAGATTTGCATATAACTTCACCTGCCAAAATCTAAAGTTCATTTTGACATGTTGTTTTCATTAATAGTAACCTCGGCTAATGCATGATTTCATCCTAGTGTTGAAGTTCACAGGTTTGTGACAGTTTTACTTTCAGGGGAAACTGCAATCAGTTGAACACAGCAACACTCCTAGACTGGGCCTGACTGATTGAAAACATTGGGCTTTCTATAGACCAGAAATACCCATAATGCTCCTGCAAGACTTAGACATGTGATAGATCAAGTGGGGCAGCACAGTGGTGTATTGGTTAGCGCTTCTGCCTTGCAGCACTGGGGTCCCTGGTTTGAATCTTGGCCAGGTCACTATCTGCAAAGGAGTTTGCATGTACTCCCTGTGCTTGCGTGGGTTTCCACTGGGTACTCTGGTTTCCTCCCACACTATAAAAACATGCTGGTAGGTTAATTGGCTCCTGTCTAAATTGTCCCTTGAATGTATGCATGGGATAAGGGACCTTGAGGGCAGAGACTGATGTGTGTAAAGCGCTCTGTAAATTGTCGACGCTATATAAATACCTGTGATAAATAAATCTAGGTGCCAAGGCTTTACAAGGGAACTCAGCCTTTTCTTTAAATAATAATATGACTTTGTGTGGTGATTCTACTGAAATATTACTATTACAATGAAGTGTGATATTTAATGATGATTCCACTTTACGGGCAAATTTCATAATTCAGAAATACGCAAATAAGTCAGGGATCAGTAATAAGACTAGAGCAGGACATATACAGTATGTTCCATAGTATGTATTGTAAAATCTACTTACACGAGTGGATCAGAAAGCATCTGAATTAATTATAAATGGATAAGTCACAGTTCATACGATTGTCTTGTTATCAGATTTCATAAAGGATATAACACTAATCAGTCCAATATCCCTGATGAAAGAGATTCAAATGTAATACATTAGGACACATCATTTTATACTGAAGGAGTGAGATGACTAATTCAATGACAGGGTTAGATTGCCTTACTTCCCCAGGGTATATTTATTCTTATTGGTTTCAAATATTTTACTTTACAAAAATTGTTATTATCCAAGACAGTATAAAATTACAAAGAAACAGTCATGTCACATTTGTATTAGCATAGGGGACCATCCAGAGTTATACTATAGACTCATCTTCAAACACAAACATAAAGTTATCAATCAGTGCCTATACGTTGCTTTCAAATATGTACGTTATGTGGACTTTAAAAAATAAAAAACAAACTGGAAATCCGAAAATGATTACTGCTGCGGTCAGAGAGCTTCAGAGGCAGCAAACCTGTACTGAGGCCAGTAGTCCTCTAGATGTGACTGAGTGCTTGGCAAAGTCTTTGCATTGCTCCTACATTTTTTTTCATTTTGGACATTAAATGCTATTCCTCACAGAATCATGTCATAAAGATCGGCTGCTGTAGTGGTTATAATGGGCTGCTTAGTTGTGCAGCATCATCAAAATGTGAAATCACCATTTCTTTTTGCCCATCTGTGCCCTTACATCGAGAGGAAATTTCACTCCAGACATAGAAAGTGAGCTTACTGCACATGCCTGTGCATTCCAGCATCAGGAAGAGACCCATAGCTAATGCAAATCAGCCTGAATGTTTTTTTTTTAAATCTTTCTAATCTGGAAGAAACTCTATAAGACTTCATTTAGAAGCAAAAAATAAATATAAAAAAAAGGCAAAAATAAGATAAAAAATAAAAGGAAACAATCTTGAACCAACAATGTAAGGCACAATTGGATCTAATAAAAAAAAGTGGAGAAGCTGACTCTGCATGGGGTGCAACAGTCATACAGGTGAACAAGTGGCTAAACAAAATTGAAATTGAAAAAAATTGAAAAAAGAAATTGTCCTTAATGGACAATAAAGACAGAATACATAGAGCAAACGGGTAATAGGATAACCTGGGCTAAGGTTCCAACAGAAATCACGGAAGTAACATGGTATTAAGGCCTCTCAGGGCCACCATTTGCCACAAGGGAATCCAGAAAGATTATCTCTGAAGAAGAATACGGATTCTATCACCTCCACGATTTGAGCCAGACACCCGGTTGAGGACCATCTCCTTCCACTCATGGATCTGGCGCTTGGCTTCAACACCATGGCCCACAATAGGTTTGTTGCAGTTGATTGGTTTGTGCAGACGGTGGCTTTCGACTACCACACTGTTGTCACTCCTGTGCTTCTGGAACCAACACCTAAATGCTTCAAAGCTGTAAGGTCCATTGTACAGATTCCTGAAAGGTCCAAAAGTATTTAAACGCTAAGCAATTGTATAGTTGGTAAAATGGTAAAACCTTGCAACCCCTTAGTGAGAGAAGAGGTTTTCACATCCACTTCTGGCATTTACTTATATTTATATTTTTTTGACTGGCTCAACTGGTATTGGCAGTGGTAAACCATTTGCAAGACAGGGATACCGAGGAACAGTCCAAGCAGTTTTGTTCTGCACTTTTATTCAGCAAGACAGCAAACAAACACAGGTTCCATGCAGGAGGACTTTGTACAGCAAGTCCATAGCATAAAAAAAAACATCTGCTCATCCGAGCCACTAAAAAAACTCAAGTCCATTCTTGACTAACAAGGTGCTTTCTGACAGTTTCCTAAAAATAAACAGCTCTTGTACCTTTTTAGTGTTCTGTCAGCATTCAGACTATTCACCCAGCAACAGACTCCCACAGCAGAGAGAGTGAAAGAGAGTGAGCCTCTAGCATCAGTTAACTCGCATATAAATATGCCTGTTGACAGCTGAGACTAATTATTGAGGTCTGGCTAACAGGTAAGATGTAGATCTAGGAATGGACGCTTTATCCCATCCAAAGCTCTCCAAAGCCACTAGGCTCCAGGTCCCACACCAGAGCATATGAAGATCTAAGAAAACAACAATGTTTATTTTTTCCATAGCAGACACAAAACCTGGAGCCCCTTACCATGTGTAATTAAGAAACCTATGAGTCACATATATGCCATCCTCAATTCTACAGGCCAGTGCCTCGCAATATATAGTGTTGACGTTATCCACAGAGCTTTCCGGAGAACATTCTGCAATTGACTTTGGTTTCCACCTCTAAAGAATTCAAAATTTTTGTGCACCTTGTATACATACTGTATGTGTCCCTGCCACAATTGGGGGGAGCCATTTATGTACCAGAGTGTTTTTACATTGTGGACAGAACTTGGAGCACCTGGAGAAAACCACTACAAACACATAGTGAATGTATAAACTTCATGCAAGTTCAGTTCTTGGTGAGATTTGATGCCCGCACAAGGTGCTGCATGGCATTACTGCATTCTAGCCACTACATGACCTAATCTTATTTTACATATAATACAATGCGCTGGATGTTTTTAATGATTGTTGGTCAGTTTCATAGGTTTTCTAATTGAAGAGCACAGCAGCAGTTTTTTTCCTTTTTCTCAAAACTTTATATGGTCTGCCTGGACTCCATGAACTCCTTCCCTTGTGTGTGTGTATTTCAGCTTGTACTGTTGAACTCTGCAAACAACAGGTTTTTTTTCCAAGAGAACAGTTATGTATAGACAGGTAAACATGTGAAGAGGAGCTTGGAGCTCCACATGCTGACTGGAAAGATCTAACTCACAAATATTCTATACACATTTACATTTTTGGTTTAGCTCTGAAACATAACAAAGAAAGAAAATATACACAAAAAAGCGATTTGTTACCTTCAACAAATATCCTTGGGGCCTCTCCAAGAAAATAAACTACTGTGTGAGGCTATTTTTTTAAAAACAGTTTAGAAGCTTCACTCAATAAATTGTATGAATAGTCATTTCAATTCAGTTCAAATATCCAATCATGCAAATACCTAATTCCTTTTCACTTTGAATACTCAGTCAGGTGCAGATGAAATAGGTAAACAGGAGTTTCATTTTTGCATGATTGGATAATTAGAGTGAATATTTACATTATTTATTGAAGATTCTCAAATCCTTTAATAAGTCGGCCCATAAATCTCTTTATAGCTTTTTGTAATTCTTTTTTGTAAAATCTCACCTGCACGTTAAACACAAGACACATAAGAAATAGACTGAGGAAGATAGATAAGCTGTGAAATGTATTTAATATTACTGTCATGCCAGCCTGTGTAGCTGGAAATGAGCTCAAGCACCTGTGTATGTGTGTGCATGTACTTGCACATAGAATTGTGCATGGTTGTATGCCTCCACACATCTTATGGAGTTTGCATGGACATGCATGGGTAGATTTTGCTCACAGTAGTGCCCAACAGGTTATTTAAGCTGAGACCTGTCAATCTTCAGTGGTGGAAGGTCTTCAGTAGCACTTCATTGATCACTTCTGTGATGCCTGCATTCTGACTCTGTTGATTCCTGTTACGGATCCATCATGTTCCTTGACCCATCTGCAACTTTTGTTTCTCTACTTATCTGTTCTCATATCAACCCTGACATGTTTTACCAACTACAAGTTTTGCTTTAACCCTCTGGTATTTCACTGTTTGCTAATGACTGAACTGTTTGTGACTCCTGTCTCTGGCTACTGACTTGGCACTGTAACACCCACCTGTTGCTGTCATTAGCTTGACACTGTCCCACCCATGTACTACATCTGGTGGCCTCTTTAAACTCTTTGAAGTTCCTGTGATACCAACATCACCCACCACCACTAATGCCACTCTATTATCCCTACACTCTCTGTCTCCCTATTCATTTGGACTGGAACATTAAGAGAGCCCTTCCTCATCATCTTAGGCTCCCTATCCAGTTATGTGACAAATACAGAAGTCCAGCTGAATTTGACTAACTACTACTTGCTAGAAATTGACCCTAAATCAAATAGAAGATGATGGCGAGTGCATTACAACACACCATAACAAATATATGCACATGCTGTGTCTGGATGTGAAGAAAAACTGAATATTAAGTAGCAGACAGAATTAGGTCTGTAGTAACCATAAGACCCTCATGGGCCAGGTCCTGGGGCTACAGGGTAAGTGGGGCAAGAGAAACTGTTTCTTTTCATTTTTATGGCCATCACTGGACAGTGGTGGGTAAATCCTGTTAGAAGTCATATGACTGTCACCCCAATTATGAACCTCAAGATGTAAGCACTCTCTTGCCAAAACCAATTGTGACAAACAGTGAATCATCCTCACTGCATGTGTTGCACGTTGTGGTAATCTCCATCGGTACATATGGAAGTGTTGAGTTTCCTTTATTTTAACCCATAAAAAGAACTGCATGCCGAGTTCATCAGGGCTTAAGCACTTATCAAAATATCAAATTGGGTTGGGTGATTCAATCTACTCTAGGAGACAGATGACAGGATGGGTGCCTGTATCTGCAGCAGAAGGGGTTAAGTATAATGTAACTGATTCCTAACATAACTCCTATACCATATTTCACTACTCTGTGTTAATAAACATGCAACGCATACATGTTATAATCAAAAAGGTAGTTTATAAAGGTTATATCTAATGATATATTTAAACCTTTAAATGTTGTGTATCCATAACATACTATATATCGAAATGTGTTTTGTTTTTCTTTGTTAAATTGAATTCCCTCCCAGATATGTCCCTTTTATCAATGGAGGGTGTGACTAATAGGCAACAGCAGGTATATAATGGCTGCTCTCCCCTCTCCATTTTGTTCATACTACAAACTAGATGGACACACACTTATGGTGAATGAAAGATGCTGTAAGCCTATACCTGGCCGTTTGGGTGCTTCTGCGCATGTGCGTGGCCCTATCTTTCGCATTTGCGGGAAAGGTGCGCTAACGTGCATGTGTGCGAAACGGAACATGTGCACAAAGACGTGGCGCACAGGAAATTATGTAGCTTCCTTGAATAGATGGCCCTATTTAAACTTGCCAGTTCTATGGATCATTGCTGAATGGTCTTTCAGCGTTTGTGTGTGTTCCTGTGTTTCTGCCTGTTCCAGTATTCTGCTGCCTTGACCCGGATCTCCTTTGACTACACCTGACAGCTGCCTGCCCCTGACCTCATCTTGCTCCCGGACTATTCTTCTGCCAGCCGCTTTTGTACTTCGCTGCCCGATCGGTGTTGACCCTGGCCTGCCTGACTCCGTCCTGCTCCAGCAGTGTTCCTCGTTGTCCTTCCAGCTGCAGCCACACCTGCTTCCTGCATCCTTGGAGACCAGCTTCGGGAGTTACTCAGGCACAGTGCCCTACACCCTCTGGCACCAGTCTCTACTCTCAGGGGTGTGGGACAAGAGTTGCAAAGGAGGCCTCCTCAACTACTTGGTTCTCTACCAGGTACATGATAGATGCAGATGATGATCTAAATCTCAGGTATCTATGGGCTTTTATAGCTATACCCACATGGCTGCCTAAAACCAGATAAGTTTCATAATTACTGACCACATATGCTATGTCACCATCAGGGTAGGTGACTACTTTACAAACAATTCTGTCTGTTTTCCTACTAGAAACTACTGGTCACAGCCATATATGTGGAGGCCCAACTGATTGCTACATCTATACTCCTATACCTTTGTACAAGCTCCTTTACAACATACATCCTGGTAGGTTTGTTTGTTGTTTTAAACTTATTTAACAGCTTGTCAGATTGCCCTTGGAGATAATGCTGAGATTACTCACTGCCCAGGACATTGCCATTCATTTCAAAAACAAAATAGATCCAATTCGGGATCAGATCACCACTGTCCAATCATCTTCCCCTATTAGTGTACCAGAACCACCATCACACTTGTTACTTTCCTCTTTTGACCCTGTCACCACAGAGAAGGTTACAAAGCTTTTCTCTGATAACCAATCTCCTTACTCCCATTCACCTCCAAACTCATAGAATGCCTGATCTACAGCCGCCTGAACCGCCACCTCGCTGATAACAACCTTCTCAACCCCTTACAGTCTGGCTTTTGCCCCCTACACTCCACTGAAACTGAATTCCTAAAACTCACTAATTACTTACTGCTGCTTTTGACACTGTTGACCACCCGCTGCTCCTCAAAAAACTCCACTCGCTTGGCCTACAAGACTCTGCTCTCTCATGGTACTCCTCCTACCTATCTAAGCACTCCTTTAGTGTCACCTACAAATCTAACTCCTCCCCTTCTCTTCCTCTTTATGTAGAGGTCCCCCAAGGCTCTGTCCTTGGACCTCTTCTCTTCTCTATCTAAACCTCCTCCCTTGGTCAGTTAATAACCTCAAAATTCAAAATATTAACCACTTACAAAGCCATCCACAACTCTGCCCCCGACTTGTCAAACTAGCTCTCAAAGTATCACCCTGCCCGTTCCCTCCGCTCTTCCAAAGACCTCCAGCTTTCCAGATCCCTCGTCAACTCCTCCCATGCTCGCCTCCAGGACTTCACTAGAGTCTCTCCCATCCTCTGGAACTCTTTACCCCAACCTGTCCATCTATCTCCTACTCTGACTGACTTTAGGTGATTCCTTAAGACTCATCTCTTCAAGGAAGCCTATCCCACCTCAAACTAACCACTCAACCATCACGTTCTCATATAATTCATTCCCACACAGCTACCTCCTCTTGTATCACTTGTCCCTCCCTTTTTGTTTGTTAGCCCTCAGGGGCAGGGCCCTCCTTACCATCTTGCCTTCATGATATTCCTCCATTCCTTTAAATAGTGACAGCTTCTCTTTTAGACTTTCAGTTTCTGACTCTAACAGTATTTTCTTCCTTTTTTCCTTCTAACCAGAAAATCCAGCAATTCTCTCCCACAGAAACTGAAAAAAGAGAACCACTCCTCATTAGATTCTGCATCAGTTAATCCATTATTCGGTACTACTTCCTACCGCATCCTCTGTGGTATTAAACCTTTACACCTTTACATGTCCTACCAATAATTAGATTGCTCTCAAAAAAAATGTTTGAACATCCCCTCAATATCTTCTGCTTGACCAGTGTCTTTCTGTGTAGAAAAACATCCTCTACATTTACAATGCTGTTTTTGAAGAAAAAAAACACACCACACTCTTAAAAAAAAAAAAGAAACCAAAAAAACATATAAATGTGTGAAAATGATAAAGAACATGGTTAAATGATCGGTCCCAAAATTCTTGGCTTTTTTACTGTTTGGTTATTCAGCAGCCACTGGAACAGCAGGGGAGAATCTCCTACCCACGGGCTGAAGGAGAAAAAAGTTCACACTGCATGGCCAGCTTTAATCTTATAATTAAGACATAAAATGTATCATGTAATTACTAAATCAGAATATAAAACAGACTATAATATTGTGCACAGCAGATGTATTAAGATGTATCAGATGTAATAGGCAGCAAATAGTTTTTTTAGGAAGTGATATCCATATTCCATGATTACAACAAGAATTTATTTTAGAATATTTAAGTTTCTCGTTACAGCACAATTTTCTTTTGGTTTATTGAGAGATTTTGTTTAGGGGTAACAGGGGCTGCAATAAGTATGCAGTGTAGAAAATCTATTCATGGCTTTTTTGGGAGAAGAGTGTCATCTATGCAGGAACTCTCCCAGAACTGATGTGCTGGGGAAGATACATAGATGACATTCCTTTCAGCTGACACAGAGATGAGATTTATTTGCAAGAATTATTTGACAATTTAAATAATAATTATGTAATAAAGTACTTTTGCATGGACAAGGAGTCTATTAATTTTTTGATCAAACTATTTTTTATTAAAGACGGTTTTGTTCCCTGTTGGAGCTGTCACCATTCTCAGTGGATTGATAATATACCATGATGGCAATTCACTAGAATTAAAAGAAATGTAATCACTTAAATTATTGTTGTGAATCTGCCAAATAAAATAGGGCATTTTTTTCTTCGATGGAAAAGGGTTTTACAGAAGTGTCTAGCCTATAAAAATGGAGGAAACCCATCTAGGAAAAATACTGATTTTGTTTCCACAGTTAATGGAAGGCCATTTAATATTAATACATCTATTTGATGTAGAACACTTATGCATTTGATAGAATTTTCATGTATGCTTCAATATGATAGCCATACAACCAGAACTTTGGAGACCCACAATGGAGGAACATTGGAGGAACATTTGCAAAGCAATAAAAAGGGTCTTAAGATTCACAAATTGTTGCATTTTTGGGAAATATCATAATAAGGACCCAAACAGTTTTACATTGTGTGGCATTGATCAAATAGATACTGTACATCTGGATTGGGATCCAATTTATTAAAGGAGGTCTTGCAAAACAAAGTGGTTAAATGTTATTGATATGCTTGCCCCTAAAGGTTTAAATATAGAAATGGATGTCAACTGTTTCATTAATAACTTTTAAGGGGAGTGTTTTAGTTATAATATGCATGTGCTTAATGTTTAACACATGGTAATTAAATATAGTATAGTAGTTGTTAGGATGGTTTACAATGTTTCATGTTTTATATATTCATGAATTATTGTTTTTTATATATATATATATATAATGTACATTTTGTTTGATATAAGCTATATATACTGTATATGTAGTCCCCATCGCCTTTTGTGGAATGGCTACTAGAAATGTAATGTTGCCAGAGCTGTATTCAGTCTGGGGAATTATAGTTGGCATTTATCTGGTTAATTCCAGGTGTTCTAGCATTGATTGTACCTGCCTGAGTGGAGTGTGACTCAGCTCCAGTGTGGGGAAACCAATGGGAGGACATTATGAGTGTGTGTGTGTGTGTTTGGCTTGCCAGCCAATCATTGGTGGTTTCATGGCCAGTGGCCCATGCTGGGTGAGAACATACATACCCAGGGGAACTGCCATGTGATCAGTCTGGTTCCAGCCATGTGTTATTCCTGGTTGGACTTCAAATCAAGCCTGCCCCCAAGCCTAGGCCTGGGAGTTTGAATGCTCAAGTGCGGATAATGTTTTGCTAGGCGTCTGGAGGAGGCCTAATACTAACTGAAGTGGAGAACCAGGGAAGCTGATGGCTGCTGGAGGTGCCTGAAATGGAATGAACCTCAGGAGCAAGTCTGGTGTTTTTCTTACTGAAGATCTCATGCCCATCACTCTTCAGCTGTAGCTCACATACCCATTGTCAGCTTGTGAATATATGTATTAATATGTTGCATATGAATCTTATGTGTGAAATGTGAGTCTTATATACCCGATGTTTTTATTGTTGAGATATGCATTTTATACAGTTTTTATTATATTTTCTATATAATGAGATACGTCCAGCTTTATGGCGGGGTACTTTATTCTCTATGTTTTGCATTTTGTCAGCAAGTATTTAATATAAAAAGCTGCATATAAAGAGCGTGGTGATTCTCTTCCTCTTTGAGCCCCTGAGGAAGTCTCAATGACAAAATGTACTGGGCAGGACAAACAGAAACACATCATCATGCATTAGGCATCTATCCTGGGGAGAAGCCTGTGGCAAGTGTTGTGAGCTGGGGTAATATCTAATTGCTGTTATATATAGTGGTCAGATTATCCCTCCTGTGCCTTATATATGGTACTTTTAAATGCATGTGTTTCCAGAAGCACATAGAGGTGGACAATGTTTTTAACGTACTTCTTTCTGCCTGAGGTACCTGGCTAGCACAAGAAATGAAAAGAAATCAATCCGAGTCACAGGTTCTAATCCCAATCCCCCAATCTACTTGAAAAGATGAGTTTTTAATGCTATTAGTTCCTATCCCAGCATCAATCACCAAAATTGACAGTGAAGGAAAATGTTTTCAGCGGAGAAACAGCCAACAATAACAACATGAAAGAAATGTTTTACCATTGTTGACACATTAGCCCTAATAAAGTCAGTTTTCAATAAAGCCTTTGTCAGGACCAGCTGTGGACACACACTGTCAAAGCAAATAGTGACAGATTGTTTCACCTAAAGAAGCCGCCGTTCCCCTAAGGCAAGCACGCCTTCCGGTACTTGGATGCCCCCAGGACTTAAACTATATGCTCTGAACAGGTGATGCCCCAGGTGCTGAATCAAACAGAAGGAGAAAGACGCTATCGGAGCATAATCCAGGGACAGGCCAAAGTCAGAGCTGAAGACAAACAAGATTTCTAGACACAGGATTGCAGAGACAGCACACAGCTTGTATAGTCAGAACTATCACAGGCACTGGGGAACAGGCTGATGATGCTCAAATAGGGCGCCACCAGCAACAAGGCCAATCCCAGAGCAGGAGGTGTATGGTTAGATTAATTAAGCCACAGCTGCCTAGACTAGTGCTGCAGCCAGCAAGACACAGGATGATTAACCCTTGCCAGTCAGGGCTTCAGCCAGCAAGGCACAGGATGATTAACCCACGCCAAGGCACAGGATGATTAACCCACACCCAGTGGTGTATTTATGTATTTGGCTGCCCAAGGCAAGCCAAGCTTCGGCCGCCCTCGGCACCTCACTAGCACCCCCCCCGGGGGGGTTTAACTCTAGTCGCAGGCACCGATTACAAGCCCGCCCAACCCCCCCTGGGGGATTACTACGGACGGGAGCCGGACAGCGCAGCCGAGGGCGGCTTGCCTGCTCGTGGAGGGCGGCTTGCCTGCTTGTGAAGAGGACGGATGGAGCCGGACAGCGCAGCCGACGGATGGGATTGTGACTCGAGAACGAAAAGCAGTTTGACTACGGCCGCCCCCCAGGAAGGTGCCGCCCTAGGCAAACGCCTACTTTGCCTCGCGGTAAATACGCCCCTGCCCACACCAGTCAAGGCTGCGGCCAGCAATATAGCCTGCTAGAACTACACAGGCTGCCTGACAGCCTTGCAGTATTGACTGACTTAATTAAGTTATATCTCTATAGCACATTTCTCCCAACTTGGCAGAACTTAGTAGAATATCATACTGGGGACAATTTTACACAGGAGCCAATTTACCTACCAGCATATCTTTGTGGGTGTGATAGGAAACAGAAGCAAGCACGGGGAGAACATGCAAACTCTCGGCTTTTAGCGCGGCTCGGCCGAGCCAATGCATATGCGATCGGCTCGACCGAGCCGCTCGGCAATGATCGGGAGCTGTACGGGCTATTGTGAATAGCCCATACAGCACCCCCTCGGTTCTACTGAACCGAAGGGGTCCTGGGGCCGAAGCTAGCCGAAGGATCGGCCGAAGCTACGGCCAGATCCTTCGGCAGCTTTGTGAATAGACCCCATAGTGTCCTGACCAGGACTCAAACCAAGAACCCCAGTGCTAAAAAGCAGGAGTGTTAACCACTAAGCCACCAATTTCCATTACTTTGCAATCCAGCAGCATACCTTGGGGAAGAAGGAAACTCAGGAACTCCAGAGAGAAATTGCAAGTAAATCATTACCATCATCTCTACTTTTGCATCCAGTAGATCTGCCCTTGATGTATTTTGAATATTTGCTGCACTACTGCATCCTGGTTTTTACTTTTACTATGATAGCCACATGACTTGACCACATGCACAAGATGTAGAGCCTATCTCGGAGAGTTGCATTTTTTCACGTGCCTAGAACAAACTAAACTGCAAATACGATCCTCAAAAATGCACAAAATATTTAGCCGTTTAACATTTAAAGAACTACAATTCCCAGTAACTTCAACAGTTACCAGCATAGCTGTGGGTTGTACTTTCTTAGTTGCAGACCATTAGGTTATATTCTAAGGGCCTGTTTACACTTCTCCATTGTGCATTGTGTTAAGGCATCCGATTAATTTTGAATAAGCTGTCAACACATCGACTAAAAAATGGACATGCAGCATTTTTTCCCCAATGCAGTGTACCACAACACATGATAATACATTACTGTGCATTGTGCTGCAATGCATGTGCTTCAGAGCTGCACTTCCACAGTGCATTGGGATGCCATTCAAAATATATGGCATTGCATTGTGCCACAGCACAAAACGTACGTTACGACGTACAACACACCTGATCGCAAACATGTGTTTCAGCCCTGACCGAATATAACTGGTTGACATTATACAGTGCACAGATTATACTTGATCTTTACCCCTGTAATCAGCCTTATGCACTTAGCAGGATTATCTGCAGATCACCATGGGCTCGAGGGTTTGAATAAGACAAGGACTTCCATCCACAATGATATCAGCTGTACAGCCATTTAAAGGCAGTGAATACAACCTTTCATTAGAAGAGTATGTGCACATGGGCATCTTTATTTCTTCACAAACAAGAAGCAGGAATAAAACTGAAAGGGTTATATTACTGCATTTTTGTGCTTGTTTACGCAACCTTTAATTTGTTTTCAATTCTTCTTTGAGACAATGCTTTCCATTTTTTTCATCCTTCATACCATTTTTCTAGTCCTTTTTTAATTACTATTAACTGCAATAAACTATAAATGTCAAATACAAAAAAGGAATCAAAATGAGTACAAAATGGATTGAAACTGGACGTGCATTGCTAGCCACTGGCTACAGCATAAAAGGCTCAGAAACCAGAAAGGCCAGCAGGAGGAAAACCGCAACACGTTTTGTTTTGAAAACGTCCTAATGCTAACACTATGTAAAGAAACAGGCAAATATAAGAAGATTAAAATGGATCATGTGTGCCTTTCTGCACATACAAACAATGGAGTGATAAAGTGTAGGTTAAACTTCATAGAAACATGTTACTTTTCTTTTTTCCCCAGCTTGACCAGGAGTTATATTAAATTGACGTATTGTCCTTATGCTGTCAGATCTCTTTACATTAGATGTAGCACTGTAACAACCTGATATATTCTTTTTTTAACATGATAAAATTCAGAAGCATATAGCAAGTTAATAATATTGAGTGTATAATTCTGTACTCCCTATGTTTCCTATAGGGTTTGTGCTGACAAAATGATACCAAAAATGGCTAATGATGCTGCTATTTCCATTTTCCTTAAGACCAGATCTGATTTTATTTAGAATCTTGTGATATATAAATAGCCAACACATTTTGGGGGTTCAAAGGGCCCCCTTCGTCAGGGCTTGGTAAAATGTATACTGGGCTATTATGATTGGAGGGATCTCTAAGACTCATGTTAAAAGAGTGTGACACTAAACTGCCAATATTGAGCTCCTGGATACGAGTTGGCTACTATAGGTAAAGGCATGCTCTTTGTGTTATGCTATCCATTTTGAAGAAAGGTCTATGAGTTGTTGGTAACCCTCAGATGATTTTTCAAGATTATTCATTGAATATGCAGCAACATGACCTGTTCAGTAATACCAATAAATCATAGCATAGCATAAATTATGTGGGATTGCTCTTTTGTATTGCATGTGTATACTGTATATCAGTGCAATTTTCAACAACTACAGGATGATATTAACATGTAGCATAAAATACACAGCATGCTAGCAACATATGGTAGAAAAAGCAGTCCTGCCCCTGAAGGATAATTAATGCTTTTATACACATCTAGTATTACAAGGAGGCATTAGGAGGCACTGCCTTCTCAAGACATCTAGTAGGGGTCCTGTCACCCCCTCCCCCCATCATATCTTATATACAGCATTTCCTAATATTTCATCCATAGTAAGGGTTCTCTCCTTTTAAAGATACAATGTCCCCCAACAATCATCGTCCTGAGCCAGCTCTGGTTTTAATATCTCTTCATCTTTCAGTTCCTTACTCTAGGAAGGGTTTTGTGTTAACACTAAACCTGGCTTCCTGTTACCTGGTAATCAAAATAATCTACACTGTGAGCTCACAAGACTTTCTAGGCTAGTATGTCCTAGAGTGCGAGAAATGGGTGACCATGAGTGCAGATGATATGCCCTGTCACATCAGCACAAGGAATTAAAGCAAATTCCAACAGGAATCCTTGCACGTGACATCAATAAAAAGTGCCTTTAGCTTGAAGGATCAATGGCTTTACTCTCCATAAGACTCAGATCATTTACCAAACTTATCAAACTGCCAATGTAAAACAGATGAACGATTTGTACACTTTTATAATATTTTTTTTAATATAAATATACATTTTTATAATATTATGTTTTTGTGGTTTAACTTTGTGTGCACCAAATACCTTTGTAATCCAGACATTACCTTGCAAATTTAGCAGTGACATCCAGGACTGTTGTTCCGGGAAGAAGGGGGGGCAGGGGAGGTAGGGTGTTGCTATCAGTTTATGGCTAATAGTTGGAGTTTGGGTGATATCACCTAATGCTTGTTCCGGGGAGGGCTTGTTCCAGTTGACAGCTCTTGTCAACCGGGGACATCAATGAGCTGTGACAGGGGGCAGCCCACCATATGACTCAATGAGATGCCATTTGAGGCAACCAACTCAAGCCGCCTCATTATAGGGATGGCCATGGTAATATCATCACCTTGCTATGCCCATTATAGGGATGGCCATGGTGATATCATCATCTTGCTGTACATAGCCTATGAAGTCAGCAGAGCTTTGGGAAGGACCCACCAGGCCCACCCACTACAGGCTGACTGCAGAAAACTACAGGAGGGGACCGATACAAGACCAGTCATCTAGCGCAGCAATGACTGGTCTTTATTACAGGAAACTCCTGCACACAGGCAAAGTTTCACTCTGGATTACTTTTCTACCTTTCAGGTATAGAAGAGCATGTGACTTACTCCCCCTTACTTATGTAGCAGCATTGGTGCTTGGTGATTGGCTGAACTCAAACATGCTGGGGTGGGAGAGAGTCCTCAGCCATCTGACTAGAGTGTCTTGGAGCTCACACAGGCTAACTTCCTCAGAGTTTAATGGAGCAGCAGCAAAGTGAAAACTACAGAGGCAGACATTAAACAAAACCTGTTATTTTGCCTTGCATTGAAAAAGCACAGGTTTACTTAATTACTTTGTAAAGTTAGACCTAATGTAGTATTTTGAATCTATAACTGAGGTCCCAGAGAGTAGGATGACATACTGATCTAAACTAAATAGTAATAATGTACGTTGCTTTCTTTAGGAGACACTCAGTTTTCTGTTGTATACATATTCTGGGGCCTGAGGTATCTGTACACGATGGCTGTAGTTATTTGTCAGACTAGAAAATGTTGTATGGGCCCTAACAAGTGAGAACACAAGGCCATCCAGATCATGGCACCTTCCGTTTATATTAATCATAATAAGATGTTTGTTTGGTTTGGTGATCATTCTGGGACTTCAAGAAGACATTTAGAGAAAATGTTCTATGCAATAGACAAACTGGTCATATTCCTTACTGCACATCCACTCTAGACTTTTAAGGATCTTGTTGACATAATGCATGATACATTCTGCTTTTACACTACCTGGGCAATGCCTGAGGGGTCACAGTGAGGGAATTTGCTAATAATTCAAAGCGATACTGCCAAGATACTATATTTTGCATTGTTTGTCATGATAATTCAGATCATTAGCGAACTTTATGCACTGAACTCAGTTAGTGGATGTTCTGGTAATATAACTGGGAAAAGAAAAATACTCATACATTCTACTATCTAACTTTGGTTAAAAGAAGCAGAGGGACAGAAGTGTAAATGTAAAAAATACTAGAAGGGACCAGTTTCTGCAGGTTCCTTTAGAGAAGAGATGGGAGCTCAGTGGTGTCTGAAGGAACAATTATGCCCCCATTGGAGAGCATAGTGGACATTGGAACCAAGACTTCTGTATCTGCATAACATTCATAATGTGTGCACTACATCGGACCCAAAATGTAAAATGGCCTGCTTAAGTAACCTCCCCAGGCAGTTGTGTGAGATTAAGTCAGCAAGGTGTCTTTCCCATTCAAGCCTCTGCAAAAATTGAGTGGGATGGTTGTGTCAGATGTGCTGTATAAATCTTAGTATATATGAACATGTGTTACCTGCTATCTTTTACTGAACTACTTCTTTCTTTATATGTAATTTTAAGCCTCCTAGAAAAAGCTTGTTTCAACCTGTCATGCTGTTTTGTGTTTTCCGAGTATTCTAGCTGAACACAAGTTTGGAACCTGCAAACCCTTGCAGCTAGTCTAAGTAAAGTCATGAAAATTCATCAACACTGTCATGTGCCATGACTCCTATCCACGGTTCTGACACGGTTCATACGGTTCTGAGACGAGAATAGAGATGGGCCACCTAAAATGCAAACACATCATGACATATTGTAAAGCCATGTCACTGCTCTTTAATTTACTGATTGCTGGGCCTTCAACTGGTTACTTTGATGTTAATTCCATGCCACAGCAGATGTGGCTAGCCCTGATGGTTCATTCAACAGTTTTATCCTCTTTCAGGGTATTCTTGTCCTAGAAAATTAGTTCTCACTAGCTGTTTATCTGGGTCTGGAGACCAAGTAAGAATGCAAAGATAGAAGGCAGCTACTAAGGTCTAACATAACAACTACATTTGCAGACTATGTGACCTAGATCCAATTAGGCAGAACCTTACACCAAACAGTTGTTGTTGATAAACTTGAAGGAGATTGGGCAATCAAATCGGAACATGATTAGGCAGTTTATGTATCAGTTATTGGTAAAGTCAACATATAGGCAAATTGTTTACTAGAAAAACAGGTGAAATAGCTGGCCATACATAGTGCAATCTGATATATTCCCTTTTAGAACATCTCACATCTATGTAGTAACAAGGACCTGTCTGATTGGATACAAACTGAATGAATTGTTTTTGTAGGCAGCCCTATTACATAATTTTGGTAAATCCGAAGGATAATGTACAGAGATTGTATATTCTGATTTTAATGTTTATGGCTTAAAGAATATTTAAAGAGAGAGATTTTCCTTGACTTCCTGTCTTGGAGACACAGCAACCAGTGAAAGGAAATATCTGCAAAGCGAGGAAAAATCTCTGCTTAGTTGTCACCAGGAAGAGTGACCCCATTGGAGGATTTCCAGTTACCTCCTGGTAAGAACTATACCATTTTGGATCTCCCACCACTTTCTCTCCCGCTGACAATGGTCATCAGGGCTAACAGAAAGGGTAAATCTCCTAAGCATCAGACATAGACAGCAATCAAAAACCAACAGGAGTTCTAACCCTTCCCCACTCTACTCATTTTTTTAAATAAATTCTTTATTGAACAGTTTCGTAACATGACAACAAACAAGGGCGGTTGTGTCGCATCTTATCACAACAGAAATACAGAGAACTCAGATATTTGTAATAAACTGACAGATCGACTACGGCATTTCTAACATTGATCGCTCGACTGGCCTTCGCGACCGCGGGGGGTCATGCCAGTAGTTGTATAGGTTGCATCTCCACCGTGTGCGTGCCAGAAGTAATCCTTATGACATTTTAGGGTCTGTCAGGTGTGGCGGGGCGTCCACATTGGGATTACCGTAGCGACCTCTAATGTAGGTCGGGTTGGGGAGGAAACATACAATAGGTGGACAGGGGGTTTGGGGACGGGTGGAGTCTGGGGGTCTTACCTGCCCAAACGAAGGAGGATATCGCTGCCTGAAGGGATCGGAAGTAAGCCCGAGGGATTCGTATTGGTAGGGCCTGGAAGGGATAGAGGAAGCGTGGGAGGACGTTCTGTTTCACGACATTACACCGACCTGTCCAGGAAAACGTGTTCCTGGACCAGCCCTCTAGATCCAATTTAAACTTCAATAGCAGAGGCGGAAAGTTAAGACTGTATAGTTGGGAGAGATCACGGGGGAGTTTTACGCCCAAGTATTTGATGGCATTGGGGGCCCAATTGTACGGGAAGTTCTGCTGAATACGGGATAGCATACGGGCTGGTACTGTCAGATTGAGAGCTTCCGATTTTTGAGTGTTGATATGGAAGTTGGCCAGGTCGCCGTATTGGCGTAGGGCACACGTCAAATTGGGTAGCGTGGTGTCTGTGGAGGAGACAAAAAACAGTAGGTCATCTGCGTAGGCAGCTATTTTATGTTGGGTGGATCCTACCATGATGCCCCTGATGTCCGGGTGGGCCCGGATGGTGCGCAGTAGAGGTTCAAGCGTCAATGTGAAAATGAGGGGGGAGAGCGGGCATCCTTGCCGAGTGCCATTGCCTATGGTGAGGGGTGCAGATAGGATACCGTTGACGCTTACGCAAGCCGTGGGGTTAGAATAAAGGGCTAGGATCCAAGATAGCATGCCCTCACCCAACCCGACGTGCTCCAGGGTGAGGCGAAGAAAGGACCAGTCGACCCTGTTGAAGGCCTTCTCCGCATCAGTCGACAACAGTAGGTACGGGGAGGCCTTCGACCGGACCGAGTGGATAATGTTAAGGGCCCTAATAGTATTGTCCCTAGCTTCCCTGGTGGGGACAAAGCCTGCCTGGTCCGGGTGGATCAGGGAGGGGAGATACGGAAGAAGGCGCGTGGCTAGGACCTTCGCAAAAAGCTTGATGTCCACATTAAGGAGGGAGATGGGGCGGTAGCTGGGACATGCCGTGGGGTCCTTATCAGGTTTAGGGATCACAGTTATGTGAGCCGCGAGAGCATCCCTGGGAAGGGTGTGCATCTCTCGGATCGCATTCCAGGCCGCAAGCATATGGCCATGGAGTAGAGTGGGAAACTTTTTGTAGTAAGCGAGAGTAAACCAGTCTGGACCTGGGGCTTTGCCCGTCTTGGTTTGTTTGAGTGCTGCCTCTAGCTCGGCCATGGAAATCGGTTCATCCATGGATAAACGGACCTCGGGAAATAGGCGGGGCATGGTGGATGCCGTCAAATAGGCACGAATGCGTCAGGGCCGCAGCGGACTGTGGGCCCGGGATGTTATAGAGGGTAGCATAGTAATCGCGGAACGCTGCGGCTATGTCCTCCGACAGGTGGCAAGGGTGACCCCCCGGGTGTTTAATTACCAGGATAAAGGTTCGCGCGCGCTGCTGGTGTAACGCTTGGCCGAGGTAGCGGCTACATTGATTACCGTATTCGTAGAAATGCCTGCGACACTTGGTGAGTGCGGCTTTGGCCTTGTCTAAGCCAAGTGAACGGAGGGCTTCCCGGGCTGCCTGCAGCTGAGCCAGGACAGCTGGGTCACGATGTCTTTTATGGATGATTTCCAGGGAATGGATCTGTGTCAGAAGTGCGGTCTGTTTCTCCAGTCTCAGTTTCTTGCATCTAGCCCCGAGCTTTATGAGGGTCCCCCTAATGTAGGCCTTATGGGCCTCCCACACCATGTACGGGGAGGAGTCCGGGGTGGAGTTGAGATCAAAATATAGACGCAAATCACCTTCGATCTCCTGGAGGAGTTCGGGATCTTGGATAAGCGTTTCATTCAGTCGCCAGCGCCAACCGCGCGGGGGCAGCAGGGTCAATTCAAGGGTCAGCAGGATTGGGGCATGGTCCGAGTAGGTAATGTTCCCAATCTCCGTGGTGCACACCGATGGCAGGGCACCATGAGCGACTAGGAAAAAATCTATACGTATGTGTCATGAACCAGTGAGTGAAATGAATAATCCTTAGTCGTGGGATGCTATATCCGCCACACGTCGGCCAGTTGGTGCGAATGGAGTAGTTTCCGCAGTCGCCGCAGGGCGGAAAAGGGCAGGTGGGAGGTCGGGTTGGTGGAGTCAGTCTCAGGGTCCATGTGTAAATTAAAGTCCCCCCCCAAAATTAGGGTGCCCTCCCTGAAGTCATCCAGTGCGTTCAGAGCACGCTCAAGGAAGGTAAGCTGTCCCTGATGAGGCACATAGATGGTAGCCAGGGTGACCCGTTGGGAGCCGATCATCCCCTTCACCATCAGCAGTCGCCCCTCCTCACCCGCAGACACCCCGAGTAATTGCCACGGTACCGACCCAGATATCAGCACACTTACTCCCTTGGATTTCTTATCTGGCGAGTAGCTATGGTACACTGCTGAATAGCGACGGTCGCGAAGCAGAGGGGCCCGCCCCTCTGCAAAGTGGGTCTCTTGGAGGAAGGCCACCTGAACTCTCTGGCGGTGTAGGTCATTGAGAACCATTTTGCGTTTTTCGGGTACATTGAGGCCTTTTACATTGAGGGAGAGGATTTTGAGGAAAGACACGGCTCACGTTAGGTAGGGTAGAGGGGATAGGGAGGGAGGGTACAGACACAAGAGGAGGATGGGGAGGAAAGTGACAGGGACGATGGGGAGGGAACGGTGTATTGGGAGGGGGGGAGAAGAACACCGAGGGGAATTGAGGCTAAGGCGTGAACCGAAGTTCAACGTCCCAATGGCCCTGAAGGCACTCTTGGGACCAATTAGTGGGGGTAGCGAATCTACACCTAGGCGGAGCGGTGCTCCGTGAAAACCACCTGTAAGTATATTCAAAACAACATTTCAGACATTCTGTATAACAGTAATTGCATATAACCTGACCACCTGACATGGCAGATGACCGACCCTGTGTCGTGGAGCCTGCAGGGCTCGGCATAGGTCCTGGAGGGGGCGGCAACTCAGTCCTGGACCCCCTGGCACCAATTCACACCGGAACCAGTGGCAAACGCTCGGGATTCCGGCGTGCAACCCTCCCCCGACACCGCGGAGCCGCCGCACGGCTCCCCGACAGCGGGTAGACCGAGACGGCATCGCAAGCAGGGGAAGAGACCCTCTGGCATGTAACAAAAAACAAAAACAACAAAAAAAAAGACAAGCCCAAAGTATGTCCTTACAACTTATTGCGCCAGACACTCTACTTGATTGTCCCCTGACCTTAATGGAATAAAGTTGCTAACTATTTTATTTGGTGTGGCGCTTCATTTCCTACATCTACTGTGTTCACTGTCGAGCCACTAATACTGTGGAGATCCTTTGGCTTGCCAAAGCTTTAGCCACAACACACATATTCATTAGCCACAACACACATATTCACAGTTGGATGATAAACCGCAAGAGAATAACCACACTGGTTCAGGGCTTTCTTTCCATACTTCCAAATATCTAATGGAGTGGTAGTCTGTTGTCAATAGAATTTGTTAGATGGTTTTGTACTTACCTATTGCTAAGCTTCCTTAACTGCCATCTCTATTCTGTCTTCACCACCTAGTGAACAAGCCTGCCTGGGATTTCACATTATTCATTTATACATATTAATGAAAAGTCCCTTAATGGGACTTTTACCGGAAGTCCCATTAAAGAAGCCGGGCGGTGTGTAATGACTCACCACCCGGCGTCCCAATTAGCCATGAAGCAGGCCAATGGTGACGAGAGAGCATGGAGACAGAGTCATTACTTGTTTCCTGAAACCGGAAGTTCCAGTATTGGGATAGGCATCGGGAGCATTTGGGCGAGTGCGAGTACTGGGTATTGGCACAGATACCGATATTAGTATCGGTATTGGTGCATCCCTAATTTATTAATATCAGCTGGGCTATGCATAGGATAGATGACATCTGTGCAACAACTATGCAAATCTTTTCCTATTCTTTGGACTACCAATGACCATCACAAAACTGAAACATGCTCACATGAGCTCATTCCCTCCTTTCAGCCCATCTAACTCATGCCTCCTCCTATTCATTAATTTACAGAGCCAGCTTTCTTACTACAAGTCTGATTTCAGTTTGCATCTAGTGTGTGGCAAACTGATATAAAGGCACATTTTAATGTATCTACACCAGCTGAAAATTGAAAGGCATGGCTTTTGAAGAACCAGCTAAAGAGTATTTTTATATATTTGCCTGCTGCATATATTTGTTTCCCTCCTGTATGTTGTGTTGACTTGACAAGACAAGTACTCCACCTATTTTGTTTTTCATTTTAGTTATGTATGACCCCACCTTCCCCATTGCTATTACGGGTAACAAGCACATGTTTTCTTGGCAGTAAATGCAGTACAGAGATATCTCTGTCCTCATAACACCCTTAGTACTCTGAAATGTAGATCACATCTAATCGTTGCGAACATTTCGTTACAGACAGCAAACAACAAAAAGATCCCAAAGCTATGACTATAAGCCACAGGGCCCTGGTGCAGGGTTCAAACCTTTAAAATCTCATACTAAATCCTTGAACAGCTCCTTGAATTTAGCTCTAAAGTGCTCATTTTCAATAAAATTGGTTGCAGATTTACATTTACACTGTTTACAATGAGAGTAGAGAACAAAAAACTGCTGTGAAGGAAATCCAAATCCTGTACACATGATTTAAAATGATGACAAGCAGTAGCAATATGCTTGGGGCACCCTCATGTCATGGGTCCTAAAGCACTGATCACTTTTGTACTTGGTGCCGCCATACAAGAGTCCTGGGTATAACCAAGATGGATGCCAGACAAGGTGAGTGATGACATTTCACAATCTCATTTCCAGTCAACACATATATAGTGATAATACAACCAATGCCCCCTTAACTTACATCATAACATGAAGCTGAAGCTTTGTAAAGGCAATATTCAGTGAATTGCAAAAATACCTTATGTAAGTTAGGTTAACTTTGTGTAAGCCAAGTGCCCTATTGCCCTAACAGACTTTAAAAAAAAAACAAAACAAAAACATAGTGGAGGACACCAAGGGAAACATTTTAACTCTGATGCCTGAGATCTAATGCATGAACTAGATAAGTTGTTAATAATTAATGGCATAGCAACCGGGTATCTAAAATTCCAACCACCGCTGGGCCCATGGTTACATAAGGGCAATTTAGATCACTGTTTTTTGCTACCTATATTTTGCCAATAGAAGGATTGTTATGATATTGGATTGTTATGATTATGATGCTATGAGAACATTTACTTGAAGCACTGCAAATACAGTAGATGTTGTGGAACTGTGATTTGCAATGAGAAATGTAGTTATGCTGTTATAGAGATCTGCCCTTTTGCTGTCTAAAGTTTTAAGATAGCAGCACTAGGGGGATCAGTTAATACAAAAATATAGGCATGGTACATGTGCATTCTTGATGTTCCCGGACTGATAGTACCCTTTTCTAGACTATTAAAATATTCTGTGCAAGTACTTTAATCACTTATATGTCAAAATGGAATTCAACCAACATCTAGTAAATATCAGGGCATGGAAGATCTGCCTTAGACAAAACTTATTAAACCAATCCAGACCTAAAAACACGACTCTTTCATCATGTTAACAAGACATTCACTATGCACTTTTCTATGAACACTTATCCCTTTCGTATATAAAGTAGATATGAAACAACTATAAAAGCTGCTTTTCAATTTCCATCTTTGTTCTAGACCGATCACCTACCTTTTTCACATCAGGTACATTGAAGGTCTTCTTTGTGTGAGCCACCCATCCCACAATACCAATATCTAAAGGGAAAACAATTTCACCTTCTGGAGTCACCATATTATCTTCAAATTTTGAGTTCTTGGTGACATTGAAGAGCCTAGTAGCCAACTCTGGTGTCCCGTTCCGAGATCTGTATATGAAAAAACTACAGTAGCTAGCTTGAAGGAGAAGTGCTAGCCTTTGGAGGACTTTATGAATGGCTTTCTCTAGGTTACTAACATCTTCCATCTCCTTCAACACCTCCAGCAAAATGTCAGCTTCCTCCAGTTTTGCCAACTCTTGGAATGAAACTCCATCTTTGAGGTTCTGCTGTTTGTGGTTAAACAAAGATGTTACAGCCTCGCTTCTTAACTTCTTATCAAAATATTCCTTGGCAAACTGAGGATTATTTTCCAAGTATTTTTCAACATCTTCTTTCTTCAGATCCCCCATCTTCTTCTTGATTGATTCTCAACAATGCATGGCTTTTAATTTCTATTAAAATGTGTAACTATTGACCACAAACTTCATAGCATATTGGTCATTCTATCTTCTACACACGCGTGTATCTTTGAGAGCTTACAAAACCTGGCCAAGCCTCTTGAAGTCTGACAGAAGGCACTGGCTTAGTGTCTTCTTAGTGCGGGATTCTGAAGACAGCTAATTAAACAGATGTCAGAACACTAAACCCCTGGTGTGCTTTTAGCTCCTAAATCCCAGAAGAATGACTTTAGACAGAGCAATCCATTTTTAGATCACAATTCTGCTCCCATGTAAGGTTTCCATGTAAAACGTGCATCTTGTCTTCAGCCATTGTTTAATTCATGAGTTGCAGTAGGTGTGGTCCCACAGCTGACTTTGGTATTTGTGAATGGAAGATGTAATCACATATTAGAAAGCCAAATCCTTTAACAGAAGGAGGTTAATTGATCATTAAGACCTACATTTTCCTTTGTGCAAGGCCATTGGTTTACCCACATCTACCATATGTGAATCCACCACTGTACCTGAGACTAGGCTGTTGCAAAAGTTCAGGTAGGCTGTGAACAAGACAAAGAATTCAGCAATTTAAGTAAGGTGGAAGATAACTTATTTAGCCATGATGCAGCAATGTATTGTTTTTCAAAGGAAACCTTTCCTAAGAGAAACATGGAGTAGTCATTGGTGCCTGATCATTTTGCAAACACGTGTAGCTGTAATACTGACCCTATGGCTTTGAATTTAAGTCCCACGCATTTTTGTCTCTTTATGGTCCTGAACCCCCTGCATGTTACGATTTGTGACACCTACACGTGCCAGTGTTCTTTACTGGCAGAGCTTAATAATAGCCACACCACTCCCCACTCACACAGACATTTATTGTGGAAGAAGCTAGGGGGTTTATAACACTAGGTCTGCTAGTAAGAGCTGATTACTGAGAGCACTGGCTTTAACTGGGTGCCTATTAGACTGCAGCTATATTTAGACATGCTGCACAATTGCTGTAACAGGAAGGTTGAGGTAAGTCTGCCAACATTTTGGTTACTTGTACAATGTCTATCTGACTGCATATCTGTTATGACTAATCAATGCTTTGAGTCACTACCCTGGAACAAGCATGCAGATAATAACTTCTCTCAGATAAGAACGTTCAAAGGTAGGTTCGACAAAACATTTAAGACAAGGAATCCCATTTATTTCTATGGCCGCTGTTCACACCTGAGTGTTTTGTTGCAAGCAGAAAAACGCCTGTCGCTGGAAAAAGTACATGAGCTACTTTTTAGCAGATTAAATCGCATTTTGTCCCATAGACCTCAATGGAAAACATTGTGCGACAACACACTCAGGTGTAAACAGAGGACTTAGAAATTAATAGGGTTCCTTGTCTTTAGTGTTTTGTTGTGCTTAGCTTTGAGCAACAAAATGCCTAGGTGTGAACGGATTCTAAGGAATGCCCACCACCTGAGACCCCGCACAGCCCACATTAGACCTAGTCATTAGTCATTTGTAGGTGATAGTGATGAGGGGTGGTCTTTGCATCCAGTCAGCGCGCATTATAACACACATGTTTTTTGGAAAATGTTTAACAAAAAGCAGAGGAACAGTTTACATCATGATGAAACAGAGAAGCAAATATTGACACTGAGGCACCATGAGGTGCCGGGGTCCTAAGGTAAACATTTTTTTATCTATTTTTACGCAGAATCCCAAAAGCGCTTTGATAATAATTTTTAGAACTCTAAAGCCTTCTTACAGCACGCCACATACGGTAAATACGTTTTACAATACAGAGTAGCAATGTGGTGTAGTCCTACAATATACATAGTTTACCTGAACATTTATTATATTCCAATCACTAAAATAAAAGTCAATGTTGTTTCAAAAGACATTTTTAGTATTTTTTTAATCCGCATTTTCTTTTTATTAAAAGAAAAGCTGGGATCCTGTCATGGTGGTCATTGTTCGGGCACTTTCTGTTATAGGATAACAATGCTCTGTCCCTGTCTCCTTCATTGTCAGCTAGTCACACAGGCTTCCCTTGAAGACTACAAGTGAACATTTAAACACATGGAGACATTATGGAGGCATGGTCCAGCGTTGTCACCTTCGCCCACCATTAAGAAAGCCATGCTGTATCACTGGAGTTTATGTAGCCAGGAAGTGGCTGCAAGGAGGCTACGGAGATCGGCAGCACTGAGATGGAAAAAGAATAAAAAATTGTGAGAAACAACTACTGTATATTATTACAACAAATGGCAATTGTTTATGGTACACAGTGATTTAGCAAATGAAATGTTATTACAATATAAATCTATTTTAAGAGACACTGTCACCTTGCCCATGCAGGGTGAAGGGCGAAGGGCATCCTCTGACACACTTATACTTACCTTACCTGAACTCCTTTGCGGCAGGTGCTTACATTTCGGGTGGGAGGTAACTTGATATTATTGGATATTATTGGATAACTATACAAAACTACTACTGTATATATCTTTATCATTAATTGAGGGACACAGGATTGTAATATAGTCTATGACGAGTGTGTCATGCTGCTGCCTTCAGGAGGTTTGGACACTGACACTGACTGTTAAGCCAGCCTACACATTGTTGGAAAAACAACATCATATATTATGTCTTTTGACCTGCAGATGACACTGTAGTGCAATGCTGGTCTATGCTAGTCTGTATGTTCATGTTTATCTATGATATATACAGGAAGTTCTCTCTGTATGCTGTGTAATGTTGTATTCACATATAATATTATTTTAAGCAAGTAAACTTAATTCAGCATTCCTCAAGATCTCAGTGCTTCATTTAAACACATAACCAACACACTTAACTATGCCTGCAACCATCATGCTTCAGCTTTTGGCTAGTGTCCTAGGAGGCTGGATGCTTTTTCCTCAGCTATGTTGTGGGAACTCCAATTCATTTTTTTCTCTTTAATCAACATATTTACTACACCAAGTATAATGTTTTTTTTTCAGTATTGAAGACTGGAAAGAAATTGGTTGAGCTAGTCTCTTCATAGCAACTATTTGGTTTGGCTAATCCTCAGTGCCTTGAAGGCCATACCCGGACACCGCTACACTAAAGATCATGGGCCTAGCCTGGAAGGTGACCCTGGAGCACTGGGCTCTGTCAGTGGCATTTTCCAGGCCTTAATGCGCTGTGTTAGTTTTCTGCAGGTCCAGGTCCTGAGCCAGTCTCTGGAAACTCACTTTGTGAGCAATATTATGGTCGTAGCAAAAATAAACCTGGTATGTCATCTTCAAGCACTGAGCTCTGCATTGTGGCCAACTTCAGTTCTGTGTCAGATAGCCACGGAGCATAGCCTCCAAGTCCAGAGCATGGGTGTGTATGGGCGTTTCCTCTGTAACTTTGGAATCTCTTCCCACACTCCACTGAAATGTGGTTTTGAATTATTATTAGGGTCTGTGATCTTCCCTCCTCTAGCTCTCTATCATAGGGCTGTCCATACCTTGGTGTATTGTGCTAGTCAGCTACAGAGCACTCTCCTACGCTAGTGGATGGCACCAAAATGTCATACTGTGACCCAGTGCCAGCAAACACATCTAGTGAATGTAAACCATCTGGCCTGAAACATGTCAGTTTTACCACAACTGTTTGCAAACTGTTTTTTTTTTGTCTGTTCAAAGTTAATGCAATAGTGAAAATACCACCAACAACATTGATGTTCTTATGTTTAAATACTGATTTTTACTCTGTCCTGTATTAGTTTTAGCTGTCTGGTAAAGCGTTTCTTCCCATTTTGGCAGTCACTCAAATTCGTGCATCTATGTCTGAGTGGATTAATTCTTATGAAAGAATGCTGCCCTCAAGGAGTATTTTTTTTCCATTTATTTATTACAGGTATTTATATAGCGCTGACAATTTATACAGCACTTTACATAGATGCACATTCACATTTAATTTACTCTCCCTTTACTTTTCCTTTAACATGGTAAATGACAGACGCCTCTTTGGCTCTGTCATTGACCATGTTATATCTGGTCCCCCTGGTGCTCGGAGTACACCCACACCACTGCAGGATAACTGGTGATGAGGTGGATGGACCTCATGCTTCCTCTACTTTTGCAGCAGTTCCTCCTAAACATAGACTGTATTTTTCTCATTTCAGCAGCAGATCTAGAGGCCATAAATCCTCAACCTCTTCTGTTCAGTCCTCTGCATAAAGGCTCACTCCCATATTCCAAGTGGGGGTCTGTCTGTTTTTTTTGCTTATTGGATCACTTGTTAGTTGTATCCTCACAGTTTTACCTTCTCAGATTTTACCCTCTAGCTATGTGTTCTCTGTAATTTAGATTAACAGGGCTATTCACTAAAGGGTGTTGAGTTTGGAGAAGGCAGGAGAAGGGAACAATCTAGGACATGTCAAACCACTGAGATCTGGGCTTCTGCTCTCCCATAGAGTCTGTGTCTCCAGCATACTGCCTGAGAAGGGTTGCTGAACAATAGTTTGGAGTATTATTACAGAACAGAGCAAAATAATAATAAAAAAACCTTTTTGCAGCTTCACTTTGTAGAAACATTAAAAAAATAAAGCTACGATTGTGTATATGACATCCCCGATGCAGTGAAAGCCCTTGGGTGGCATGTATGTGTCACGTGCAGTGATTTTAATGCCAACATATAACTGGGAACCTAGACATAAAAAGACAAAACATGTATGTAAGCTTCAATTGTTTTTTTGTATGTCTATGAAGAAAAATAGTGAAACAGTTCAACAGGACTGTACATGAATTGAACGTGTGTGGCCTCCTGCAGATCTGGCCTTTAGCCAGGCACCTCCAAACCACAGACGAAGCTCTTAAAATCACAAATATCCTTTGGCAAAGCCCCACCTCTCGGCGTACACAGTGTCATATTTTCTTTCCTCGTGAGATTGCTGTGGGGGGTTTTCACAGAGTGTTGGGATATGGGTTAAAGTGCACAGTTTGATGTTATGCAAGTTTGTTGAAGTGGGCCACTATCCAGTTGGGACTGGATATATATTGGCAGCTTAAAATATAAGTCGTTTACCTTTGTGCTGGAGTTACGAAACCGTGTGACTGGGGAGCTGTATATAAAGCTCCCAGGCAGAGCATTCCTGGTTTTCTTACATCTGGGAGCAGCTGGATTTTCTGTAAGACAATCTTCCTCTCTGTTAACTGGACATACTTCAGCTACCTGACCTGGTTCCTTCCAATAACATCTGCATGGGATTTTTATATTAGAAGCACCAAAAAGAAACTACTACAAATATAAATACTAAATTATCTGCAGGCAGGATAGCTAACATTTTATTACTTATCAAATATAACATACAATTATTTAATAATCAATAATATATCATATAATAATCTATTAAAAATCATTAGCATGTTTTATGATTGCTTTATTACTATTAGGTACTTAAAAAATATAGATAATATTTATTGGTGTTCATATTATTGCTAATAATAATTATAATACTGTTGATGTTGATTGACAATGCTATTAATGTTAATAGAAGTATTTTTATTACAATTTTAGCAAAATAATAATTATGGATAAGAACATTTGTTGGTATTGTTAAATACTATTATTGTGCTTATTATCATAAATGTTATTATATTTATCTTGCGGCAGATAAATGGAATTTATTTCATATATTATGTACCACATTTTAGTCGTACATTACAAAAAGAATCCAAAAAGGGAACACCAAATAAATTGAATTTTTTGGTAGACAAGAAGAGTTTTGTATAACTATCTATATAAATATAAACACCTTATTAGAATCATAAAATACTATATACTATTATATATATTTTATGACTCTAATAAAGTGTTTATATTTTTATAGACAGTTGTGCAAACCTCTTCTTGGGTTACCTTTTTGGTTTTTTTTTGTATTGGTATTATATATGTTGTTAGCATTAGTAGTATTAATATTGTTTGTGTGGAACATTTGCATACGTGATGTTTTAAATACATCTAGATTTATTATATACCAGTAAATCATGATGGCTGTGCGAGTGCAATAACCCATAGGAACTAACCAAACTTCATCACCTAACCAAACTTACTGCTGTAAATGGTAATTTTATTTATTGCTATGGTTTTCCATATCGTGATTGTACTATGTCTTATGAAAAACAATCCAAACTGTTCTAAAATTCACATTTTATATTTCCTTTCCATTACTATTATTATATTTTTATTTGAAATTTTATATACAATACAGTATATATGAGTTTTATCCCTTTCAAACATTTACGAGAATTCATTAAGTATTTGCTTTATATTTTTCCTTTTATTTGACAGTTTTCCTTGAGCTGGTCATACACTGAACCATGGACCTCAAAGCCTTTGGGCTCTTTATTGCCCTGTTCTGCATTGGAAAATGTTCGGCAGAAAGAAACTGCCAAGTGGGCAACTTCAAAACAATGGAAAATTTTGACAGAGCACGGGTAAGCCGCCCTGTTTTAACTGTTCCTGTACTTTATTGTTTTTGACATTTTTTCCTCTACATCTCTTACAAACGTCTAGGAGATAGATGTCAACCTTGTTTAATTTTATTTCACATCTATATGTGACTGTTATTGTTAGCTGCTAAGGTGTACCTGGATATTATAAGTTAGCAGTGTCTACAGACATGTGATATTAAAATATAGAAGTAAGTTGATATCACAGATGTTTTATCATTTCCATAGTTAATAATATATAAGTGTCTACGATTAGAATTCCAAAAGATAACTCAGACCTGACTTAACACTTAGGGGTCTATTTACAAACAATTCAAAGGGCACTTCGCCTTGCAAATATCTGTGAACATTTATTTTGTGTGAATAATGGCAAAAATGAATGTTCTTAATTTATTTACTTTTCAGTTTGAATGTATTGTGATGTAATACTGCATTATGGCCCCTAGATGGAGCTGAGGGGCATAGGGAATTTGTATTTATTTACCATGCCCCCCTTCCCCATCTAGTGGTCATATTGCAGTATTACATCACAGTACAAAAATACATTTAACAACATTTGTTTTTGCCATTATTTGCATGAAATTAATTTTTACAGATGAGGCAAATTGTTTACAAATGTACCCCCTAGTGTCTGGAGTTGGGGTTTCCCACGTTCACCTGTTAGCATGCTGGTCAATTTATAAGGCTGAGCAACGGACAGGAAATACCATGTACATCGTTCAGCCTCCTGCCTCCCTGTACTCTCTTGTTAACTTCCTGGCCACAATTTGTGACAAGACAGATAGACCAGTGCATCTAGTATATGATTATTTAACTACACCTGCATGTCTTTACATATTTATTACCTTGTTTATGAAAACCATGGCTCCTAAATTCTTATCGACTTTGTTTAATGAAAAGTCCTAATGCTTAAGTGACGCAGCCATTCAGAATTTATTTTTGACTTTTTTGGTTGCAGTGGGCTACTACACATTGTACTTCATTAATCTTACCCTGTGCTTTATTAAATAAGCAGACACGAATGTGGATTAGTCTGATTAAATGATTACAGGTAGGCATGTGATCTATCAAAGTTTGAGACTACGTTAGAATGTGTGACCAGTGACGTGGTCACACATTTTAACGTAATCTCGCCCAGTTTTTCGGTGGTGGAATAGGTGAAGAATTCCAACGCTTTCATTTTTTGGTGTAACTGTATTTTATTTTGAAGGCATGTTTAAATACAATTAAATTAAAATTATTAAATCAAAACAATCTAAAATATAAACAATCAACGTTCCCCCCTCAGCGGGCCACGGTAAAATTATCAAACGTTGACTGGTCCCACACCAGCCAGCACAGGGAGAGAGGCATTGGGGAAATCTGGGGGCATATATTTATTTGGAGTGGTGGGGGATGTAAGCAATAACTGATTTCCATTCAGCTTAGCTCATCTATAATATGCTTGCATCAATAATACTCTTTGGGGGGATTATATTTGGAACACTGTGACTCAGAAAGATAGAAGATCCATCCCTGGATATTATTGACCTTACAACTAATATCTACCTGACAACAGCCACATATACAGATAATGTATGCTGGATGATACAATAGGAGTTACTACCCCTCTTTTATCCTTTGTGATACATTTTTGGATATCTACAGATACTTGTTTCTAATGATCACTAAGTAACAGGACAATAATAGAAGATAATAGAGCTGGGAGGTCCCTCTCTGTTCTTCTCTGAGGTCCTTCTAGATGCCTCAATACATTGGGGTCCATGCACACATGCACACTTTGTTCATGCTTGGTGATTATGTATTTGTTAGCCTCCTTGTGGTGGCCTCCTAGAGGTGGGCTAAGTTCACGAAACGTGTTTAGAGGCCATTACAGTTCCAACGTTCTGATTTTTTGAGATATATGAAGGGATATGTGTTGTAAAGTAACCACTGTTCCAAGCTCCCTCCCATGATGGATTAGAATCTCACGTTTAGTTTACTCATTTGTAGGGATGCACAGATACTTTTCGAGTACCATTGCATATACTTGGCATTTTCACGAGAACTACCAGGGTTGCAGCGGTTGCAGTTGGGACCTGGCTCTGGCGCTCCACCACTGTCCTGAAATCATTAGTCTGTATTGTTTTAGAAAAACTTTCACATGACAATAAACAAAAATGTATCAGTACTCGTACTTGTAAGTACTCGGCAAGTACCAGTACTCGCACTCGCAAAACTGGTATCTGTGCATCCCTTTATTTATATTTTTAAAAACAAAATCGTACATTAAAACAGAGATGTACAAATCCCAGGAGCTCCGTGTGCTCCTTACAAATGACAGCTGCCTCCTAATTTTTTTATTTTTCTTTAGTCTAGTCTTGGAGCTAAAAAGTATCGGTACATGTACTCGTACTTGTACCGAGTACTGTATTTGGTATCTGTGCAACCCTACTCATTTGTATTGAGATTGTAATCCATCACAGGAGCAAGCTTGGAGCACTGGCTACGTTACAACACACACAGGGACCATGTGGAACAAACATAGCTACCCTCCAGAAAAAAGGAAAGTGTCAGCGACAATTCAGAGATGATTTGAGGATCTTCAGCCGAGTGATACACAAATAAGATACATTTTTGTTAATAGTTAACGTACTTGAATGTATTTCTAAAGATTTAGCTCTTGAGTTTAGTGTCACTTTAAAGCTATCAGTTTGGGATTATTTGTTTTATGTGATTTTAAGGCAATATAAATAAAACATATAGATTTTATATGAATGTGGTCTTTTAAATATTGAGTTGGTATCTACAAAATCCCATCAAGACTATTTTTGTGTTTTGTGGTGGTTGCCTATATGGGGATGATGGTACCTTCTCTATCAAGCGGTCCTTTTCGACAATCAGTCTATCTCTGCAATACATGCACATTTATCCATGAAAAGAGAATAAAAAGGAAAGTCTTAAATTCACGTAAATATATTTTTCTCAGTATACTGGAACCTGGTATGCAGTAGCCAAGAAGGACCCGGAAGGACTTTTCCTTTATGATGATATTGTGGCCAACTTCAATGTTGATGAGGAGGGAAAAATGACAGCCACAGCCAGAGGAAGAGTCTTTTTAATGAAGTAAGATGTTGCTGTCTTCTTATAACACAACTGCTGCCATTTTAAGCACAAGTAAATCTTCAAGTATTTCTACTTTTATAGGCTTATCTATATTTTGAAACCTTTGCATGGTGGGGCTTGTTGTAGGTTTACCTCTTCTTTGAAACCTTTGAATGGTGGGGCTTGTTGTAGGTTTACCTCTTCTTTGAAACCTCTGACGGGTGGGGCTTGTTGTAGGTTTACCTCTTCTTTGGAACTTTTGATGGGTGGGAGCATTGTACAGGTGACTGGTCCTCATGGAGACATCAAGGGTCTGTTAGGTTCCTAATGTCTTCCCTGTACTTTGTCCTACCAGATTGAGTACAAAAAGAACTCATTGTGTTGTGTACATATGTTGCTGTAATCTGCCAGTTGTAAACCTGGAAGTGCTCACAGGAGAATGCTTCCAGGTTCACAGCATGGAGAGGGAAATTGGGTATGTGATAATGAGCATGCTCATGAATTCTCAAACAAACTTGTCATAAATATTTAATTGATCTTTCAATTATTTAAATGATTAACGATTAAGCTTATGCTAAGATAAATGATACATGATTAAGCTATTTGTGAGTAAAACATGAGTGAAACATGTCAGAGGGAGGAGCCTAGGCAGGATTCCCAGGGCCTCAAAGCTTAAAGTGACATTAAACCCTCAGATGTTTTAACATAAACCAATACTGTAATGTGTGCCTTACTGTAATCCATTCCCTTCTCTTTGCTGCTCTTCCTTTTAAATCCTCATGTCTTCTCATGCTGGGGGAGAACTTCCCTTTGCAGCTGAGTGCCTCTTCCTGTAGTGCTGGCTCAGGTTGTGAACCTTCACACAGACACCATGTATCCATTCCAGAGACAAGGCAGTCTGCTGCAAAACCGAAGTTCTGCCCAGCAGGAGAAGAGATACAGATTTAAAAGGAAGAGCAGCAAAGAGAAGGGAAACAACCATGGATTACAGTAAGGCACACATTACAGTATTGTTTTATGTTAAAAAATCTGAGGGTTTAATGTCACTTTAATAACATTTATTGTGGGAGAAGAGTTCCAGAGTGTGACCTCTATGTCTTTTGGCATACGGTGCATAAAAAGAGGAAAATGTGGTGTTAACCCATATCAACCAATCATAATGAATCTTTTACCAATAGGTTGTACCAAGCTCAGTCAGGGTTAGACCTGGCCTGGGTGACTACATGGTGCTGTTGGTGGCCCCTTTCTCAAAAATGGACACAACAGAAATGGAACATGACAATTATTGGAACTTTTCTGTAGTTATAGTCACCAGGCAACTGCGTCAAAGAAAACTAACAAGAAGAATGATCCATGCCTGGTTTTGTGGCATACATTTCAGCATTATATACTGCAGGCATTATTGTACACAGGAGCCACTACTAGCATACAGAGTGAGGCCTGGCTGTCAAATGACACCAGGGTCTCACCAATTATGGCAGCAGAATGGTCATTGAGAAGAACCAAGGGGTAGAGCAGAGGTCAAACTGGGAAAGGGAGAAACAGAAAAAGGAACCAATCAAAAAGTTGATACGGGATATGCTGAAGGGAGGAGAGGTTTCCTACCTACCAAACAGGGCTGTGCTATGTGGCAGTGCTGTGTACAGTTCAGGACTGGATGGACAGAAATAACAAGGCAGGTAAAACAGCTCCTATATTTTTATTTCATGAGTGTATTTAGTTGCTTGCCTAGTGTTCAGCTTTAGTGTTGTAACTTTCAGTATACCTGTGGTTTTATTTTAGCACCATAGAAGTTTGCGCTGACATGGTGGGAGTCTTCCAGGACACTGATGAGCCTGGCAAATTCATTATGAAATACTATGGACTGGCATCCTACCTTGAAAAAGGAGGTAAGCATAATACAGTGAAGTACCATTGTAGTCTAGGTGTAGGAAACATGGCTACAGATGTCATTTTATTACAGGTATTTATATATTGCTGGCTTTACATACTATTCATTCCCATCAGTTCCTGCCCTCAAGGAGCTTACAGTCTAAGGTCCCTATCTCACATGCATACATCATAGGGCTGATTTAGACAGGAACCAATAAAGCTACCAGCATGTGCATGGAAGGAAACCCACACCAGCACATGGAGAACATGCAGGCTCCGTGCTGATAGTGTCTTAACTGGGACCCCAGTGCTGCAAAGCAGAAGTGCTAACCACTAAGCCACTGTGCTGCCCCAGAATTATGTGTTCAGTGGTCTGACATTAAGGGATCCAAATGTCATCTTCTTATTGTTCTAGGATCCCAGGGCCCACAGACATAATTGTAATGGAGACCCATAGTGAGGTCGGGCCTGCTCTCTTACCAGTCTCCCACTAAATGCCATTCTAAAATAATAAACAATTTTGGACCATAAACTACATTCATAGCAATTAAATAGAGCTGCCTGAGTATTATTTATATGTGCCAAATGCATATGCAGTGGCGTCACAAGGGGTGTGCGGCCCGCACCCGGGTGACATCATTGGAGGGGTGACACCAAAATGACTGACAGTCATTTTGGTGTCAACCTCTCTAAAAAGTCGGGCAATCGGTCATGGACCGAGAACCCAACAGTGTCAGGAGAGAGGAGGGGAACTCGGCGGCATACCTCATCCCGCCGGGTGAACGTTTCCTCCTCTCTCTGCCGGCATCCATCACCAAGATGGCCGCCAGCAGGCGTCAATTAGACGGCCGCGCATGCACAATGACATCATTGCGCGCGACCGGGGTGATGTCACGCGCATGCGCGCTGATGTCACGGTGGGGTGTCACTCGGTCTCCGCTCAGGGTGACACATGTCTTCGGGATGCCCCTGTGCATATGCTACATGGATAATAAATATACTGAACATGTCTTGTTCCTTTGGCCTTATACATTCTTGCTAAATCCTCACCCAGCTTTAACCTGGTAATATTAATAACTTTAAAAGTCTCCATTAATAAATTCTTTACAAGTCACAATATACAGCAACACTATCATTTTCCAATATCCCGGACCTTTCACTATTACATAGCAATCCGTGGGCTCTGTTCCTATGGCTTTGTTAAGGCTAAGATTATGTCATTGGTATGCTGCATTGACATGATTGACATGACGTGTGTAATATTATATTGATAAGATTTACCTATACATCTAACTTGTTTTGCATGCAGTTGATCACCATTGGGTGGTAGACACCGATTATGATAACTATGCCATCGTCTACTCATGCCGTGAGGTGAGTGAAACCGGAGAGTGCTTTGATGATTACTCCTTCATCTTCTCTCGAAATCGAAATGGACTTTCCCCAGAGACACAGAGAATTGTCCGGAGAAGGCAATCGGAGTTGTGCTTGGACAGAAAATACAGAATTGTCCCCCAAAATGGTAAGAATAATTTACACGGCGATATTTTCGAAAAAGTTTCTCTTTTTTTTCAAGAAAAATAAGATATGCATGGGAATATTTTGTAATGACGATTTCTAGCCAGAAGATGGCGCTCCAAGCTCTTTTTAAATGTTGACCGGGCTAATCTTAACTGATGTGCTTAAACAAATGCCACTTCTCTGACTCAGATTAAGTATAGTACATGTTTTTAACAGTTGCCATGAAAGAGACTCATCATCACCAATGTCTTTAGGGTAATAGCAGAGAGTGTTTTCTGATATGAGGGGTGCACTGTGGGTATCATTTCCACTAGAATTGATTCTCACCTAGTGGACTAGGCAGGAGCTTTTGTAACCCAGAACCTCCTAGTACAGATGGGTCCACCTGATCTAGCCTGGCACTGGAGAGAAAGTACTGGTGCCTCTGGAGTGGCAGCCTAGGGGTGCCTAAAAAATTCACATGGTGTAACTATAGCTATAGCAGCCCAGACAGATGCTATGGGGCCTGGGGTTAGAAGGGGAGCCCATTAGGTTGTTGAGGCAAAATAAACGTAGAACATGTGAAGATAATACAGTACTCTATTTAGGGGTTGGAGTGGTGGAAGTTGATGACAACTCTAATCCACTGTAAAGTCTACAGTATAGAGACAACTTCAAGTGCACAAGAGGAGTCTTTGGGATCTTGGCATTGTTACTCCGAGAGAGGTCACCAGGGGGGCCCCCATTACATTTTTGCTACAGGGTCCCGATATCTGTAGTTACAGCCCTGCATGGCACCATGGTCATGCTACATTTTCAAGCTTCTTTTATACATCTACCTTTTGGGCTGGACCTTTTGGCTAGGAGCAGAGGAATTTTTATACCAGAATGGTGAAGCACATTGGCGAGAAGAGTAGACTGAACATTCAGTAATTATTTCATGGTTTTATAAGTCAGTAAGAATGCATGATACATTTATACATGAGGCCCATTGCGACGCCATGGGGCCATGGGGTGGATTTATAGGAAACTCCTATGCTCCTTAGTGCCATCTAGTGGTGGTAGCAATGTGTGAATGGGAAAAGGTTGTCAATCAACCCCAATGCGTGTCATTTATTAGATCACTAGTACAGCAGAAAAGGGGTAGAGAGCAAGTAGCTGGTCTTGCCTAGGGTGCAAAATAGTCTAGCACTGGCCCTGGGTGTAGGGAGGATACCTGTAAGGGAGAGTGCAGCAGAGAAAGATCAGGTATCCTCCCCTGTCAGACAGGGTTGTGCTATGTGGCAGAGCTGTGTAAATCGTCAGGATGACAATCTCTTGGCAAATTAAACAGCTCCCTTATATGTTTTTCATCTGTGTATATAGTTGTTCAGCTTTAAATACAAGCTTCCCTATCCATTTATCTGTAATTAGCTCAGATGAACTAGTATGGTTGTTATGGGGCAATACAAACATATCTTATTTCATGCACCTAAAATACAGCCAGTTGTAAGTAGCCACCTGCCAAACACAGGGCATGGGTAGGCAATCTCGGCACTCCAGCTGTTGAGGAACGACAAGTCCCATGAGGAATTGCAAGACTGACCACCACAGGTATGACTCCCAGAGGCAGAGGCATGTTGGGATTTAGAGTTACACCTTAGCTGGAGTGCTGAGGTTGCCTACCCCTGACATAAGGTACCTACCTACCTATATTCTGTGGTTAATCTGCTAATCTTGTGTAATTCCAGGTGTCTGCAATACCAACTGGTAATTCTGCATTTCCAAGAAGAAAGAATAACTGAAACATGGTATTTTATGTCAATGAATCTTTAATAGACCTTGGATCTGAGGCATCGAATGGATCAATGATAGATAGCACCAATGTACATATTTTATACAAAGATTAATTGTATGATGTTTGTAGCACTTCAGGAAGCAATCTGTTGGCACCTTTCATTATGTTTGTGATTTTAGGTCTCCAGAAATGAAGCAATAAATATACACATACATTCTAAGACCACACAACCTATTGATTCCTTTAAATTCCAACATTTTATTCATGTATATGCTATAAAAATGACCTCACAACTGAAATCTTACCTTTGATACCACGGGATATTGTCTGTAGTACAGTATACAGTGGGACATTATATTAAAATGAAAAGATTATATGAAAACAATAAAACATTATATTAAAATTAAAGATGTTCAAGAAACAACTTTAAATCCTACTCAGCAAATACAACTTTGATAAAATCAAAAAAGTTGATCGCTATTATCTGAGTTTTGTGTAATATAATGTAGCCAGCTTCCAGAGAGCTCCTCACGTGTGCAGTGGGTGAAGACTTGAGCCTGGGCTGTGTAACATCATCGTTTTAGCTCCATCACCATTCTTATTTGCATTATATAAGCTTGAATTGATGGCTACAAGAAGCCTCAGAGTACTGGCACTGATACATCAGGGTTTCTGTATGTTAGAGTAGCCTTTCTCAACCAGGGCACCGTGGCCTTCTGGCTTTGTCAGGGGTGCCTTTAAATTTTCACAGTCATGCATTTCCATGGTGTAGGTGAGCCAGCACCATGAAAAGGCATGCCACTAATCCAAGGTGGGCTATATCCAGGATCTACCCCAGCATTCAGAAGAGGACAGAAATTCACCTCTGTCCAGACCTGCTCCACCTCCCCTCTGCCATGATGCAGCAGCCACATTGTGGTAGTGATTGTAAGGTAGGACTCTGATTTGAAAGGTAGAGTCTGATGGGAAGGGGGAGCTTCTGATAGGAACGGGGACTCTGATAGGAAGGGGGACTCTGATAGGAAGGGGGGGGGCTCCCGATGGGAAGGAGGGGACTCTGATGTAAAGCTGGCTTCTGATGTGAAGGGGGTACTTTAATATGAAGGGGGCTTTCGATAGGAATGAGGAGACTCTCAAGTAAAGGGGGGCTCCTGATGTGAAGGGGGTACTCTAATGTGAAGGGTGCTTTTTCGATAGAAATGAGGAGACTCTCAAGTAAAGGGGGGACACATCATTTTTGTTTCTTTTTTGCATAGGTGCCCCTTAAAAACCATGTCAGACCCCTCTCTAGGACACAGGTCTGATACAGATTTGGGGGGAACCTCTACATTTTTACATTCACGTTTTGTACATTTTAGACTGGGGTGCCTTGAGATTTTGCATACTTTTAAAGGGTGCCGCAAATGAGAAAAGGTTGAGAGGCGCTGTGTTAGAGACATCAAGAAGCTAACGGTGGGTGTTTGAGAATGCATCTTCTTCATTACACATGGGAAAGCAAAGAGTGTTCCCAGATTACCAGAAATAAGAGAGCAGTGGACTGGTGCACCATCCAAGGGGCCCCTTAACATGGAAGCACGCCATGCCCTATGAGCTTCTTATCAGAGCTACCAATCGGTTCCTGAGATACACACATTGCTCTGGAAAAAAATCATAAAGTCTGATTTTAATAGGGAAGGTGGATACACTGGATTAATGCTTTTGTACGCTACTAGGAGCTGGAATTTGAAGAGTAAAGTCCACTCCTTACAACTATTCATTTATTGTGTATCCAAAAAGAAAAACTATATTGCAACTTACCAGTCCTTAGATGGGATGGCTGCATTTGTTTTCTTTGTTCAGGCTTTATTTTCACCTACGGATCATGCAATTAACACACTTCCTGTCTCTTCATGGCTACACTCATTTTTCCACTGTATCTTTGGGACAGCCATGGTTGTCACACAGGCTGGAGTTCAAACATGTCTGCCTTTGTTTATCTCCATTACATGGGGGATTTATGGGACTAGTAGTTAACATAAGAAAGATAATGGGTGCTGTCTTTCCAGCTTGTGGGAAGTGACAAGGACACAGCCTTTCTGGCAACATGAGCAGGTATTTTCTGTACTTGCTGAAATATTTTGAAAAAGAAAACCAATGCAGCTACCACATCTAAGGAGTGGTATGCTGCAATATATTGCATTTTTGTTTTTGATTATTTATATAATTTAAGTGCAATATACACACCCATACATACACGCGTACACACATGTGTCGGGTGTGCATACCTGCAAAAACGACGATTGCGCCCATTACGCCGCACATGTTACATATTGCCGCGAACATCGCAGTGAGAGCAATAATTCTTGGGCCATTAATCACTGATAACACTAAACTGATGAGCGGTAAAAGCTTTTAAAGCGTCGCCTATGGTCAGTTTAGGGTATTGTAGTTTTTTGCGATTTCGCGGGTGCAGCAATTTTAAAGCATGACATGTTTGGTGTCTATTTACCCGATGTGACCCCGTCTTTTATATTTTACCAAAAATTTGGGTAATAATAAATGTATTATAACATAACGTTTAAAAAAACACCTTTTTTTCCCAGTAATTTTTCCTTAATATAGTAAAAAAAAAGTGGTGATTAAATACCACCAAAAGAAAGCTCTATCTGTCCCCACAAAAAATGGTATAAAATTAATTTCAGTACAGCGTTGCATGACGGAATAAATGTCAGTCAAAGTACCGAGGCGCTGAATACTGAAAAATGGCCTCGCCAGAAGGGGGTGTAAACACCGCGGACATCAACTGGTTAAATATACATATGATATTATGGCAAGATTTTTAAATAGCCTGGTGACAGGGTCTCTTTAAATAAGATTTTTTAAATAATAACACATACTAGAAGATTATTTACATCACACTGATCTATTTTACACTTCTATCTAAAAACATGAAAAGACTATATATTTAAATCAGTAACAAAAATAACACTTAAAAAGTCCCCATCTGCACAGAAATTCGGAGGCTGCCACGGCTGAAATGCATTTCAAGATAGCGGGTCTGGGGCTGTCATCGTTATCCTCCCTTTCCAACTTGGTCAGGTGCTGCCCTGGATCACATATGTGAATACAAGGTGTTCCCGCACTTCACTGGCTTATATAGAATCGGTGATCGGAGTAATTAAACAAGGACATACAGCATAATGCAAAGGCAAGACCTGGCACCCTCCCAACTATCACCAATGAATCTACAACTGCATCACTAAAACTGAGTTTATATTCCTGGTTCTGACCTGTTCATCTCTGGCACAAAGAGGAAGAGGCAGAATGGCCAAATACAGCAACAGAATTCCCTGTAACATGCCAATTTAGGTGCAAAAATGCTTCTTGCAGTAGTCTATAAGGAAATTCATTCTTTCCTGATGCCATCTATTTATGTTTATCACAAGAAAAGACATTTCAGCACCTTTTTTGTGCAGGGGGTAACTATCGGGTTTCTTAAGAAAACTTCACACAGCACTAGAGACCTTGAATGGCGTTGAGGAGTATGAAAAATTCCTATGCTCCTGAGCACTTGTGCCATGCAAATGGCATCCAATGAGCTATACGCTGGGTGGAAGTTTTATAAATAGCCTGTTTGTGTCATCCGGTTCCATAGCGGAAAAAATTAGGAACCCCTCAACATCCTAAAATGGTACAGAATACGGCCTGCTTTCGTAGCAATTGTATAGAACCCTGGTGCTCGACTTGTGGTCCTTTGGCACTTACTGTGCACCATCGGAGCCCCTGCATGTTTTCCATACCTAAGTTCTTACTCAGGCACTTTAGACTGTGCCCTCTGTGCTTATGGACCCAGCATTGTCCCATATATTTATGCCGTTGATGACTACGTCATGTTGTTTCAGACAAAATGAAATCCAAAATGTTTCATTAAAAAATGAGTACTGTAACAAAACGATACAATATATAATCATCTGCATATTAAATACAAGTAAAGAAACCGTGCTCATTCCTGAAATGTGTAAAAAATGTGGAAGTACTTTAGTTTTGAAGAACAAATATAAAATGTCTAGACCTTATATGATGTTAAAGTAGGGTGGGACAATAGATATGTGATCCTGACACTGCACAGAGCAGCCTCAGTTATGCTTTCAGGAGATTTCAGGTTTCCGACAGTTTTAAAAAATACCAAAAAACAGAACAATGAAATGAAAACTGAATTTTCAATTATGTAAATTTACAAAATGGCCTTCTTTATATCATGTATTTTAGTAAAAGTGTTTTTCTTCTGAAATCTAGGCACACTGTGAACCACTAGAGCAGCTCAGTTCTGCCCTCTTTGATATTCTTTATACACTGTAATATCTTCTATCAGCCTCCCATTTATACTGTATGATTGTGTTACATAGAGATATGTCTAGTGACTAGACATGTGCACAGCATAAAAATTTGTTTCGGACGAAATGAATGAAAAGGGAAAAACCTTTTCTTTCGTTCCGTTTGATGAAACCAATAATTATGCTGATTTGGATGCAACGAACCTCCGAATCCGAAAGTGCACATGTAAAAAAAAAATGGCTTGCGGTCATATTGGCCACCGGCATATTCTGCGCATGCCATCTTGGAGGCGGGGCACATGACTTCACCCAACGTCTGCGTCGTGGGGGGGAAAGGGGCACAGCCGGGGGGTGTCGCCGTCTTGAACGCAGCAAGATGGCGGTGCCCATACAAAATTAAATATTATTTGCCTGAATAAAGTTTTTCATATATTCGGGGCATATAAAAATGTGTTATTTCGGATTCGGACGAACTGCCAAACCAACGAAACTTCATGATTCAGAAAGTTCATCCGAATGCACACATCTACAAGTGACTGACAAGTGTGAAGATCTACATAAGAGGAATAAAAATAGGTACTGAAGAGTGAAACATATAGCACTTGCCATAATGTAAGCCATTAAAAATCTCCTTAGGTCTCATTAACACATCCTATAAGGTCAGGACAGCAGGCCCTTGCAATTGGAATCTCAGGTGTGTACAAACAGCTGCAGCAGGGAAGCCTGTACATAGCACTGATAGGCCGACAGGCGCCAATGCTGTCCACCACTATTGGCACGTATCCACACATCAAGTGGTTACCTGTGCCTAGGGACAGATGACTGGCACTAGATGCACACAAACTGGCATTCCAATCTGCAAGATTTCTTGCACCTTCCTGTGATAGGTAGCCTCACTGGCCAGTAGGTATAATTGAAGTCCATAAAACTGTCCATAATAGCTATGACTAAGGCCGCGTAATTCAGAAACGCATCAGCGGTTGTTTTTTGTATGGATGCAAGTGGAATAAAGTTTGATTTTCTTTGGTAGAGCATTGTGTTCTGGCTCTACAGTTTTTGAGACAATCACTCCAGAAGAGGGTCATCCGTGCACGGAATGTAGATTACAAGGATGCATGACAGGGGTGAGCTGTGCACTTTGTGTTTCTAGTCTTCATAGTTGAAGTCCTTCCCTACTACACTCTGCTGGCTGGATATATTATTATTCATGATGTTGTGCTCTATGTCAGCACTGATAAAGGAAATCATTGTAAAACTGGAAAAAAATGTCACTTGGCAAAATTTGCCTGGCAGCGCGGCTTCACGTTGTTTTGTTCCGACTCCATAGTCAGCCATTCAACATTTGTCACCTGGTAATGACATCCTGCTATTTTATCTCTGAAGCACAATTTTGATTCTCGTTCTTTTTGATGGTGGTCTCTGTGTCTGTGCTTTCCTCTGTGCTGCAACAGAACACAATTTGGCACCATTTCTGGCGGCATAAGTTAATGTTGTACAAAACCGGGTTGACTATCGAGTTACAGAATGTAAACAAAGAAATCCAAAAGAAGCATGTAGGTGAGAGACGGAAGTCTATGTCCAAGTTCTGAATGAGAAGGAGTAGTACCATGATGAACACAGGAGTCCACATGACAAAGAAGGAGATCATCAGAAGGAAGAGGGTTCGAAAAAGTTTGTAGTCACACTGGGACACTCGGATTTGATGGTTTTCAGAATATGCTGTACTGCTGATCATCCTCTGTCTTATGTCCCTTGTTATCTGTAAAAAACAAAAACAATAAGTAACAGATAACCCTTCCCAAACCAATATCTCAGTTATGGATAGATCCAGTTTGAATGGAAATTCCCGATATACCTCTAACCCTTCATTATTAATACAGACCTCCCTATCTAGACTCCTCACTTTAAAAAAAAGAAATCCATAGTCAAAACATTTTTTATATTCATTTTAGATAGGGTGGTGAAGAATTAGATCATCTGTGAGGTTTTTATTGCTGTCTGTATTGCTATTGACAAGATCCTACTTTCTAACCTGTTGACTGGCTCAACTGCGAAAGGTGGCTTTAAAGGACAACTGCACCTTTGTTTTAAAAAGTAATATTCTAATGAGCATAAACTCAGCAATATAAATGCTATACGTTTTTTTCACATAAACTAAAATTTTGCCATGGCATGGCTAGAACAGGAAATTACAAAACTGGACTGAATAGCAGCACGCCAGTGCATTTAGTTTCAAATCTTACATCCTCCAAATACAATTTTTGATGCACTGTCCAGCAGACAGATGACTAGAGGGCTTGATGTTCAAGTCGAACGCGAGTTCGACTCGAACATCGCTAGTTCATGTGTTCGACGAACACTTGAAGTATCAGGGCGTTCGGTGGGCCTGCACTTGCGAAGATTACCGAGGGGCAAGAGCAGACATGGAGAGCTTTCCAGCAGACGATCCACTGACTTACTGGGTCTTGAGAATGGATCACTAACCAGAACTTAGCCAATATGCCATGGAGCTACTGGGCTGCCCTGCTCCAGCGTGCTTTCTGAAAGGACACACACATCAGCGCTGCTGGAGGTTTAGTGACAGATAAAAGAGTGTGTATGTCCATGGACTCAGTTGACCAGCTGACATTTATCAAAATGAATCAGTCCTGGATCAGCAGCAGCTATCAATCCCGATGCAGATGTAACCGAATAAATTTGTCTGGGATCTGGGATCTCTGGAAGACTGCCTAGGCTGCCTAACTTTGTGGGTGATTATTCTATCTTGAAGTAATGTTCTCGGTATAGTGCACCACCAACAACCAAGGCCCAATTTTTCCACACCCGCATGTGACAGGTGCATATAATTTAAAATTTTTTACAGCAGGGTCCAATCCTGCACTTGCAAAGAGTAAATCTGAAGGGTTATGGTGTGAAGGCACCGCCAACACTAAAGGCCCAATTATTTTGGGTACCTGTGTGACAGGTGCATATAATTAGAATTTTTTTTACAGCAGGTTCCAATCCTGCACTCGTCAAGAATAACTCTATAGGGTTACGGTGTGTCATGATTTGCGCACTGGAGCACCAGGAATTGCAAACTCCGAGTCTTGTAGAGAAGTATATTGTGACTGAATTAGGAATGGGACTGAATTAGGGAAACAGGTCTCTGAAGATGCAGGGACAGTGCGACCGCACAACAAACGTAGGTGTGCCAGAGTCGCAGGACCAAGGGAGCCGCCTGGTCTTCACCTGAGCCACTGATGGTGTGGATGTTGAGCTGCGGGGTACGCTGCTCCATATACTTATCTTGTGTCTCTCCTCGTCTCCCGGCCGAAAATCTGAACTGCACATGCGCCCGCCCGAGAAATCTTCAGATGTTCGGACGGGAGCGTGCGGCGGAGACACAGGTAAGTATTAACCCTTTGCAAAAGTTTTTTTTTTCCGTTTTGCATATATCTACCCCTTGCTAGCTGTAGATATATGCAAAAACATGCAAGGGTTTAATAACACTTTAAGTCTTTTTCACCAGAGTTATTATGTAGCTAAGAATTGTAATTTATTCCATCCCCATCATCAGTAATTGTGTTAGGATGTAGCGCTCCTTTCTCTGCATTTTTTCTGTTGTAATTTGACTTTGGGACTACAGACATGGCAAGCGTCGGCACAACATCCTATAGTTGGGTAGAAAGGCTCCAAACTAACCACTTTAGGATCAATCTGCTTCAATGCCTGGTGTGGGCAATTAAAAACAGGAAGGAGTTCTTTCCTAGTAGGACTAGCACCATCAATGGGTATTTTGTTGAGTTTTACATCTCCTAGCGACTACTAATATTACAACAAGCTTAAAAAGGAACAATGCAAAGTAGTCCCCAACTTTGATTGTTAAGGTTCACCTGCACTTTAACTCAAACAGTCAACCAAAATGATGGTCACCTACATTATCAACAAGGGACCATCCACGCTCCTGTGGGAGAACAAGTACAGTACATAGGCGGTACTTTCCTGTGCTCTATAAGTCCAAGCATTCAATGTAATGTCAATGGAATGACAGAAATGGGTTTCTCAATGGATGCTAAATCTCCTCAGCATGTCTAACAATTGGCTAACAGGTGGACAGGACAATTTGAGAAAGGAATGAGTTTCCACAGATGCATTTAATGCTGAGACTTGTACTGTAGAGACAAAGCAATAATTTTTCCACTTAATAGATCACTGATTTGGCCTCATCTTGAGTATGCGGTTCAGTATTGGTCACCAATCCACAGAAAGGATGTCCTTGAGCTGGAGAGAGTCCAGAGAAGGGCAGCAAAACTAATTAAGGGGCTGGAGGATCAAAGCTATAAGACAAGGTTGCTAAATTAAAATTTGTTCACGCTAGAAGTGAGGCGATTAAGGAGGGACGTGATTTTGATGTACAAAGTGTTTAGTGGTGATGGCAACATCAGCAATAAACTTTTTACTGTAAACTCCCTAACAAAGACAAGAGGACACCACCTAAAATTGGTGGAGAAAGATTTAACACAGGGCGTAGGGGCTTCTTTTCAGTTAGAGTGGTTACATTTTGAAACTCTTCCACAAGCAGTGGTATCAGCAGAGAGTATGGGATTATTCAAAAATCATTTAGATACCTTCCTCAGAGACTGTAACATACAGGGGTACAGGTACTCTTAAAAACTAGACCACACAGGGACTCACATACACAATCGCACAAACAAAGGCTGAACTTGATGGACCTGTGTCTTTATTCAACCTCAAATACTATATAACTATGTAACAGCTGGCCACTTAGCGATGATGTAAGTGACCTCCATTATGGTTGATTTTAGTATGTGGGGAAAAAGAGATAGCATTTAAAATTGCTGATTTAATGATTTTAAAAAAAGTGCAGTTGTCCTTTGAACCTAAACTTCTGTTGGTTAACTCTGTTACTAGGATAATAATGAATGTGATCTCATGACACAAAGGTAAGAGGCCTTAAATAGGCAGCTTCTCCTGCCTATTACATTGCTCACATAAAACGATCAATCTATGACAAGGACGTGTGGAGTAAAATACATCATATGATATTCATTTATTGGTGCTATAGCAAATTGTTTTACTATTATTTTGCGCTAATCTATGTAATAAAGCAATCATTTCCTGACCTCCAAGAACACCATTAGTTTGGAAACAGAATTCTGCAAGCTGGGATTGGCTTCCAAAATTTGTTATAGAATGCAGTCTTTGTTGGGACTCTCCAACACTGAAAGCATCCTGTGGGCACCTGCAGCTAGAAGTCTTTTTATTGTTTTAGCCATAAATGGAATAATGACGTTGTAATATTTGAGTCTCCAGTAGGAAAAGAACATGATGGACACTATATTACTAAGTACCTTATAGATCTTGGTATAGCTGACAATGATGCCCAAACCAGGGATGATAAAATCTAGAAGAACAAATGAGACGTCCCATGTGATTTCTTCTGTAAGTGTAGGCCAGAGAAGAGTGCAGATCTTCAGCTCCTAGGGGATAGAAATCAATAAATTAACAAGTGCTAGCAAACAGAATTATGAAATATTTACAATTGATGTATTTTAGGAGCCAGTATTGTGTTGTATTGTATCGACAAAGAAGACCAGCTCTTAGACCTCAATCCTTTTCAGAAGCCCTAACTGACACCAGAGCTTACCCAAGGCAGTGAAGAAGCATGAATAGGTGAATATAACTTGTTGGGGGGCGGCTATCAGCAGACACTTTCACTTTGCCCTGAATTGGCTGTTTGTAAGACAGCAGACTGACCAGGACCTGAGGAGAATGGACGGCTGCCATTGTTAGCACTTCTATAAAGATGGCATCGTTTGTTTATTTTTGCTGGAAGGGGTGGATTCCTGTAATTTTTAAATTTCCTGTTAACACTGATGGGCTAATTTATAAATCTTCCACCCAACATATAACTGGGCGAATGCTGCACACAGCACTACTGTCATTAGATGGCACTAAGGAGCATACAACATTCCTATGTTTCTCAGCTCCATCTAATGGCGTTAGTGCCATGTGGACAGCATTTGCCCAGCGATACACTGGTCAGAAAATGTATAAATCAGCTCAATAATAATGGATTTTACCTTTTTTTATTCATCAACAATGTATACCTTGCAAAAAAACTACTTCAAAAAGTAAAGGAAAAGAGCATTCCTCACAATTTTAAAGGTAGAGCAACACAAAACTAAGGCTTTTATTGCAGATTAAGCTAAGTGCCCCTTTGGCATCCTATATCTCTTGGGGACTTCAGTGGAGATATCTCCACCAGAGCCCATGGTTATGTTTGCAGCCGAAGCTGAAATTCTAGAAACCAACTAAATACATAGTAAAAATATAAATACCTGGACTGTCAGCTTGTGAAAGGCTTAGTGTTTGTTTTCAGTCAGTCTTGTGACCCAAACACCCCTGAGATAGCACAGCCAAGTTGGTGACCTTACAGTTCTCTGCTAAAGTGAAACCAAAACAGCTTGGTGACCAACCTGTCTCCACCCTGACTATGAAGGATAAACATCACACTGATGAGTACATCACTCTGTTGCAGGGACGTGCATTCAGGAGAGGCAGGTGAGGCAGATTCCCACCTAGTATTGTGGAGGAAAAAGCTGACAGCTTTTCCTCCATTCAGAGCAGCTTGTAACAGGTTACACAGCAGGGAAAGCCTCCCCGCTCTGTAACCTGTCATGGGTGGGGCACTGCCTGTTAATTACATGCATTCGGCTTTTGACAGCTAAGTTAGGTTGGTGGGGCACTGCCTGTTAATTACATGCATTCTGCTTTTGACAGCTAAGTTAGGTTACACAGCAGTAGGCTTCCCCACTGCTTGTGTAACCTAACATAGTGAGGCGCGGCAAGATCTGCAACAGCCTCTACTCTATGTTAGAGGCTTGAGCTCTGTGGATGGTTTGGACCAATGGCAAAGCGCCATTGGTCCAGGCTATCCAATAAAAAAAAATAAAAAAAACACTGAGGACATCGGTCTCAGTGCCTCACCAGTGACAAGCAAGTGAGGGACAGGGAGGCTCCTCCCTGTCTCCTCCCTTCCTCCTTCACATATAGCTTGGTGACCGAGTTTGCAATAATGTGTCTTTGTCATGTCTCTCCAGTGGCGGTCATTGTGGTCTGGATATCTAAAGCAAGAGCGTGCCAACACTGATAATGAGCTTACGGGAAAGAAAAGTAATTGAATAGCAGGCTGATTGCTAGGTGCCGTACTGATAGTCACATGTGTTGTGGTTACAGCCATGTTTGACCAAACCTAAACCTTTGTTTGAGATATAATTCGACCAACAATGCTCACGGTGCCCTGATGACAAACATAACCAAAAAAACAAACATTTATTTGACTTATTGTGAATCTGACTGCTTCACTAACCATTGCTAATAAAAGCGGTAGTTACCTTTCCTCTTTTTCTTGTTGCTAATTTTAAATGATTGCACAGTAAATACCACCAAAAGAAAGCTCTATCTGTCCCCAAAAAAGGGTATAAAATTCATTTCAGTACAGCGCTGCATGACGGAATAAATGTCAGTTAAAGTACCGCAGCGCTGAATACTGAAAAATGGCCTGGATGGGAAGGGGGTTTAACACCGCGGATGTCAACTGGTTAAAAAAATGCTTAAAAATGTAATCTGCTGAATTCCATTCGATTAGGAAGTTATGTTTTTAGTCAGTTTTTCAGCAATCGCAAAGGTGTGTAGGTAACATGTACTTCCCTCTGTACTTTCACAGCTATACACTGCTGACAAAGCAGGATGTTTAGTAAAGAGACCCTGTCAACACTACATGCATAGGAAGATCAACAAAGACTATATGGTTGAAAGTATGTGGATACCTGATCATCATGCATGAAAGTATGTGGGCAACTGATCATCATGCATGAAAGTATGTGGTCACCTGATCATCATGCATGAAAGTATGTGGACACCTGATCATCATGCATGAAAGTATGTGGACACCTGATCATCATGCATGAAAGTATGTGGACACCTGATTCATCATGCATGAAAATATGTGGACACTTGATCATCATGCATGAAAATATGTGGACACCTGACATCCTTTGGACACCACTACATACATAAGAAGATCAATATAGACTATATGGTTGAAAGTATGTGGACACTTGACAAGCTGTGGACACCACTACATGCATAAGAAGATCAATTTAAGAGGAAACAAAAAGGAGGAAGAAGCACGACAACCTAGCGCAGATAAAATATGGTGGAGCAGAGGGTAATGAGGCGACCACAGTCTGCACACACCAGGAGCAGCACACCAGCATTGAAGCCAATTCAATACCCGCCCGCCCGTAAGATCGCTCACTAACTGGACCTGTCCTTCACAACTTTTTACACAATAGAAGATCAACATACACTATATGGTTAAAAGTATATGGACACCTGATCATCATGCATGAAAGTATGTGGATACCTGTTCATTACCTCTCCAAATTATTGAGTTCAAGTGTTTCCAGTAAAGGGTACTGTAAATGCTACAACATGCCAACCCACTGTAGACAATTGTGCGCTTCCACAACAGTTTGTGGAAGACCTTTCCTTTTTCTGTTACAGGATGATGGTGTTCCTGTGTACAAAGCCAGGTACAAAGACATGGTTTGATGAATTAAATGTGAAGGAACTTATTCTGACTCCGATTGTTGTGATAGCAAAATATATCCCTTGCTGAGACCTCTATGCCTGGCCTGTATAAGCAGATATACTCACTGCGGACAATCCTCGTCAGATAGCTGAACTCGTCAATACCGATTCATTCAAAAGAGGTGTTTATTCTTAACATCAGGATTACAGCAGATGATAGGAACAGCAGTTGAACGGTTATAGTATTGTGCGGTCAGAAAATGATGCCTTTCCTACGTACTGTGCAGATTACCTGTGTGTCCTTGTTACATGTGGCTTTTAACTGTGGCCATGACACAGGAAGTACTGCACACAGGAAGAAGGAAGGGGCGTACACTAGGGGGAAATACATCGTCACATGAGGAATAATTACAGAAAAACATGTTTGTTACAACAAAAGGCCACTAGATGGCAGCATAGGATAACACATGAATTTAGCTATGAGAAAATAGTTAGGCAAATCACACTATATAAATTCTAACCTATATAACAATGCTAATATTAACTGAGGCTATGCATCTCATATTCTATGCCCCTATTGGGGCGGCACAGAACTCAAGTGACCTGCACAGAGCCTAACTGAAGACCTTTTGGGATTAATTGGAACACTGATTGCAAACAAGTCTTCTCGTCCAACATCAGTACTTGACCTCAAAAATGCTTTTTGTCTAAGCGGGTACAATCCAGAACATATTTCCACAGACATGCTCCAAAATTTTGGGAAAAGCCTTCCCAGAAAAGTGGTGGCAGTTATAACCATAAGGAAAGGAAGTGGGCATAGGGCAACTCAATAGTAACACCTATGGTTTTGAAATGGAATTTCCAATAGCTCCTATAGGTGTGATGGTCAGGTGTCCACAAACATTTGCCCATATAGTTTACCATGTATCATGTGCTCAATAATAATAACTCAGGCTGCCTCTTTGAAAATTATGTTCTATAGAAATATACAGTATAGAACATAAATTTTCAGCAATAGAACTTAATATATTTGTAACCACCTACACTTCCAATAGTTTCGGAGGCTGTGCGTAGCAGACAGATGGTGTTCCTCTTTCTTCGCAACCCTGACATCAACCACAATCCTGACAACAGCCAGAGAAACCTTGCACAGTCATCATTGACAGTAATACCTGAGAGGTAAGACTGCGTCACTATAACAATCTATAACAAAAATAAAATAGGATATTATGATAACCTCAATGCCCACTGGTGAGTGGTTCTCTCTAAGGCACAAAAATGAGCCCACAGTAAGACAAATATTTGGCTAGCATCATATAAATAAAAGTGAATGAAGCAGTCTAAAGGAAATCCCGAAATCGTACGAGAATTGAGCAGTGTGAACAGAGACGTGCGACAGTTTCTACTGTACGGTCGCACGTCTTTTGTCTAAGGAGCACGCTAGAAAACCAGCCGAAAATCGTACGATTTTCGGCTGGTTTGAACGGTGCTCGGGAGACAAATGCTGAAGGTGCCGGTGTGTGCATGTGCACACTGCCCGTTCAGCATTGCGGTCATCGGAAGTACGATCTGCCTGTCCAAGATGGGCAGATCGTACGCTTTTTTAATCACTTCACAACCATCGCAAGACTAAGGTCGCACAGTGTATGGCCACCTTAAGACCTCCTTTCCTTTTGCAATCTAGTATACAGTATGTAGTATATGTTGTATATGGCCCAAAATAACCAGCTAGCCTTTAAAGGACACTGAGAAAAATGTGGAGGAAGTAATTGCTGACCTCTCCTTCTAGAAATGCTGCTTAAGGTGGCCATACACTGTACAACCATCGCAAGACCGTAGTCTTGCTATGGTTGTAAAGTGATTTAAAAAACGTACGATCTGCCCATCTTGGACAGGCAGATCGTACTCCCGATCATCGCAAGCCCGCCCCCCTGAGGGGCGGGCTTCTGATGAGCGCAATGCTGAACGGGCAGTGTGCGCATGCACACACCGGCCCGTTCGGCATTTGTCTCCCGAGCACCGTTCAAACCGGCCAAAAATCGTACGATTTTCGGCTGGTTTTCTAGCATGCTCCTTAGACAAAAGACGTGCAACCATACAGTAGAAACGGTCGCACGTCTCCGTTCACACTGCTTGATTCTCGTACGATCGTGGGATTTCCCGCGATTCTCGTACGAGAATCGAGCAGTGTATGGGCACCTTAACTCAGCTGTCAAGCCACACCAGCCATTCAATCGCACCTACCGTGTATTCTGGTGTGGGAGGTGTGTTGCGTTGCCATTCATTTAATGATACCCCAAATGCACCTCCCACCTACAGTTTGTACGCCTGCACCAGAACGCGCGGTACCCTAATGCCGTGCATTCCATTGCAGTGCGACTTGGGTCGTGACCTAATGACCAAGGACAATTGTGGGTCCTGAAGTTACACAGGTTGAGAACCATTGCTCTAAGTCACTTTAGATGTGCACTTTAGAGCGCCTTATTTTACAACCAGATTGTTGGCAGTTTATCCAACAAGGTTGCATAAAATGACGTGTGTTTAAATGTTGGGTAGTGCATATACTTTTAAAAAGTTATATAAAAGAGTGACAATTAAAGCAGCAATTGTAGCACAGTTTACTTGACTGATATCGGACATGTGACGCTTTTGCTCTATTTTTGACATGTACTTAGACTCAGCACGCACGTGATGTATGAACAGGATAGAAAGATGAAAGTGATCTTCCACTAAGTACATTAGTGTATCTATGTTATGTCTTCATCTTTATAATCCCTTCATAATTCCAGGTAATATCTGAGCATAAGGCTTGTTTACTAATGGACTTAAACTGAGACATAGGCTGAGCCAAGCTATAACCCGAGATAGGAAAGAGGAAGCATGAATGGAAAACAGCAGTTCAGAAACATGAAGCTCTTTACTTGAAGTGGAACACTCATCTAATTTTTTCCTTTTAGTGTAGGATAGAGTGGTCCTGCAAAGCCACTCTTCTTCAACGGTTATGCAGCTGCCCACCTCACCAACACCATCAGGAATCAGTCGCTGTAATTTTAAAAACATGCACCAGGAAGTTCCCCCTGCAGAGAATGTCACATTCACGGCTTTATATCCCTTTTGTATCCCTGATTTGTTTTCTGTATTAGATCATTATTTCTGTTTTGTTGTTTTTTTTTTGGTTTTTTTTTACATTCTTTGTGGGAAAAACAACATAAAATAATGAGACATTTGAAAGACATTTGAAAGATTTCCTAACCTTCAGTAGCCATTTAAAGACCATTTATCCGCTAAAAACCACCGAAAACAACATTTGAGCTGCTAGACTGTCACAGGAAGAGGTCACATGCTCCCCCATACACAGAAGCACCGACAGAGGAAGAAGCTCCTTGGGAGCTCAGGCAAGGTGATATTGTCTGTTTAAAGTGTCTGTCACCAACGTTAACAATATGCAGGTGAGGTAAAGTACAGAAAATCAACTATTTTAAATGCTTGCATGCAAAGTTTTTTTCCCTTCCATATTTTGATTGACTTACAATCACGGGCGTCCCAAGGCCGAGTGTCACCCGGAGTGGATACTGGGTGACACCCCGCTGTGACGTAATTGCGCAGGCCATCTTATTGATACCTGCCGGCGGCCATCTTGGTGATGAATGCCGGCAGGGAGAGGAGGGGACAGTCACCTGGCGGGATAAGGTATGCCGCCGGGTCCCCTCCTCTCTCCTAAAACTGTCGGGCTCTCAGTCCATGACCGAGTGCCCGACTTTTCAGAGGGGGTGACACCAAAATGACTGTCAGTCATTTTGGTGTCACCCGGGTGCTGGTCGCACCCCCCGTGTGACGCCACTGATTGCAATGTACCTTTATTTATTGCAAGTATTTATATAGCACCAGCAATTTACATAGCACTTTACATACTGCACATTCCCATCAGTCCCTGGCCCCAAGTAGCTTACAATCTCCCTCTCTCATGGGCGCGCACACACGCACACACACACACACTAAGGCAAATTTAGACAGGAACCAATTAACCTACTACATGTCTGTGGAGTGTGGGAGGAAACCCATGGAAAACACGCAAACACCATGCAAATAATGCCCTGACCAGCAAACTGGGGATCCCCGGGGCTGCAAGGCAGAAGTGCTGAGACAATGTACTGCCTTTAAACTCACTAGAAAATTTGAATAGGTTAAAAGAGTCAATTCCTTAGCACAGCCCCTTCCTCCTTTCACAGCATAGCCCTCTCCTCTTTTGGGAGTGTCCAATTATCCGTTGTGCTGGCCCAGCTCCTCTTCTCCTCAACTCCCTACAGAACTTTCTATGTAGCTGTGGGTAGGGGAATAAAGATGAATACCATGGGTCAGGGGTAGGCAACCTGGATACTGCAGCTGTTGTGAAACTACAAATCCCATGATTGCAAGACTTTGGCAGCCACGGGCATGACTTCTAGAGTCAGAGGCATGATGGGATATGAGGTTTCACCACAGGTGGAGTGCCAAGGTTGCTTACCCCTGCTATAGAGTGTCACTTGAGTGACAGCTCTGGATCTGCTGGGACTGTCTACACAAAAGAGGCTTCTGCAGGTCAATAACCTGCATAAATGACGTCAAAGGTTTTTGTAGTAATGAATAGTTTGACGACAGAGTATCTTTAAAGAGTAGAATAATAATACATTGGATTACAGCATGGGTGCTGTTATTGACTGGAACTACACCTTTTACATTATTAATGCCTATTTCATGCAAAGTAACAGTTTGTGTAAGTAGGCAAATGTTTATTTTTCATTTTATGATCCTTTCTCATGCAATGTGACCTTTCAATTGATTTATACAGAAGATGTTATCTCTCCCTGGTTAGGAGGGAACTGATTAAGAGATGTAAATGGCTTGGACACAGTACATCCTAGCGCATTGGTCTTCCCAGACATTGTGAAATACAGAAAGCTCTGTGACAAATGAGTACAATGAAAGAGCCCAAAGCCAACACATTTTATATGAGTCATCCGCATCTTGCAGACCAATAAATGGATTTATGTAAAGTATGCACTGGGAGGGCAACTGCTTAGAGAGCAAACAGACCTGAAAAATAGAGAACCCCAAGCTGTGTGTGACTTGGCACAATCAGAAGTATTTAGTGCCTGCTCCTATCAGTCTTGTTTCCTGATTGCTAACATGCACATCCAAGCCATATCGTGTGTTGATCATTTTTACCCTTACAGTATTATTTTAGATGGGGAGGAGTTTTAGTTTAAGGATTAGTCCACCTAAAAAAGATATTTCACTGTTAAATATACTCAAGTCATCTGCTGGCTCCTGTACAGGATTGGATTTCCCACAAGGCCAACCAAGTTGTTTTCTACATGTAGCCCTGCTTTTGGCAAGCAGAGCTAAATGTTCAGCGGGGAAGCCGCTATTTGTTTTGTTCAAGTGATCCTGGTGATGTCGCTGAGATCACTTGTTTGCAGCCTGCAGGTTGGAAGCAGAGAGATGGAGGTAAGATTTCCCTGCTGTAGTTTCCAGCTCTCTTCCTGCCCAACTTGCAGTTATACATTGTCCTGTCACTATTAGGGTGTTCACATTCTTCCTGTATAGTATAAAATAAATTGAAGATTCAGTATGGAAAATGGGACCCTTTGTAATGGCCAGCAGACTAGTGTGCAGGACTTTAAGCACAGGGGTTCACCACTTGAGTTCTCCAAAGGTATAGGAAATCAGTAAAGGACTTGTTCCACCAGCATCTACCATTATGCTCCTGTTGTACAGCATACTTGCACATTACAATACACTTACCTTACGAGCGCATCCTTCTCCAGTGCTGTTGGATCGATCTTCGGTCCTCAGCTGTGTGCCCCGCCGTTGCCATTTCTGCCACTGACACTTCCAGGTTCTCTGACATCTTCTTCGGGCATTGGGTGGCCACTGGTGATGTAACTCCTGCACATGTGCACAGGAGTTCCATCTTCCCTGCCACATGGCCTATTCATGGCACCTTGAAGACCTTAGGCGCATGCTCTGTACAGTACACGAGAGAGAGGAAGGATTTTTTTTTTGCAGAAGAGACTTTGCATGTCTCTGCTGACAAAAATCTCAACCTCTAGGCTTTTATTTTTAATTTTAGTTCAGCTTTAACTACCGTATAACATCCCTTATAATAAAAAAGGCACTTATACATGTTGCTGGGACAAGGTCCTCTGGCATCAAAGGTGAGGATGCCAAAGTTTGTCCCCCAACCAAGCTCTTTAATTTAGCACTACAAAAACTAGCATCAATTTTGACTACAACTTTTAGAGTTAGAAAATGAATAAAAGTGAATTAGTTCAAAAATTAATTTGGGCTAGCAACAAAATTTATTATGAGTTTTGTCCCTTAGGGGTACGGCATAAATGATAAAACAAAATAACCAAAAAAGTACTCAGGAAATAAGGAATACAGGAGTTAATCAAATGAATTAGGGTTCACTAAGAATTATTAAGGGTCTAAAATGTTGTATTTAAAAACAAAATTTATTTTTTTAATTTATTTACAAACAACAATATTTCATGAATGAAAGCTCTGTTCATCAAAGTGTACCGCTACCAGTTTGTTACGATTCAACTTTAGACTTGCTAGGTAGCTTTTGAGAAACTATCGTCCTACCATTGAACCCAAAGTATTATTGCCATTGTTCTGAGTATACAGTATATAGCAAATCAGGCAGGCCACCTAGTGGCCCCCAAACAGGCTCAAGAAGCCCTTTTGGAGCCCCAAACCATAGGGTGTTACTCTGTGACATACTGAATATGGGTAAATATAGAGTAATGAGGCACTTTAAAGTGACCAAAATGTTTGTATCAGTTGCACAAAATGTTCCTTTAAAAAATTACCAAAAAGCACTTGGCAAAAAAACATGAATGAGCGTCCAATGTGTATGTTATACTGTCCGAGGGACACTTACCCTTAAAGAAACCCATGATCTAAAACAAGTATGCTGTAAGTGAAGTCAGACTTAAATCATAACACCTGGTCAGCAAACTTATTTCAGAGCAGTAGCTCAGGAAGGCAACTAGTATGTTACAATCAAAGGGTCCACAATGGCAGCTTCCATGTTTCTCAAAGCACAGGTTTAATTTTAAATGCCTTCTTCCCCCCTCCTATTTAAAAAAAGAAGGGGGTAAAGTGCTGCTTCTCATCCTCCCGGCACTCCTCTTCCAAATGGAATGACACCTAGCATCATACATCGCTTCCTGTGAGCCCAGGCTTTCAAAGACACACCCACTGCCTCATCACACAGCCTGGGATCACAGTGCAATGCTGCATAGAATGGCACAATGGGACACAATTCTCTGCAGCGGTGAGGATTGTCCACCTTCGACCCCTAGAGAGGAATGAAGACCCTACTCGTCCTGTGACTGGCTTAAAGACAGTAAATCACAGATATACCACTCCACCTCATATCTCACCCCTATACTCATGTACCCTGACTCATGCATCAACGTGCACGATATAAATATTTCTTCTTAAAACTCCTATGATAGCAGAAAGCCAATTAGTTATTACTACTGTTTAGACAAGATTAATTATTGCTGGTGGAGACACTTGTGCCGGTATTTGCTTGCTATTGTGTTGAAGCTACCTGGATTTAAGATATGTATACCTTCTTTTTTTTAAATTAGTTAAGGGCAAGGATGAAGGTTTGGGGGGGAGGAAGTAAAGCGTCGATGGCTTTAAATAATGCATTATGATATCTAAAGGAGCTAATCACAACATTCACAACTCAATATCTTAAAAAAACTCAAACTAGGTGCCATATTAGGCAGAAGGCAGCACCAAAATGACAGTTTTTCTAAGGAACAATTGGACATAGCTCACCGGTTGATTATAGACTGTTAGGAAAGGCTGCTATTGCAGTTCTCAGTAAGCAATAGCTGAATAGTGAATTGTGCAATGATTGGCACTGTTGCCATAACAGATACAATGAACCGCTTAGCCACAGGAAGCAGCAATGCTACTAACGGTGAAATGGAATTAATCACCTGTCTTTATTTCAGCTCTCTTCAGAGATGCAGAGGTGAAAACATTAGTAGGATTCTTTAAGAACTGTGCCACCTGGAAGGCCACGAATAAACTTTATGTTACACGTTTTTGGTGAATGCATTGAAATATTGCTTGCGGTTGGTGGTGTAAAGAAAAGTATACACTGAACAAATTTGGAACAATCGTTTGATTTTCTGATAGTTGATGGGGTCAAATCGATGATCAATTTCAGCCGTATTGACGAAAAAATTCAAAGGAGCATGTTGGGAAATTTTTCTCAATCAAACTAAATTCTAACAGTGAATGTGGTTTTTGTTCAGAAACTCCATTCCTTCCAAAATCGAATGTTAAATCAAATGAAGATTCAAAGACATTCGTCAAGTCTCTGATGGTATTATCGAACATTCCAACGAGATGTTTCATACAAACATTTGTTTGAAAATCTACCAGTGTATATCCTACTTAAAAGAGAACAATGAAGTAACCTTTTTATACCATAGTTCTCTTTAGGGTCATGGGTAGGAATATACTAAACTACTCCCGTGACCCAAAGTTCAGTATATCGTGGGATATTGCCCACGATATACTGAGAGCGCCACAGCCGGGACAGATCCCGACAATACTATTGAGATACACGATCCAGGTGGCTGACTGACAGCGGGCTCTGCCTATCTAGAGGCAGAGCCAGATGTGCCCGCCCTCTCCCCCATCCGTTCCTCCACTCAGCGCTGGAGATGATCGGAAAGTGAGCAAGCGACAGTATGTATTCGCTCACTTCCCGATCAATAGAGCCAACCTGTAAGCTCTCTTTAGGGTCACAGGAGAACATATACTTACCTCCTCCCGTGACCCAAAGCTCAGTATATAGCAGGCTATTGCACTTCCCGATCTATGGAGTCGACGTGTGACAGTTTAATCAGCTCTAACTATAGGGATGATTGTAAATCACTCACCTCATAGTTCTCCTTTAACTCTCTCAATTAGTCCAACTAATCCAATTTGCGCTGATTTGCATTATGACCGTCGTGATTGTGTGTTGCTACAATCATCCAATGTTTTTTGGATCATAACTGTATGATGCTCCTGCAGTGCAAGATCAGTCATGGGGCAATCCAAACATGACTGGGGAGATGGATGATCACACTGCAATTCAATGGGAAAGAGGTTTGAGCAGTTAGCTGAAGGAATTTCCATCTCAGCTGAAGACTGAGCTAAATTACCAGGGTAAGATAGGCTTTGATGTTCCATAAAGAGTAGCGATAAGAAAAAGTGTTATGGAGTATAATTCTGTAAAGCGCTGCACAAATCCTGTATAATAATAATAATAGGTGAAAGACACTAAACCCCAACTTAAGCCAAAACTTTTTTTTTTTCATTGTAAAAGGGTTAAAGCATATCTAACTCCAAAAACAAAAAAGTAAGATGTTGCCGCTTTCCAGTCTTCGTGGTGGCTGCATTCATTTTCTTCTTTCAGGCTAAGAACATTTTCAGCAAATGCAGAATAAAACCGCTGATCTGACCAGACTGAACCAGACAGCACAGCACAGGAATAGTCTTAGGTAAAATACTTGTTCCGCCAATATACTGTGTAATGGAGATGAACAAAGGCAGACATTTTTGAAGTCCACCCTGTGTAATAATCATGGCTCTTTTCATAGATACAGTGGATAAATTAGTGTAGCTTTGAAGGGATAGACACTGTGTAATTCACAGTAACACTAGATGAAAAAAGGGAAGAAAGTCTAAAAAAAAATGTTAAATTATTGTACTTTTCCTTTTGCTGGGACTGTGCTGGGCCCCCTAGAGGCCGGAGGCCCTGGTGCGTCCGCACCGCCTGCACCGGCGGTAGTTCCGCCACTGGTTATCTTGTTCTGCAACCTAATAAAGGGGGATTTCTGACCCCCAAACCCCGTTGGCTTCTGACCTGTTGTTACGTACAATAAAGAATTACTGGACTTTGGTCAGACTTCTGGCACTCTCATCCTTCTTTACATTCTTCAGATTACTCTGGGGACCTCCAAGGTTACCCCTTCTGACAGAGTGTTGCCTCTTTAACTTGAATGTCAGGCCTCTTCTTTTCCTCATTTTGGGTCCAAAGCTCTACTAACCCTTTGTTAAACGACCTGACTTTGAGAGAACCCGCAGTTATGGTGAATGTACGGAACTGCAGCACTCTTTTATCTGATTCTATTATGTGCACACAGGTGCTGGGAGACAGTAATTTGTTATCAGCGTCTTTATAGGGAAGCGACTATCATATCTCACTGGACCTCTCAGCTCCAAATCTCAGCTCTGACAGTCAGCCTCAATATAAGTATAGTTCAGATATAGCTCAGTAAATCCAACAAAGGTTAAACCTAAATCTTTTAAAACTAATCTGCACAGCAATTATCATTTAAGACTGAATATTCAATTTCTGGCTTAAGCCCAGTCATGCCTGATTCTATTTAAAGTAAAAGTTCTACCTTTTTGGACCTTCCAGGAGAATCTGATATTAAAAAACAGCAATGACGTAATCATAAATTGCCTGAATGATATAGCCTGGTTCTCAGCCGGGGTTCTGTGCAACCAAAGGGTTTCTCCAGAGGTTTCCTAGGGGTTCCTTCCCGGATTGACCTCCTGTCGGATAGTGCCTGCATAGTTCTGGGCCCAGTGTCACTTGGCATAGCAAGCAGCATGACACCACTGACCTTTTTAGTAGGGCTGGTAATGATTAACATTTTTGTGTTCGATTAATCGAAATTTTTTTTTTTTTTTGAAAAATCTTTTTATTCATTTTGCATATTACGGGTACAAAACAAGACACCAACATAGTGCCCGAACATTAACATTTGTTCATACATTATGGCATAACATATGCCAATTACTTCTTACATAAAACGCCATAAAAACCACCAGCCCTCATTGGACTCCCCCCACCCCTTAGATGCCCTCCCGCGCACCCCCTCCCTCCGACCACTCCCAACAAAATACATCTCACCCCTTCTGCAACCTGTTCGTATTCATAATGGATTTCCTCCCCTGTGTCAGGTACAATTCTGAAAACAAATGTGGGTGCACTCTGGATTCGCCCCCCCCGCCCCTGCCCGGATGCTCCTGTGGATGACTGGACGGATGAGAGGAGCTGCAGTTAAGCACGTCCGTTCAGTCTCACATCTCGGCCACCGAAATTTTTTTTAATTGATTAATTTCGATGCCAATGTAGTTGGATCTGTATGTGCATTATAATTAATCGAAATTAATCAATTAAAAAAAATTTCGATTAATTATAATGCACATACAGATCCAACTACATTGGCCTATACACATACAGCACAGCAATGAAGTAATAAAATTAACTAGGATCACACTAATCCAGCACGTTATTAATCTCACGTGGGGCAACTCAGAATAATAACGTGCTGGATTAGTGTGATCCTAGTTCATTGTATGACTTCATTGCTGTGCTGTATGTGTATAGGCCAATGCCTTGGCTGGCGCTCGTGCAGAGAGTTTTTAAAAAAAATTAATCGATCAAAAAATTTTTAATCGATCAAGAAGATTATCGATTAATCGAGAAATTAATCGTTAATTTGCACAGCCCTACTTTTTAGCTGTCTATAAGGGCTGCAATCTTCCCACTGGACACCACTGTTAGTGAAACATTCTTACCACTGACCACTGAGGGTGCATTCATTCTTTCCTCTGGCCACCGATGGAAAGTTCATACTTCCTCTAAATAAAGATAGATGTACAGGGGCTTCTCTCTTACTAACTCATAATGTAAAGGGATACTAATCTCAGGAGTTAAATCTTAAAAATGCATTTAAGTACCCTAACTATTCGCAAAAATGTATCTTATTTGTGCATTACTCAGTTCTAGATCCACAAATCGTCTCTGAATTGGTGCTGACACTGTACTTCCTTCTGGAGGGTGGCTACTTTTGCCCCATGGTCCCTGTGTGTTGTAAAGTAATCACTGATCCAAGCTTGCTTCTCTGATGCTATTATTTCATGTTTAGTCAGCTCATTTGTATTGAAGTTATAATCTATCATGGGAGCGAGCTTGCAGCAGTGCATACTTTACAACATACGCATGGACCATGAGGAACAAAAGTAGCCACCCTCCAGAAGGAAGGACAGTGTCAGCACCAATTCAGAGATGATTTGATGATACAGCCGAGTGATACACAAATAAGATATATTTCTGCTAATAGTTCAGGTACTTGAACGCATTTTTAAGATTTAACTCCGGAGTTTAGTGACACTCTAAGGACACCCTTTTCCCACTGACCACCAATATAAGAAGACACTTCTACCACTGGCCATCAATGTAAAAAGACACCTCTACTACTGGCCACCAGTGTAAGAGGACCCCACTGCCACTGGCCACCAATGTAAAAAGACACCTCTACTACTGGCCACCAATGTAAGAGGACCCCACTGCCACTGGCCACCAATGTAAGAGGACACCTCTAACACTGGCAGACAATGTAAAGGGATTCTTTACTGAACACCGATATAACGAGGAATTTCTCCATTGTCGCCTATCAATATCAATATAGGAGGGTCTGTTTCTTTTTTGGCCATTATTATTATTTATTTTTTGTGAAATCATGATCATTTCTGAAAATTATTTTATCATATAGAGTAGGGGGTGTTGAAAAATTATCCACCTTGGGTATCAAATACTATAGGTATGCAACATTCTTTGTCTCAATATAAGCCTTTATAGGCTCTGGAATAGCCCCCGCGTCCAATGGGTAACATTCAAAGTTTGCTTGTCGTCATGCATGAACTGCAAACATGCCAAAATGTGTGTAAACAATTGAAACAATTCCATTGTGACACCAAGCAAAATCTAACATGTTTCTCAATGGGAAAAAACAGATCATTAAAGTAGAACTCCAACCAAAAACTTTTTCTTCCAGTTTTGAACAGAGTGCAGAAGGGCTAAAACATCTGTCAGGTTTTTATTGCTGCCTATGTCTTGCTGGGGACATTTACCCTCATAATATGTCCTGGTGGCCATCGTCACTAGGACAGAAAGTGATAGGATGTCCAAAATGCTGTCACTAAAGAATGAGTAGAGGGGAAACAGTGGCAAAATCTGGTATCCCCATCTATTCAAAACTAAAAAAGAAAAAATGTTGGCTGGTGTTCCAGTTTAAAAGGTTTAAACAGACTAAACAGACAAAAAAAAAGTTTTTTTACTTTAAACTATTGCAAAGTTTATTTCATTGTTTCACATAAAAATATAAATTTTCTATAAAAGATTGGTTACTTTAATATGTCAAATCATGTAAAGTAAAACTGACTCACCTCATCATTGACAGTTTTTGGTATCACCTTGAAAAATAAGCACAGAGGTAAGGCGGTCATGGCGGAGAACACCCAGATTATCACCAGCCCCAAGACCACCACCTTTACATTGCATGTGGTTGTCTGTGTCACTTTCATGATACAGATCATCCTCTCTAGGCTGACAGCAGACAATGAGATCAGGATGACAGAGCCGCTCAGGCACATGACATAGAACAGCAGGTGGCATACAAACTCGCCTAGGATCCAGTTCTCTGTCCAGCGGACCACCAAGATGAAAGGAATCATGCTGACGAAGAGCAAATCGGAGCAGAATAGGTTCAGCACAAAACAGTTGGAGGTAACCAGCCTCTTCTTTCGGATCAACAACACTATGGCGCAGACATTGGAGAACCAGGAAAATACAAAGACCAAACTTAAGAAAATGGTCTCCACCACTTTCTCCTCCAACGTTTTGTTAAACTCGGTGTAGAAAGCAAAGTGGGTATGGTTACCATACTGTTCATCCTGGTAAGAAATCAGCAGCTGCCCCATTGTCTTCAGGATTTCTTAAAATTCCATTATCAGCAAACTAATATGTTAAGACCAGATATGTCCAAAGGGTGGAATCAATCAAGAGAATGCCTCTTATGTCAAACATCAGAACCCACAAAGATCCTTCAAGAAGCCTTTGATAGCTGCAGTGAGACTCTGCAAGGTTTGATTCAGCCAGGAGCAGCAGCAGAGAACACCATCCACTTACTGATTTGAAACAAGGAAGTCACACAGCATTCTTGTAAATATACACCCATCTAAAACAAAGATGAAGGTGTTGCATTTTTATGATCCATCCACTTCTAATACCAAATAATAAAAACATTTCATTGTCTCCTGACATTGGCAATATTTGCAGAGTGCAAATAATTTTTATAAACTGCCTTGTGGTTCTGTAATAAGATTACTTAAGATAAGGTGATACTGCATTTCCTGTACTGATATTGTGTTATTTCCTGATAAATGCTGAGGGAAATTTCTATGATGACTTTTTAGATGTGGTGAAGTATCACAATGTTCTATTTGTGTTGAAGATAAAATCACCTGATTGAGTTTTTGCATTCAAAAAATTTGCAGTCAGTTTACTGACTACCTAATAAATTGTGTCTGGGCGGTCCCTGGTTGGCTGAGCAAGTGTACTGAGAGCTTTCCTGTAGAAGACTACTTTATTATAACGAATTGCCATAAACAATTATTTCTTTTTAGTAGCTTCATCTCCATATCCTGAAAGTGAAGGAGGCATGCTTAATTGTGTGCAATCTATACCAGTAGATTCCCCTCAGTAGGGATCTCTGGGATCATTAAAGTGTTTCTAAAGGCAAAAACGTTTTTTTAACGTTTTGGTTAAAGGGTTGAGACCCCTTGTTAAATCCTCTGCTGCCTAGGTCCCTGTTAGCGAGATTCACTCTATTTGTCTCTGCGACTGAATGTGAGGGAAAATCCAAAATGTTTAGTTGCCACTAGAACAGGAACAGAGAGGCTCTAGTTACCACTAATAGAGAATTTTCCTCTCACTTCCTGTTGTGTCTACACGACATGAAGTGAATGGAAATCTCTTGAATCAGACACAAATGGGGGGAAAAAAACCCCCCTGTGCCAATTCACACTATTGCATTGCTCTAACGTGGCAATGCCAATGCATATTGGATGTGCTGGTGCAATGCGGTGCAATTTATTCTCAATGGCGCCCGAGCACACATTGCTGAGGCATAACTTGCAGTGTAGCAAAATGCATGGCAACACACTGATGTGCGTTGCAGTGCCAAAAATGCTGCATGCATGATTTTTGGTCCAATGTGGCACATGGGGCAGCCAATTCAAATCAATGGGCTGCACTAATCCGATGCTTGTTAAAGCACTGTAGAGGAGCAGGCTAGTGTGAGGGGCCCTTTACTTTAATGATATATTAAAACACAAACAATTACCTGTGTCAAATTAAGAGAAGAAAAAAAAACACAAATAGGATTATTGGGAGAGCCTGAGACAGCTCGTCGGGTTTTTTTTGGTCTTTCCTGAGAATTGATTCTGAGGTTGTTATTCACTTTGTGAAACCTTACTTCACATGAAATTTAAAGGTATTTCATCATTAAAGGATCTTACATGAGTTCCAATATCTATGAATATGTGAAAACACTTATACCACTGCAGATATTTTAGCACACAGTTTTCACCTGAAAAATGAATTTGTCAGAGACAAAACAACTAACACTAAAGAAGACTTCCACTTCATCCCTAAATAGAACCTAAATCTATCTTTTATCCCAGAGTGAACTGCCTAACATATCCCTTACCCCTAACTGAACTCCTAAACCTATCCCTTACCCCTAACTGTATTCCTACACGTATCCGTTACAGCTAACCCTATCTTATACACCTAACTAAACTGCTTAACCTAGCTCTTACACCTAACTGAACCCCTAAACCCATCTTTTGCCCTAACTGAACCGCTAAACCTATATTTTACCCCAAACTGCACCCCTAAACCAATCCCTTACCCCTAACTGAACGCCTAAACCTATCTTGTACCCCTAACTGTACTCCTACACCTATCATTTACAGCTAACTCTATCTCATACCCCTAACTGAACTGCCTAAGCTATCTCTCACCCCGTACTGAGCCACTAAATCTTTTTACTCCAAACTGAACTGCTAAACCAAATTCTTACGCCTAACTGAACTGCTTAACCTAGCTCTTACACCTTACTGAACCCCTAAAGCTATCTTTTACCCCAAACTGAAATGCTAAACCTATCTTTTACCCCAAACTGAACCCCTAAACATATTCCTTACCCATAAATGAACCCCATAGCCCAAACTAAACTGCTAAACCCATTCCTTACTCCTAACTGAACCCATAACTTTATATCTTACATCCCCAAAAGTAACCCCTAAACCCTTGGTTCTCAACTGGTGGGTCGTGACCCAAAAGTGGGTCGCGACCCCATGTTCAGTGGGTTGCTGCATGCCTTCCAGTTTGGTAGGCGAGAGGCTCCCCAGTCTTCCGCCAAGCGGCCATTCAAAATGCTGCCCAAAAACGAGTGTCAGCTTGAGCTGGGGTGGGCTGGGGGTGGCCACGAGGGAGCTTCATGAATACGTGCATTGCTTACAGCTCCCTCATGGGTCCTGTAGAGGTGCCTGGACCGGAGTGACGTCACATTCTGGCTCCTGGCACCTCTACAGGGTACGCAAGGGACCTGTACAAGCAATGCACATATGGATAGAGCTCTGCCACAGCACTGCAGCCCACACTGGACCCCAAGCTGAGGATCGACTCCAGTTCTCATAAGGAATGATACTAACATTTTGGTGTGTGTGTGAAAACGTCTGTGTGTAAGATTGTGTCTCTGGTTGTGTATGTATGTCAGTGTTTTTGAGGGCTCTTTCACACATGGTACCATGCAATCTCACCTACTGTGCATTCTAGTATGGGAGGTGTGTTGCGTTGGCATTCATTTGAAGGGTACTCCAAACACACCTCCCACCCACAGTTCGTACACCCACATCGGAATGCGCAGTACCCAATGGCGTACATTCCATTTCAGTGCGATTTGGGTCGTGACTGAATGAGCAAGGACAAATGTGGGTCCTGAGGTAACACAGGTTGAGAACCACTGCCCTAAACCTATCTTGTACCCCACACTGAACTGCTAAACCTATTCCTTACCCCTTACAGCATCCCTTACCCCTCACTGAACTGCTTATTCTAGCTCTTACCCTTAACAGAACCCCTAAACCTATCCCTTGGTCTAAACTGCTTAACCTATTCCTTACCCCTAACTGAATCCGTAACCCTATTTCTTACTCCAAACTGAACTGCTAACCCATCCCTTGACCCTAACTGAACCCCTAAACATATCTTATACGCTAAAACTGAACTGCTAAACCTACCTCCTACCCTAGACTGAACTGATTAACCTATTCATTACCCCTAACTAAATGCCTCAACCCATCTCTTACCCCAAACTGAACTGAACTGCTTAACCTATCTCTAACCCCTTACTGAGCCCCTTAACCTATCCCTTACCCCAAACTAAACTTCTAAACCCATTCCTTATCCCTAACTGAATCCATAAACCTATTTTTTTTTACTCCAAACTGAACTGTTAACTCATTTCTAATGGAATCCCTTAACATATTTCTCACTCAAACTGAGCCTCAAAATCTAACTTTAAATTTTATCACAACTGTCAACTTTTAAAGCAATGGGCATAGTTTAAAAAAAAAAAAAAAGTTCACACCCTGTTTAAAAACAAACAGCATAATACTTACCATTAGATACTGGCAAGTGGTGTAATTAATCTTCACCGATTTGAAGAGCTCTGGCGACCAGAGTTATCTTGCACTCTCGGATGCACTCTGTGATTACTTCCACTGACCCAATGTCACTGCTGTGTCTTGTACTGATATTGGAAGCAGGTTCACTTTTACTTAAACCCTGAATCTCAACTTTATTCCTAAACAGAAACTTTTGCAGCAATTTAAACAGAACCTAACCCCTGATTTAAATACTGTTGTGCTTAAAAGTTTGCATATCCTTGGAGAATTGGTAATATATGTACCAGTTTTAAAGAAAACATGAGTGAGCAGGCAAGACAAATTTCTTTTATTTTTTATGGGATTCATATTGAGCTGTAGGTCATAAAAAAATGGCACAATCATAAAACAAAACATAACAAATAAAAAAAATGAAATGACCCCTGATCAAAAATCTGCATGCCCTTAGTTCTTAATACTGTGTATTGCCCCCTTTAGCATTGTGCTGTCACAATAGTTATATAAATGATACAATCCATAGTCATAGTTAATATTCATACAAATATTAGATGATAATTTATAGTTTATTTTCCCTAAAGGGTTATTAAACCCTATGCAGTTTTTGCATATATCGACTGCTGGCAAACAGTCGATATATGCAAAAACATTTTTAAAAAAAAAACGTTGAATAAATACCACCAAAAGAAAGCTCGATCTGTCCCCAAAAAAGGGTATAAAATTCATTTCAGTACAGCGCTGCATGACGGAATAAATGTCAGTCAAAGTACCGCAGCGCTGAATACTGAAAAATGGCCTGGATGGGAAGGGGGTTTAACACCGCGGATGTCAACTGGTTAAAAAAAAAACAAAAAACATTTTTTACCAAAAAGAGCCCGGAACGCATCAAAAAGGCGTCTAAAAGACTAGCGTGCGTGTGCAGAAACCTGACCGGATCTGCTCTGCATTTGGTGTGAACAAGGCCTAACAGACTCTTTGAATATTTATACACAGACACTAACTGCAATTTAAAAAGCCACAGATGTGGTCATTTAACCTTTAATTGCCATTTTAACCTGTGTGTGTCACCTTGTGCGTCTGTAACAAGGCAAAACATTGCAGGGTGTGTAAACTTTTGATCAGGGCCATTTGGGTGATTTCTGTTATCACTATGATTTAAAAGGGAGCCAAACAACTATGTGATAATAAATGGCTTCATATGATCACTATCCTTAAATAAATTTAAAAAATACAGTTTTGTGCCACGATCCATCAATATAATGCCAAACTGTCACGATTTCTGCCAGTGTACGCAAACTTTTGAGCACAACTGTAATTATCATCTAACTGAACTCACACACCTAACCCTTAAGCAAAATGTATATCCAGGTATTTCCCACATTTATCCCCAAGTGAAATAAGTTCAGCTTTAAAGTAAGCGAATCCCATATTGGATAAAATTTAAATAGGCCTGTCTGTTAACAAAAGCAAAAGCTTTGTTTAGCGTGAGTGGTCAGGGGTTAGAATCACGGTCATGTTTTATTGCAGTCTGTGTCACCAGTACTGAAAAGAAACTAAAACAAATAGTTGTCACCAAAACTGGATCGGAGGGGAATACTTCCAATGGAGCCACGTGTTGCAGTGACAACTGTCTAAGCTGGAACTTCCCTAACTCCCACGTATTTCATGTTGTGCATACAGGGCAGCAAAATTAAAGGAAAGCTCTTTAAAATGGGACACAGGGTAGAAAAAGTCTCTTTTATGAAGTCCAGGGACGTACTTTTGCAGTGAAACTGTGCAGAGTGCATTGACTCTGTGCATAGTTATTCAGTCAGGGGAACCCATCAGAATTCATTGTTTTACTATCCTAATAAACTGAGGTTTGACTGCTAGCTATGGTTTACTGCACTTCTTTGGTAAGGTATATCTAATGCCAAAACTGTTTTTCATTTTAGAAAGAGTAAATAATGGATAAATGGGTTATTTTAGAATTGTGTTGCGGCTCTGCACAACAAATGTCAGTGCCTGTGACAAATTCATGTACCAGTCTACCCCTAGGGCAACAGCGTCATTGGTTTTTGTGCTGTGCAGCTGACCGCATCCTAGTAATCAAGAAAGCTGTACAGTCCACTGTGTCATAGCTACCAAGGATGCCGTTGGATGACAACGTCCCTACAATCCATGATGCTGCAGCCTGACAGCATCCCAGCAGCCAATGAGGCTCTAACAACCAGTGATGTAGGGCTGACAGCAGCGGTGACCAGGGGGTGGGGAAAAAGCATGGCCTCTACTGCTTTAGTAAATTAGCCAGAAGGTCAACATTGCAAAGAAACACACCATGATTTATATACAACTTTTATTTCATTCCCTTATCTCATTACATAAAAACAAATCAATATACTCAAAGGACACAAACATCTCAAATATATTAATGGATTTCACAATAAAATAAAAAAACTAGTAGACAACAAAAATCTACAAGCCATGGTTAAAAAAAAGAGCAAATAGTTAAAAAAAAACTTAAAGAAAAGTGCAATTTGATAAGCAAAGTCAAGCATGGACACCCTGCGGCCCTCCAGCTGCCGACGGAGACAAGCTGGGACTTGGTTCCTAGGAAGCTAGGAGTTGCACAATCCCAACGTAAACATCGTGTTCAGCAGCTCAGCGGTTCAAGTTTCTTAACAGGAAAACATGGGATCACATTGGGTCTTGTGTATAAATGTATTCCTTTCCTAGCAAGTCTCCATTTCATTTCTGCTGGGGCACAGTGTTGTGACAGAGATCAAGAACAAAGGGGAACTTTCTGCAGTGTCATTGGAGTGTATTTGAATCTCATATATTAAAGTGAACCCGGCTAGGTCTAGAAAGTGTCTGCCAGCACCTTTGTTCCTCTTAGGACTGGTCCCTGTGGAACTCCCTTAGACTTTAGGCCCAGGCTAACTGTTCTTTCCAAAGAATCAGCAATCAAATGACAGAGCCTCATTGGACAGTAAGCACCCTGCTATTTGACAGCTGAATGACAGGTCCGGGGGTTAGCACAAGAATAGAGTGGGAGTTAAAGCATATCTAAGCCCATAACCAAAAATTTAATACATTGCAGCTCATCAATCCGTAGATGTTTTCTTTTTCAGGCTTTTTACCCCTTTTATTTTATCTTTCTGAGCAGGCCAGTAACACACTTCTTGTTTTAGGGTGACTACACTCATTCCTTCACTGTATCTATACATAGCATACCCACCTTTGGACACCAGTAATATAATCTGTTAGATTTCAAGTGTTTGATGGGCTAGAAGATTTAGATGGACTTTGCATAAGCTTTAACTCCAGCTATCACTTTTTAAGCAGTACAGAAAGTTTGTTTCCAGTTAAAAGACATTAAAAAGAATATCAGACCTAGTGGCGGGATCAAACGGTAATAAAACCATGTTATGGGGTGG
>NW_017306621.1:1104254-1121859 GCF_000935625.1 Nanorana parkeri | reverse complement strand
GGGGGGGGGTAGTTAAAAAAACAAAGCTTGCTGTGTAAATGCCATTGACAGACTGCATTATAGATGTTCTATTGTATTTTGACCTATAGTTCCACTATCATTTTATCTCAAATCTATTTTGGGCCCTGTGTAGAGCCTGGAACTATGATCCAGGGGGCTCTACAGGGATTCGTTTCAAGAATAATGCTGGTTTCAGCAGGTACCACCAAGTGTGAACACTGTTGGTGCCGCCGACACTTTTCAGTCTAAGTCACGTTCACTTTAATATTATTCAATTCTTGTAACAGTAATTCCTGGCGATAGTCTACCTCCTGCTTATTCTACATGTGGGAGGCAAAAGACGCCACACTATCCCACAGAGATCCATCCCAGAATAGTATTTGCTTATTATACTTCCCTACCTTTTAGATGCCACTGCTTCATGCCAAAAATTAGCTAGACAACCATACAGACACTTGTAGTACGACTGCCTATATTAGGTAGAGAATGAGAGCTCCAGTGGATGAGCTGCAACTAGAAAACATGCAAGTACAATACCCCAAAAAGGCAGAGAGAGTCAGGCGCAGGGGAAATGAAGATTTCAGGGTTGGTAGGAGTGCTGCTTATGCTGCTGCTATGCAGTTGTAAACCTCAGCTTTAATTGTCAAATCAAATTCAAGTCTATAGGTCCTACTTGATAAAAAGAATCCAAAGTGAAGTTACCCAGAGCAACCAATTAGAACCAGTCTTGTACTGGTCTGACATGAGCACAGTGAATTCTAATTGGTTGCTGCAGGCTACTGCACTCTGTTGAAAAAAAGCAATATAAAAAATGCCCAACATGCAAACAAAGCAACAGCAATGACCTTTCAAGGGTTAGAAGAGCAGATCATACAGTAAGTGACATTACTACATCAGAATCATCCACCCGAGTGGAGGTCTTTTTAAAAATCAGTGCACGGCAAGAACACAATCATTTACGCTTTACATTAACAAATAATCATAGTGACTTTATAACCCTGATAACTTTATCCAAATGAATGCAGCTTCAGGGCCTGTCAGTTCTCCAATATAATAATATAAGAAAGAAGAATTGATAACTTATCTCTAGACCAAGGACAAATTGAAGATATCTATAGATTCCCTGCTCCTCAAATGTTTTTTTTCACACTTAAAGTGTGCTAATGTTTTATAAATCTTGTTTCTCTTTAAAGCTTGGAAATATTTATGTACATGGTGTCTAATATGTTCATTATATACTCAGACTGAAATTCTACTATTTCTTCAGTACAAGTCTTTCCTTCTGCATGAGAAACATTGGACAGTCTGGCTGACAACTGTCTCACGTGAATGCGTTCTTAGAGAATGATTTAAGTGGAAGGTCACCCTAGAACTACTCTATGAACATTAAGCAGCCATATAACACATGTACCTTGATAAATACAGCACCATGTTTGACTTCTTTCCGCACTGTGGTTGTCCAGCAATCAGCGTTGGAAACTGACGGCTATTACCAGCAGCACCATACAACTCATGGTGTCACTCAGCCCCCCTCGTGCTATCTAGGTCTTTGACAGCATCATGGCACAGAGGAAGCATTTCCCAGTCAAGCTCAGTTTCCAATGCTGATTACTGGACATCCCCGATGCAGACAGAGGTCAAATATGGTGCTATCCATTGATCAATGTGCTTGTGTAACATGTCTGTGTAATGGTCATTGAATAATTGTAGAGTGAACTTTTACTTTAACAAAAATCATATTCTAAGAACACATTGGCATGAGATTATTGTAAGCAAGATTGGCCAATGACTCATGACTATGGGCACTAGTGCACTTCTGCACACATCCCAGGCCCGCCAGACTCAGGGAACATTTAAGCATGTTGGATATTTTTGGCTCCACATCATTGTATTCACTTAGATAAGCCTGACAGCAGTGATGTCTTACAGTTATCCTCCACCATAACCATTAGGCCTCATTCACACGAGAAAAGGCCAGCAGGTACAGCTCTGTGCTGCGTGTACGGCCGTATGGGGCAGCTCCCAGGAAAGTGGTGTGTGTGATTAGAACGCAGCTCCTGTCCTTCTCTATGGGAGTACGCGGCCATAGGCCTCCCTACACTCACCCCAAGTGCAGGTCCGTACGGGTGCGGGTGTCCCGGCTCGGACGCAGGCAGGATCCATCCTGTCAACGTATGAGTACAGACACCTGCACGGACGTACAGGGAGGGTGAGCGTAGGCCGGCGTATGGACACGTACTCGCATAGAAAAGGACAGGGGCTGCGTGTGACTAATCACAGGCAGCACCTGTCCTTCCCGCAACAAGGAGCGGTACGTGCCGGCTTTTTCTCGTGTGAATGAGGCCTAAATGTGCGAATGCAGGTGACCTAAGCATATTTAAAAATAAATATCCCTGATAAAGATCTTCTATCGGTCAACCCGTGCTTGCACACCCGACTGCCCTCTTACATCCACAGCCGGCTTATGCAGTAAATGAATTTCTCTCAGCAGTTCAGCAGGGATGCCAATGCCACTCCTTAATATACTTGCAGCTGCTTTACTGCCGAAATCCAAAAGGTGTCACAATAGTGGAATGGGCAACAGAAATGCTATTTACACATGACACTTCCTCCAGCTGGCTAATATTTCACAGACCTTTAATCCAATTTCACAATTGTAATTCATATCCACCCAAATACACATATGTGTGAAATAGGAATAAAGTCCTGTTAAATAAAGAGTCAGTTCAATAAGTCTCTAGTTGTAATAAGACACAACAAGTAATATCACAAACAACTGAATGTGTACAAGTTCTGTGGCTTGCCACATTTTAGTTTTGTGGACTAATATTGGTTTGTTTATCGGCATAACATTTAGATGGATAGAAACAGTATTTAATGACCTTAGTAAATACATACCAAAAAACAAAATGCACATATTATCGTTAAAATGCTTGTATAAAAAATAAAAAAAACAGAAAAAAAGTGGAGTGTAATGCAACAAACCCCCTTTGACAGCTCTAGAAAGCATCAGGTCAGTTCCTCAGCTGGTGCAGATGTCAACGTGGGCAAGGAGTTCGCGGTGCTGGCTGGTGGGGTACATGGCTTGACACCGTGGACACGTTAGGAAACTTTCATCAAGTAGATTTTTGGGTTTTGGAGACGGGTATTTCTCTCGCATGGACAGTTTATCATCAAACTCGGACATGAAATTGGCAGAGGAATCGACAAAATAAATGTCACGTTTCTGTGAGAGATCAAAATTATAAATACAGATGAAAAGATTTGTGGATTTCTTCTGCTAAGTAATGTCCTGTTAAAGTTTTAATCCTGTGGACAGAGGTCATGTTGGGCTGCACATCTTTAAAAGGAATGTTCTGTAGTGTCCAAAGTAACCAGAAAGATGAAATGAGGACTCGGGATACTACAGGTTACAAGGCTAGCTCATGTTTGCTGTCCATTACAGTCAACAATTAGACATTAAAAAAAAGAACTAGTGGGGTTAGGGCTTTTCCCCATTGTTCTCGTAAGGGTAACGGGAGGACACAAACTAGCGTCCTCCCGTCACCCAAAGCTCAGTATACCGTGAGCTGCAGCTCACGGTATACTGAGACGCCACAGCTGGGACGGATCCCGACAATTCTTTCTGGATCCACACAGCTGCGTGTGTGACATCTGGCTCTGCCTAGCTAGAGGCAGAGCCAGCTGTACCAGCCCCGTCCGTTCCACCAGTCAGCGCTGGAGGATCGGACAGGGGAGGGGGGGAATCCCTGCAGGGAGCCTTGAGTGACAGTCACGGCTCTCAGCACGGATAGATCGAGAAGTGAGCGAGCGCCGGTATGCGTTTGCTCACTTCCCGATCTACTGAGCCAACCTGTGACAGTTTCATTGTCACAGGTCAGCTCAGATTATGAGGCTGACTGAAAATCACTCGCCTCATAATTCTCCTCTAACTCCATCATAATAGATAAATGGTCTAAAAGTGCACTTATCCTTTAATACGCACCCCTGCTGCCACCAACAACACAGATCTTTGCTGTAGTGAAGAGAAACTGACGGCTGAAGAATCAGACACTGGAAGCGTCGGATTCCTGGTGCCTCCCCGGGCTCAGTGGTTCAATCCACCAGGTCCTACATCACAACTCTGGTCTGTAGTAACACAGTAGTCAGTGGAAGGAACTACAGCACGCAGCAGGTAGACCAGGAAAACAACAAACTGTCAAGATTCTGGAGATTTAGCCAGCAGTTTCTCTTTGCTACAGCAAAAAACCGGCAGCATTGGAAAAGCATTAAAGGAGAACTATGGGGTCAGTGTTTTTCCCCATAGTTCTCCTTGGGGTAACAGGAGGACACAAACTAGCGTCCTCCCGTCACCCTAAGCTCAGTATACCGCGAGCTACAGCTCGCGGTATACTGAGACGCTGCACCTGGAGCGGATCCCGACTTAGATGACGGGATCCGCCCAGCTGCGTGAGTGACAGCTGGCTCTGCCTATCTAGAGGCAGAGCCAGCTGTACCCGCCCCCTCCCCCGTCCGTTCCGCCAGTCAGCGCTGGCAGATCGGAGCGGGGAGAGGGGAATCCAGCCCCTCCCCCTGTCACGGCAGAGAGCCGTGACAGGATCGAGAGGTGAGGGAACCCGGTATGTTTTCCCTCACCTCCCGATCTACTGAGCTGACCTGTGACAGTCTCATTGTCACAGGTCGGCTTAGAACTATGACGTGAGTGGAAATCACTCATGTCATAGTTCTCCTTTAAATGCCCTATTTGAAGGAAACACTATTTCAACATTTATTTTATCAATGGAGTTACATTAAAGGGTTATTAAACCCTCATGTTTTGTTTTTTTGCATAAACCTGCTGCTAGCAAGCAGTAGATATATGCAAAAAAAAAAAAACACCTTTTGAAAACACGTTTAAACTTACCTGTGCCTTCGCCGCACACTCCTGTCCGAACATCTTATGAGTCTCGGGCGGCCGCAAAGGACTGTGGGGCGGGCGCATGCGCAGTTCAGATGTTCGGCTGGGAGACGGGGAGAGACACAAGGTAAGTCTACGGAGCAGCGTGCACCCGCACAGACACCGTGGGACATCAGAGAAGGAGGACAGAGGAGTCAGCGCTGGATTGGAGACCCGCACCAGCTGAAAAGGACAGTAAGGAAGAAGATGATCGAATAAAGAGGCATCATTTAAGGTATGTCCTGACACTAACATTGGGTGGGGCAAAAAAAAAACTTGTGACTTTAAATCTGCTAAAGCCATATAAATGCACATATATTTCAGTGTAAGTTTACTAATTAAATGTTCTAGTAAGGGCTTTACAGATCTCTCAGTAAATGCGGCAAAACCATATTTCTGCTGAAGCTCAATGATAGGTATAGTGATAAAACAAAGGCAACACTGCAGACCAGTCTAGTGAGTCTGTACATTTCAGCTCTATCGATATGATAAATAGGAATATAAAATATGTTTGTGCTGCTTGAGAATCTAGGCTTACCCCCGGCTCCAGCTTTGTTATCTGTTCCTGGGTTTTACGCAGTTCCTTTAGAACTTTATAAAGCTGGTGCTGAACATTATGCCTGTCAATCTTCTCATTTTCCAAGTCAGAGGTGCACTTCTGGATCTAAATCACACAAGAAACAGCAAAGCAATCTGATAAACCATCCTCGGTAATAATGCTATTCATAAAAGTGTTTATTTCTTCTAATTTCTCCCTTTACGTAAATATACAAAATGGGGTCTATGGACACACATTTACAGGCACCAAGCAACAAATGAATCCAGTATATTTAAGTAAATAGAAAGCACCTGTTCTGAAACACATTAAGCATCTATGTAAATAAATAAACTCACTAGAGAATGAAGGTCCAGCTATCTGAAAGTAAGCAGATGTCAAGCTGAACTCCAGGCAAAACTTTTATGATAAAGTAAGAAACAAAAGGGCTTTAAAATGTGCTGTCTCAACAGCTGGATTACTGTTGCCACATTAAGGCGCTAAGGCGCAAACACACACACACAACTTTAGTCAGATAAGTATGAACAATTGCAAATGCATACCTATGTATCCCCAGATGGTAGGGCTCTATGCTTCTTTTTGCATGTTTTCCAGTTTCTCCTTACCCAATGTACAAATCCTGTCTACAGTGCTCAATAGCTCAGACTAAAATGTACATACACAAGCGGATGAGTTACAACAGTGACTCCTCTCTCGTGGCTTAAATAAAAGATGGAGGAAACAACTTGCTGTGCCGACTCGAGACTAGCCAAAGTTATTTAAAAATGTGTGTATATAGCCGGACAGATTAATATGCAAATTCAAAAGCCAATAGGATTTTTTTGTAGGATCCCGCTTTATTGCCAGCAGCTAGAGAAAACCTCACAGGTTAGGCACCATTGGCTACCTAGCTCCTGGGATTGGTCCAGCCCTGGTGTGTGTGTGGTGTGTGTAAAATATATATATTTTATTTCGTCAGACAGACAGAGACTGACAGCAAAACATCAGTTTTAAACGTTTCAATTTTGTTTGTAGAATGCAATGAACCCAAATGGAAATTTTACAGAGAAGCAGAAAAGTGCATCTTCCAACCTGCTGCTCCAAAGCGGCAACCGTCAGCTGGTCCTCTTGCTGTCTCAGCAGTGAGTTCTCCATCATCTCAATCTAGGAAGCAGTAATAAATTACTGTTAAATCTCACTTCAGTCAAATAATACAAAGATAATGAATTATTAATTTGCTGCCCATTTTTACAGTGAGCCAAAGCCGAGGAGATGAGATAAATGCAACAATTTAACAATTACACACATCCCTGCTGCTATCACCAGCTCTGTCATAGCACCTAACTTACAATAAGGGAACATTTATCAAAATTGCTTTATTGTATGCAGTTGCTAATCTGTTGCTTTATTTATTTTTACATTAAGTGAGGGACAGATTTATTTTCTGTAAGAGATCTGGCCACTTTTGAAAATGAACACATCTGCGCGTTACAGAACTCAGACACCCGCTTCCTCCAGCCAGAGCTATCCAATCAGCAGAGAGCATGAGCTTTTCTGATTGCAGAAATCTAGGTCTGACTCAGTAGGGGGCTTCCCCACAAAGAGCAAGGGCCCCATTCTACAGCATGCTGACAGGAGAGAGGCTTTTCTACTCAGGCTGTGGCTGCTTAAAAGAGAACTATGGGGTAAGTGTTTTTCCCCATAGTTCTCTGAAGGGTCACAGGAGGACATATACTCCCTTGACCCAAAGCTCAGTATATGGCAAGCTACAGCTCGCGGTATACTGAGACCGCCGCAGCCGGGACGGATCCCAACAATGCTGTGGAGATCCACCCAGCTGTGTTTGCTCACTTCCCGATCTATTGAGCCGACGTATGACAGTTTCATTGTCATAGGTCGGCTCGAACTATGAGGCTGAGTGATTTTCACTCACCTCATAGTTCTCCTTTAAGAAACAAAACCAACTGTAAAACAATACATTTTGTTTTGATCCACCTGTAAAATGTATTTAGCACAGTGTTGGACTTTAACATCTTTATGTTGATACTCTGTTTACAGTTTGCACTGTGCAGTGTAGATGGCAACTTGCCTGCAAATCAGAAATGAGAATAAAAGGAAATCTGTTGAACACCGAAATATTTCAATGTATAACAGTGAGTTCCATACTGCACTGCAATCATGTAATAAATGGCAAAAAAGATCACAAACTGCTAGAAGCAGGCAGCTCCTACATAATTGTAGCCTAACCCTGTCTATTTCAAGACATTCGGTTATATTTGCAGTTACTTGTTGTATCTGGATATATTCAAGAGTTAATGTGTTATAAAAGTAAAGTTCTTTATCATGAATAAAATGTGGTTACAGAAAATAAAATAAAATAAAAAAAATCGCATGTTACAGGAATAGAGTGAATAACAACTGGGCGTACGTAACACATAAAGCAAAGTTAAATAGCAAAATACAGGGTGATGCAATGTGCAAACACAGTTATACCTGGAGCTGCTACAATATAAAATCAGGGTGGTTCTGGCTGCTTGCTAAGCTCATTTTCACTAAACAGGTAAGAAGAGGGTGTGTAAAGAAGACTACCATCTGGCAGCATTATTTTATATTGTTTGACCCCGTTTTCAACTTGACACATGCACCAAAATGTACCAGAACAAAAGGAGTACTAAAGAAGCAAACCTGCCAGGCCATCAGAGAGCTGGGTAGTGACTAGTATCAGTTATGCGGATTAGTTACAGAAGTTTGATGAATAGGTGGTGGGAATTACTTACTTTTTCTTTATCTATGAACCCCCTACTGCAAGTGCCAATGCTTTACCAGGACAGGAGCCATGTTGGCCAAAATAAACCTCATCATAAAGCATCAACTACCCACATATATTGGCTCTCTATACAGTTACCTGACTGCACAGAGATTGACTGCACTGAGGAGATGTAAAGTTAGAAACAAAGGCTCAGATTTAAAACATCCAGCATCCCTTTGCTTTTTCCAACTAGAATGTGAAGTGTAAATGTAAAAGGTCTGTATACCTGAGAAGTCAGGTCAGAGTTTTTTCTCCTCTCCTCTTCATACATTTCCCGATACACATCCAGTTCTCTCCTCAGCCTCTGCATCTTGTCCTTTAGATGTCTACGGTCATCATCCCGTTGCTGCCACTCGGTCTCACTCAGGGATTTCAAGGCGATTGACAAGTCTGCTGCCTCTTTCTTCTTCTCATTAAGGTTCAGTCTCATTTCAGCAAGTTCTGAATTTAACTGTCCTGTGATCTGACGCTCACCTTCAAGATCTTTTTTGGCAGCGATAAGAAGCCGGTCATAATATTTCTGTTTATCATCTTCTTTAGCTAAAGAGGACAAAAAGATTTTACAGACAGAATATTTATTACAGCGTTTTTATTGCTTGTGGAGTGCCCATGTTGGAAGACACCAATGGGCACACCACAAAAATATGACAGAAGTTGACAGAACCCTTAATGAGTGTACTAAAAAACAAAAAACTACTTTTACATTTTGTATGAGTATTTTCACTTTTTTCCTGTCCTGGTGACCACTCAGTGGGGACAGCATTATAAACCTGGTAGAGGATCTAAAACCAATATCTTTTGGATGGAATAACACTGTATGAAGGCAGAATGATGGTTCTTGCTGCCAGTGGTAGAGAAAACAAAATATTTATACAGATGTTTTAGAGTTAAAGGAGAACTATGGGGTTAAGGCTTTTCCCCATAGTTCTTCTTAGGGTAACAGGAGGACACAAACTAGCGTCCTCCCGTCACCCTAGGCTCAGTATACCGCGAGCTGTAGCTTGCGGTATACTGAGACGCCGCAGCTGAAGCGGATCCCGACAATTGTGCCGGGATCCGCCCAGCTGCGTGACTGACAGCTGGCTCTGCCTATGTAGAGGCAGAGCCAGCTGTACCCGCCCCCTCCCCCGTCCGGCCAGTCAGCGCTGGCGGATCAGAGCAGGGAATCCAGCCCCTCCCCTGTCCCGCCAGAGAGCCGTGACAGGATCGAGAGGTGAGCGAACGCCGGTATGTGTTCGTTCACCTCCCGATCTACTGAGCCGACCTGTGACAGTCTCATTGTCACAGGTCGGCTAGAACTATGAGGTGAGTGAAAAGCACTCACCTCATAGTTCTCCTTTAAAGCTAGGAAACATTTCCTGGCAGCTCACTGAACGGGGGCCGTCTGTGGCCCTAGCATGTTGTGCTCCAATAAGCTGTTGAGTGCTCCTTTTGAAGTTTTTTAAACATCAAAAATTATTTTTTTTAAATGAATAAAAAGTTGCTGATGTAATGTACAACTAGATGTGCTAGTAACCCGTCATCAGGGTATCATGCCAGTGTAAAGCTCTGAAATATAAACAGACTAATATGGGAGCTTCCGATGTTATACAAAGGTGGTTGCTCCGAGGATGTCCTCCTCAACTTGGCCACACCATCTTGAGAGCCACTGACTGGGACAAGAATGCAGTACAGGAGTACAGACTTCACTGGCCACACATACTGTATATTCCAGGTTACTGAATGTCAAGATAGTGAAACCAGGATCATGATAACAGAGCCGAAATCTGCACATTTCAACAAAGTTAGCAATGACCAATAGAGAGCTAAACAGCACGCAAACAAGCTCTCACAATTTTCGGTCAGGTACTGGGGCCTGATTGAAACTGTTTAGCAAGACTGATGAAGTTGTGTCAGTTGTAGGCTAACTAATGTAATAAATAATCTCCGCTAATTCTTAGGGATGTGTAATATAAATAGGACAAAATGGTCAATGAGCCACTAGATTTTAAAAACAGGCACGTCCACCTTAAGGCTGGGTTCACACCTAGGCGTATTGAATATGCGCGTTTCGCGTCACGCGTTTTTACAGCGATTCGCGGTAAAAAACGCGCGACAAACGCCTGTTTCCGAGGGCTACTTGTCTGTATCCCAATGAAAACGCGAGACCAAAACGCCCCAAAGAAGTACATGTACTTCTTTGGGCGTAGGCCATTTTGTATCGCGTTCGGACGGGCGGAAATACGGCAAGGTGTGAAACAGACCCATTGAATACAATGGGATTTAGATGTTTGAGCGTTTTGTAGAGCGTTCGTCGAGCGTTGAACGCGCTACAAAACGTTCAGGTGTGAACCAGGCCTAAGTATAAGAGAGTGCCAAATACAACAGAATAATTTTTATAGAGGATTAAAATAGTCATAATAAAGGCAGTGTAAACCCGAGGGGAAAAAACAAAAAAACCAAACCAATCATACACACGGTTATTAATATTTATGTGTATTGCAGCTTGCAGAAATTATATATTGGAGTGTAGCCTTAGAGAACAGAACAATTTGGTAAATCATTCTCCATCAATTGTTGAACTGCTTCCATGCCCCCCCTGAATGCAAGGGTTAATAAACATTTTCCCCAGAGTTCTTTAAGAGCTGTATGGAAAGAATAAGTGAGCCCAAAAATAGCTAATTTGACATTCTCGCTTTATAACTGCTACATTTTGTTTTAGTAATACATCCAGAAATAATGCACTGCACCATCACAGCTGATCTCCTTTGTCTGCTCTTTGTTTTGTTTGGTGCTGGCCACCTGCTGTTCCAGATCGAAAATTCGAGACATCAGTCCTTGGACATAGGCCTCGCGTTGCTGGTCATAAACCAACCACTGCTGGTTCTTCTCTAGAGCCTGAAAATACAGGGAAATGTAAATATAAGCAGTTTATTTATAACAGAAACTGGACTGGGGAGATGTATTTTGAGGTATATGGATGAAAAAAATAAAAAGAGATCACCTTGATGATAAACATCACTGGCTAGGAGGAATATGGAATCTGACTCATCGTACCTAATGTCAAGCTGTCTGTTGAATGAAAGTCTCTGACAAACCTATTACATTACTCCATCCCATCCATAGGCCATAATACAAGTCTATAACAACATTGTCATCTAGTGCCTGTAAATATGGAGATGGTTAACACAAATCATACAATGCATTAAGAACGCAAAGTTAAATAGGTTGGTGGCGTCATGTGATACACGTATGTGGGGCTATGCGCATGGAACTTCGAAAATATAGGGAGAAACAACCACCGTGTGCCTGCCAAACTCATACAATTATCTTTGAAGAGCCGAGTGCTAACATGGCCTCATTGCTGAAGCTTATGTTGCATCCAATATGGCCATGCTACCTTATCTGTATGGTCAACCCTGGAGTTTCTGAAGTCTTACTATAAAAATTTTTTACATTGTATAAAACACTACATCAGGCACATATTCAATTTAATTTGCACTTAAACACACCATTCTGAATAAGGGCTCATTCAGACATGCGTGAATACCTGTAAAAGGACTCTATCCCAGAAGGATAATGCTTATAATTGCGCGCATCAGCCTATTCTTCCCTATGGGTGAGCATGGCTGCACGCAATCACAGACGCACCCGAACTTGCACAACCATGCGGGAATGGGTGCCTGCACTTGGACGCAGACAGTGCGCAGGCACCTGGAATCACACAGATGTGCAGGTTTAGATGTGCGTGTGATTGCGTATAATTGTGTGCAGCCGCGTCCTTCCATAGGGAAGAACAGGCTGCTGCATGCAATTATACGCAGCACCCTTTCATTCTGGGATCGGGTCTTTTATTGGCCATGTACCCCGTACGAACGTGGATGCCCGTCTGAAATGAGCCCTTAGCAGTTCTTGGAAACGGCACACTTTGCTAGTACATCATAACTTACCTTTTTGCCCTTTGAAGTACGCTTGTCAGAGTTAACAGGAAAATATATATATATATATATAACAAAAAAACCTCACAATTAAAACCAGGCACTGCCGGGTTAAGTTTGGTGTGATCCAACAAGCCATCATGAAAGACCACCCCAGGAGCCTCTGAAACCCATGTAGTGGCAGGATGAAAAATATAACTTCTCATTCCACAAAGCAATGCCTGGCCTCAACAATCAGCAGATGGCATTTCAGAGCTATTGCTGGAGACAAGACAGTTGAATACTGCAAGCACTCTTCAGTTTTTGGAGCACCTAAAAGCAGTCCGCAGGGACAGAATTTATAGCCACACATACTGAATAGCTCCAGGCTTAGCCTGGTATTCAGTTATGAAATAATTTCTCCCTGTAACATGTGGAAATAGGTTTAACACAAGAGCACTGGACAGCATTATGTCCTTATTACATAGGAAGGCTCTTTAGGAGCAAACAAGTGATGAAGCCCAACTCTTATGTCAGGTAAAGTCTAAGAAAAGTTTTGTCCAATAGAAATGCAGTAAAATGGGAGCATAAAACAAACAGTTAAACCTTCCCAGCTTGGGCTGAAAACAGCTAGGAAAGCAATATTTGAACATCAAGTGAACTTTGTTTGTCTCATTCCCAGATAGAGTCTTGTAATCATTGATTGCTGCATGTTTGTGAAGGTACTCATTCATCCAGGTCCTGGTATATCCGTACAAAATAAGTCAAGGGAACTGGATTGGTTGGATGACCAGTGAAACGTCTTCAAGCAAAATACAGTAAGTCCATTTGCCTTGACTTATTTTTTACAGATATTGATTGCTGCAATTTAGCGTAGCCGTTACATTTCACCACACGGGAAGTAGGGACAGGTGACAATCACATCTGGGATGGTTTAGATGTCTTTAGAAATAAAGAATTTAAAAATATACTTTCAAAACGGTTTATTTTTTCCATCACGCTTTTCACTCACCTAATAGTTCTAGCCGACCTGTGACAATGAGACTGTCACAGGTCGGCTCAGTAGATCGGGAGGTGAGCGAACACATACCGGCGTTCGCTCACCTCTCGATCCTGTCACAGTCCTCTGCCGTGACAGGGGAGGGGCTGGATTCTCCCCTCCGATCTGCCAGCGCTGACTGGCGGATCGAATGGGGGAGGGGGTGGGTACAGCTGGCTCTGCCTCTAGAGAGGCCTCTGTCGCTCACGCAGCTGGGCGGATCCAGACATAATTGTCGGGATCCGCTTCAGCTGCGGCGTCTCAGTATACTCCGCTATTGCTCGCGGTATACTGTGGCGTCTCAGGATACCGCGAGCTGTAGCTCGTGGTATACTGAGCTTAGGGTAATGGGAGGACACAAACTAGCGTCCTCCCGTCACCCTAAGTAGAACAATGGGGGAAAGCCTCAACCCCATAGTTCTCCTTTAAGAATACTAAACCGATATACTCAAACAATTCATCCCCACACAGCTACCTCCTCATGTATCACTTCTCCCTCCCTTTTAGATTGTAAGCCGTCACGGGCAGAGCCCTCCTTACCATTTTGTCTTGAATTGTATTGTGATGTCTTCCTTATATTGTAAAGCGCTGCGCAAATTGTTGGCGCTATATAAATCCTGTATAATAATAATAATACTCACATCTTTTAACTGTGCTTCCAGGATCTGGACATTACTCATAGCTGCCTCTTTACGTGGATCCTACAGAGAAACAAAATAAGAGTCAGACAATTGCTCAGTCATTGGGAAGGAACAGACAACAGAAATGTTTCATAGTAGGTCTCAGATCACAGATTTAGCTGCAAAAGACAAGGTCCTATTCACACTTGTTTGTCCATTTAATTGTGTGATACCATAAGCACCATTATAGTAAATAATACTTTTCTAATAACTGTAGTATGTTCTTGAAGGTTCAGAGCTATCATGTCACAGATCCTATTAATAGGAACTTGAAGATATTACTAAATGGTCTCTCCTTCAAAAAGGAACATAACCGCTGTTTTCTTTAAAAAAAACATTAATATGTGAATAGGATTTGCTTAATTAAAAAAAAATGATTCTGTTTTTGTTACCATGGGACAGCTATATTTATCATTAGCGTTTCACTGCTCCTTTTTTCTCTCAGTCTGAGCAAACTGAAAAGGCTAAACAATTGTGTTTCTGTGTGGCTAATCCACTGTTTGTCTGTCTGAAAAGTCAGCTGACATACTGTAACTAACGCAACATTTGATATTCAGATTGCCAGTGGAAAGAGAATCTACAGTACATGGAATATACAATTATGAAAGCAGGAACAGCAAGCATGTGAAATGTGAAGGTCACATCAAAAATGACTTGCGGCCAAACAATGCAAAGAGTGCACCAACTCAAAATACACGATGGTGATCTTCGTTTAACTATATTCATCCTGTAGTCATGTATTTATGTATCTATTTTTATTGTTACAATTGTACAACACAAGAAATTAAAGAAGCAGGTCAGTGAGCTTCCAATACTACGATGCAAACACTGCAATTTTGCTGAAACTCCTAATATCTACTCCATTGTCTTTAATCTGAATTCTCTGTGATCTACCGAAACTAGATTTCACAAAACTTCTCATATACGAGTTAGTGGATCTGCTTCCTGAAGCTGGCCATTTATTCCAATGCTTATCACTTAGTCGCACTTCAAAGACAGGTATGAATCTGGTTAGGGGCCAATCCAAATCCCTGAGCAGGCAGGTTGTGTTCCATGTATACTTTTCAACGCAACTTTGACTGAAAATACACATTAACTAAAAAAAAAAAGTCTATATAATCTAGTCATAGGGACAGTTGGTATGAGCTGAAAGATAAAACTAGGTAATATTTATTACTAGGGATGCACCGATATATCGGCCGCGAAAAACATATCGGCCGAAAATTGCACTTTTGGCATAATGCCGAAAGAGCCATGTTTCCGCGCATCCCAGCGGGGAGAAAAGAAAGTGACAGCCGGCCGAGCGCTGCAGGACGAGAGCGCTGTGAGCGGCCGGCGTCTCCTCCCACACCACTCTGCCGCCTATCACAGTCCGGCAGAGCGGTGTGGGGGGCGGAGACAGCGCTGTCACAGCAGGCTGGGCTTTCCTCTCTACACCGCTCGATCAGCCTCCTGTGACAGCGTGTCAGAGAGGAGAGCGAGGTACAAGCAGTCGGTGATCAGTGATCGCTGAGTGTGTGTACATAATTGAGGATATGGTATGTTAACTATATTCTCAATTATGAATGAATGGGAGTGATCTACATCACCCCCATTCATTCATAATTGTAGTTATAGTAAACAAACCATGTTATGAATGAACAGGAACACTCATAGAGGATTCCTGTTCATTGATAACAGGGGACACAGAAAGAGATTGAGGACTCAATCTCTTTGTTCTCAATCATCTTTTTCTATTTTAAAAAAGGGAAATATCAGGGGTCTGTTTAGATTCCTAATAATTCCCCAAAGCCCTTAAAAGTAAAAAATAAAAATATTTAATAAAAATATTAAAAAAATTAAAAAGTTTATAAAAAATAAAATATTTTAAAAAATTGAAAAAATAAAAAAAAACATTTTCTGTTTCGGTCTGACATTTTTAAAATTTCGGTTTCGGTTTTAAAATTTCCATTTCGGTGCACCTCTATTTATTACCATACGATACAGCAGGTGGTTGAATCCCAATTGAATCTTAGAAAAACTTCCGTAGTGCCATTTCTGATCACCTGCTGAAATTATTGATTGGTTGTCTCCGTCTTCAGTACTTGGAGTCTTTAGCTGGCCATACACCTTACAATTATCTGCAGATTTTCTGTGGTCAGATGGAAAAAGTGAAACAGATTCCTCCATCTACACTTAAATGTGTGGATGGAGTAATCTCCAACTGGGTAAAGCTTCAGTAATCTTGCTAGTCGGCTCTCAAAACCCCTGAACACTGCCTGCATCCAAACAGATTGTTCAGGTATTGTGACAGACAGTGGGGCTGACTATCTGACTAGCAAGATACTGAAGCTTGGCCCAGTGGGAGATTCCTTCATCCACACAACTTAGCATAGATGGAGGAATCTGTTGCACTTTTTCCATCTGACCATAGAAAATCTGCAGATAATTGTAAGGTGTATGGGCACCTTTTGACCAGTAACAAGCATTTCACTAAAGAGCTCAGTGAGCAATCCTCATCTGCACAATTGTTCAGGGACATTCAATCCAGATGATCAGCATTATAGCCAGGCAACTAGCATATTCAGAAGAATGGCTTACAGGACAAATAACAGGAGTACATGGTTGGCGTGTGAAATACTGCGGTAAGCTTGGTTGCATTTGAAGTCTTCTTCCTATTCCCTACTCTCAATTCCTCATGGGGACCTTACAAATTTGCTTTGGCTAAACATCGCCATCTTGTGGAAACAGTAGAAACTTCAGGAATGCAACTAAATTTACTACAAACAGAACTATTAAAAAGGAGTATAAAGCCAAAAAAATAAATGTGTGTGTAGCTATAACAGCTTCCAATCTTCTGGGAAGGCGTCCACAAGGTTTAGGAGTGTGTCTAGGGGAATGTTTGGAGGATGTTTGGAGGAGAAGGCCTGGCTCGCAGTCTCCGCTCTAATTCATCCCAAAGGTGTTCTATCGGGTTGAGGTCAGGACTTTGTGCAGGCCAGTCATGTTCCCCCACCCAAAACGTATCATCCATGTCTTTATGGACCTTACTTTGTGCACTGGTGCGCAGTCATGATGGAACAGAAAGGGGCCATCTCCAAACTGTTCCCACAAAGTGAAAGAAAGAGAAGCGTGATTGGTCACTCCAGAGAACACGTCTCCACTTCTCTAGAGTCCAGTGGCGGCGTGCTTTACACCACTGCATCTGACGCTTTGCATTGCACTTGGTGATGTAAGACTTGGATGCAGCTGCTCGGCCATAGAAACCCATTCCATTAAGCTCTCTACGCACTGTTGTTGTGCCAATCCGAAGACCACACGAAGTTTGGAGGTCTGTAGCTATTGACTCTGTAGACAGTTGGCGACTTCTATGCACTGTGCGCTTCAGCATGCGCTGACCCCGCTCTGTCATTTTACGTGGCCTACCACTTTGTGGCTGAGTTGCTGTTGTTCCCAGTTGCTTCCACTTTATTATAATACCACTAACAGGTGACCGTGTAATATTTAGTAGCAAGGAAATGTCATGGACTTATTGCACAGGTGGCAACCTATCACGGTAACGTGCTTGAATTCACCGAGCTCCTGAGAGCGACCCATTCTTTCACAAATGTTTGTAGAAGCGTCTGTATCCCTAGGTGCTTGATTTTATACACCTGTGGCCATGGAGGTGATTGGAACACCTGAAGCCAATGATTTGGAGGGGTGTCCCAATACTTTTGGCAATATAGTGT
>NW_017306621.1:1101611-1104139 GCF_000935625.1 Nanorana parkeri | reverse complement strand
ATATATAAAAATAATTTTACAGATTTATACACGTGTACAATTTATTTCCTCCTCTGTACAGATTAAAAGCTGCTAGGAGAAGTTATGTTTGATTCATACAGTTTAGCATAGCAATTGTTTGGCATTTGTTAATTATGTGCTTACATTTACAAACTGTGCCTATTATGGACAAAGTTTATCAGAAAATCTCCCTCAACGTGTAGGTTTAGTTTGTTCTCTACGCAATGCTATGGAATGTGCTGGCGATTTTAATAGAATATACACATGCGGCAACAATGCATAGGTGTCACAAACCACCTGACAGTACCTGTCTAGTCTGTGGCGTGCTGGTCTTGGACTGAACTATACGTGGTGGAACTTCTGGAATCTGCTTGCGAATCTCACTGGAAATGTTCTCTATTCTTCTGGCTTCCCCTGCCGCTAGGACCAGCCCTCTATTTCTGGCATTCAGCGCATCAGTACGATTCCGTGCGATTTCATCTTGTCGAGACATATCCTGACTGTTTTTCACTTTCTGCGTTTCCAGGTCAAGTATTTTCTACAAAGACACAATTACATACAATCATAAGAAGAAGGATTTTAGTACTGCCAGTCATCAGGCTTCCAACCATCACAAGACACCAATTACAGTCATAAAAATCACCACTTCCTCTTACCTATGCTAAACCGGTTTCAAAATTGTTTTTCTTAGCAGGGGTTGCAACCTTGGCACTCCCGCTGTTGTGCAACTACAAGTCCCATGAGGCATTGCAAGACTGACAGCCACACGCATGACAGGATTTGTAGTTCCAGCACAGCTGGAGTGCCAAGGTTGCCTAACCCTGTTCTAATGATTCACAATTTCCAGAAGCCAGGTAAGCAGTGTACCTAAATGTCCCTTTTGGCTTTCAGGCTAATCTACATGGGATGTAATGCTAATGTAATGTTATGGGTGATGATTTTACCCCTCATTTGAAATCACTTTAATTCAAAACACATTGAAAATGGTTTGCTACAAATTATACAGCGTGAGAATAAATCACTTAGCACCAGAAGTCCATCCTCACTCTTCTAGATCAACCCTGAACGCAACATCATCATTTAAAGATTTAGCTAGGCACACAGCTATATACAGTTTTGACATACAAGACAAGGAGCTGTCTTGCCCGGCAAAGAATTTGTATTTCTTTCCATCCTCTCCTTAGATTTACACAGTGCTTCTACACAGCACGGCCAGCGTGATGACCTGACTTTTCTGCAATCAAACAATACAGCTAGGTCTCCACCCCAGCCTGTGACTGGACAGTGACGGAGCAGCAACAGACTGATGAGGTCTTCCCTCTGCACTCGCTCTTCTGCTGTCAGCATGTTTCTTGTCAGTACATGTGAATGATAGACACCTGACTACACCCAAATACTAACCCTCCTTCCAGTCTGAGTGCTTGCTGTATATTAGATACAGATTAGAAGAGGCTGAAAACAAGTCAAAAAAAGGCATTTACACGAGTTGCATCTAAAAGGCATTTAATGAATTCATTACATAACTGCATTCATTAGTTGCTTGTTTTTTTGTAACCTGGAGTTGTGTGTTAAAGCCCACTTCTACCCAAAGCGAACATCCAGTGGCTTTGGTGAGGGTCACAGCAACATCCAATGCACTAGTTTTCTAATGGTGCAAACTGCGATCATATGCATGAGTGGTGTATTACCTCAAACAGTTTATTCCTCTCTGCATCAGACATCTTTGACTTGGACGATTCCTCCAGTTTCTTTTTCAAAGCAGCATTTTCTCTCTTGAGTTTTTCCATATCGTTGTCAGATTTCGGCACAGGAGATTTTAGGCCTAGCTTGTTAGTCAGGATTTTGGAGTTCATATTTTTATTACGTTCTAAAGGAGAAAAAAAAAAAAAAAAAAAGACCTTATAAAACAAAAAAAAGGTACATAAATCACATTTTATAAGTTTATAGAACTTACACTTTAAAGAACCAAAAATAAAATGTGTATCTAAAACCAAGAACAAGAATTTAATGTCAGGACAGCTCCATGTCAGCATACCCCAGCCAGAGCGTTCCTTTCGTTTCCTTAGTACCTTCATAAGAAATGCTGGCCACAGGGTCACCTACCTAGCTGTGGCAAAGACATGGCCATCCACCATAAAGTGGTGAAGTATCTCACTTGACCACTAGAAGAATTTATTAGGGAAACCCATCGCTGGCAGGGATAATATGAGATAAAGAGACAGAAAATCATCATGTAGGTTCACTGATGAGACAAGTAGTACAAGAATCTCTAAGGACTTTACCATGCCGGACCCATCTGCCAACCCTGAACCAACTCCACCTTCTCTAGCACCAGCTGAGAATCAGCAACCGTGGCTTCAAGAAGAACCGAAATCCGACGATTCAGAGACAGACTCCTCAGATGAGGTGGGTGCAGGAGGATTCGATAATGTTGGAGTCCAACCGTATATACATTTTGTAAGACAGGCACCCTTCCATAACCTCAAATAGCGTCCCCCCCCCCCCCCCCCCCGGGAATTCGCGGTTTA
>NW_017306621.1:1087338-1101553 GCF_000935625.1 Nanorana parkeri | reverse complement strand
CCCACACCTAGGTATTGCATATTTAATAAGGCTAGCAAGACCCACAGCACTTGCACAGCACAGTGACTCTGTCATTTCTAGATATGCTGGATGGACAAATTGATCCTATCCAAATTTTGGCAAATCTGTGCAGACAACATTCAGAAACGAACAACTATTTCAACGGGCCACAAATGTAATTTCAAAAGACCTCCTTGGATGTGCTTTACACTGTCCAGAGTACATTTGACCCGGCATAAAAGAGTAGTTTTGTTCCAATACGTCAAAATGTTACCCGATCAGACGTCTATTATAGAAGTACTGCAAACAGAACTTGCATTGGTACGTACTCGCTCCTGTTCATGGAACACAAGAAAACAGGACAGGAGACCCTACTTGAGAGCAGGGTGTGTGTTTATCATTTGGATGACATCCTACTCCTGGCTCAGGAAAACATCTTCTCCTAGCTCACCAAGACATACAAAAGTCCACAGAGCTCAGCTGGCTGATCAATACGGAAGTCACCTCATTCCCACACAAAACCTGGTGTTCCAAGGGACACAACTGAACACAATTTCTCTTCCCTATGAGAAGATTCCAACACTTATGACCAGAACATCACAGACCCTGATCTCCTCCTCCCTAGCAGGCTCAGAGTGCCTGAAAGTAATAGGCACGAGGGGAGCAACAACTCCAATGGTAAGATGGGGAGAACCTTCATCAAAAGATGTGATTAATGAGGAAAAGCTTATAGTGGTGGATGAGGGAAGAAAACCTCCTCACATGCAATTGTTCTCAATCCATGGAGTGTTGTCACCACTGATGCCAGCACATGGGGCTGAGGAGCTCACTGTGTTCAGTAATCAGCTCAAGGCACATGGAAGTTCTCCTTAATGCATCTTTTATCGAATATTCTAGAGTTGATGGCAACCTATGAGGGTCTTTGATCCTTTTCTCCTCTCATCAAGGGCAAAGTGGTAATGTTTAGAATGGACAATATCACTGCTCTAGCATATGTAAAGAGGTAAGGTGAACCCACAGCCAAACCCTTCTAAGGGAAGTGACCATCCTTGTGTGGGCCTACTCCAATCCCCACAACCTGTCGGCAATGCATGTTCTGTGTCCCCAAACCTGCTGACTCAAGGCCTGATGGCATGGGTATTGAAAGGGAAAGATTGATATCTTTGATATCCCTGGGATGTTCTGCAAGGGTCGTAGACACCCTACTGAAGTCCAGAAAGCTGAGCACCAGTAACACCTACAACAGGGTATGGCCAAAAATCCAACAACATACCATTTTATAACCTTTTTGTCCCCAAATACATCACATCTCGGGCTTCCTGCAAAAGGGTGTTGACAGGTGTTTGAACCGAAGCTGGCAAGATTCCAAGTCTCAGCAACAATGGAATTCACAAATGCAGATTGGGCTTCTCAAAATCTGACTGCCAAATGTTTTAGAAGGTGTTCTTTGCCAAAGAGCACCCAGAAACTGATTATTAACCAAATGGGGTTTACCGCAGTTGTATACTTCTTGGCCTAAGGTGATTTCAGTGTTAACCCTTTACGATCCATCTGATGGATTGCATTCCTGGTGGTGATCACATCAGGAAGGAATGTGTCAGAAATAGCGGCGCTGGGCACTCAAGAACCGTTCCTTTCTCTCTTTCCTGTGAGAGTTGTACTAATCCTAATATTAGGCTTTATTTTCCAAAAATGACGTTGAAATTCTATTTGAGTTGGATATAGTAGTCCCATCCTTCGTAATTATGGAGGATGAACAAGTCAGCCAGTTGCACATTGGCGGGCAGGCTTTACAAATCTATATTGAGGCAACTTCATCCTTCAGATCTACAAATCATGTATCATCCTCCTCAGACAAGAACAAGGAAAACAGGTTTCTAGTCATTGCTTCATGGCTTATAAAGATCATTTCCTCAACATATAGGGCAAAGGGCTGGTGCTACCCTCCAGAAGGGGTGATGGCCCATTCCGTAAGGAGTATTTCTTCATCCTAGGCAGTGGCATCCTGAGCATCTCAATATATATCACAGTCACAGTAACTGGTGCTATAGAGGAAGTATTGGCTAATGCGGCTCTGCTCCCTCCGCCGCCGCAGCCTTGCTTTCTACAGCGCCGGCTTCCTTTGCCACCAGGGACAGTGGTACCAGCGGTGCAGCAGTAAACACACCCATTTTCCCCAATATATATATATATATTTCTGCAAAGCTGCCACTTGGTCATCCATACTCACCTTGATATCTAACAATTGCACATAACCAGCCTCTCTTACCACTGTTGGGTAGCAGAATACTGCAGTCTGTGAACCCCATTCCCCTTTGACAGGAAGTGAAGGGACATCTCTGGTATGGGGTCATAGATCACAACAGAACACTTAATTTGAAGTTGGGTTTTAAAGATGAACTCCATGCAAATTACAAATGAACCCTTGCAGTGGGGCTACCCCCCGCATTGCAAGGGTTACGTGCTCATTTTGGCATAAAATAAAATGTAAAAAAAGACAAACTCAGCCAAACCTGCGACAGTGACCGCTCACCTCTCTCTCCCTCCACTCCAGCTGTAGAATGTCCCTCGGCATCCAATGCAAGTCAATGGACTTGTATTAGACATGAGGACGTCTGGGGCTTAGCTCAAGGATTGGGAAAGTATTATTATTTTTGACTATAAACCAAAACAAGCAGTTAACCCTTGCAGTGCAGAGGTAGCTCTACTACAAGGGTTCATTTATAAGTTCTTTTTTAAAGTGTTGTCAACCCTACCCGAGTTCTCTTCTGCAGGACTACAGAACACCCTCCCCACTCCTCAGCACCAAAACAGTGGTAAAAAAGACAGATAAACCACCCCTTTGCCTCTTGCGTGAACGAGCCTAAGAGTAATGTAACAAAACCTCCATTTTGAACCTATATGTCAGAACAGTCTACAATTGAGCAGTGGGGGGTTATATCATGTTCCCTCTCTGTGCTCCTCTCCATTCATGTGAGCAGCTGTCACTTTCTGCATTCACACACAAGGAAAGCCCATTAATATCCCCCTCTGCACTGTATATAGTAGCACAGGGTACACTCAGGAGGAAGGTCTCCCTAGCAGCACTCAAAAGGACCCTGACACCCAACAGCCGCCTCCCTCCACATCCAGCAACCACACAACACGTTGTCAGGGAGGCCAGGCTATCACGTGACCGCCGGCTCCGGCCCGGTAACTCACCCTCAACGCTCTCCTGTCACCAGGGCGGACAGTCACCGGTCAATATCTAGCAGTCCACGAAGGCAGTGAAAGGGAAAGCCCATAACAATAATATGCCCGCCACTTCCGGGATGTTTGAAAACCGCGCCGTGCCAACGCTGCGTACGTCCCTAGTGCTCACGCTGAAACATCTCCGAATTTCTGTCCCCGCTTCAGGCGCCATTTTGTTGGAGTCCACCTACATTAATACAACGCTAGAACGCTGAGGGGCACTGTGGAGCGACTTCTGTGTCTGACAGGAGCAAACTGAGTGATTCCACAAGTTCAAATAAGGCTTTTACTTTCTGTTTACAATTGAAGAAAGCATGAAAATCACATGTAAAATGCATTTTCATGCGTATATGTGCGTAACATTTTTTGTGCATTTTCCATACATCAGTCATTATGCATTTTTATCTTGGCCAATGTAGGTGAAGAAGTAAAGTTTATTAGGGGACAGGCTTGTTTTTATACACTAAAACACACGAAAATGAACTTCACATGTGATTTTCATGCTTTCTTCTTACGCTCACATTGAAGTCTATGTAGCTAAAAATGTCGCACCACAAAAAGCTCCTGTGCTATTCGCCAAGTCGCAAGGAGGTGCAATCCATAGGTGTGAATAGGCCCCATAGAAATTAACCACTTCCTGCGGGTTCACGTAATTGTACGTCATCCACTGGAAGTGGTTATACCAAGAACACGGCTGCTGCTGCTTGTACGGTGCGGCCATCTCCCGCCCCCCCTCCCCTACTGTTAGCTAGCCATAGATATATGCAAAAAAAGCTGAGGGTTTAATAACCCTTTAAACTTGTATTGCCAGGTATTAGGCATATCCTGCTTTGTGCATAGCAATGGCGGACTTCTGTAATCCCTTTTAAATTCATTTATGGCCAGAAAGGTCATAAGGTTACAATTATTAGAATGTATTTTCTTATCTACAGTAGGAGTAAATATGAGCTCAGCATTCTCTTTGACTCATGAACAGCAATAATGTTATCTTTCCTACTGATGGTTTTTATATTTACATATCGACACAGTTAGCAAGGCTGAAAATAAGACACATGGCCATTGAATTCAGCCATGAGAAAAGATACATTGTAAACCTAATGTCTTCATATACACATGGGAACATTTATATCTATACCTATCTGCTGCGTTTTTAATGCCACTGTGACCAACATATGGCTATTTTTCAAAATACTTTTCTTTGGCTTATTATTGATTAGAAGCTTGGTTCTCAATTGGTGGGTTGTGACCCAAAAGTGGGTCGCTCCCCCGTGTTCAGGTGAGAGGCTCCTCAGCCTCCCCCTAGCGCAGCACTGTCAGTGTTCACGCCAAACAGTCATACAAAATATGCTGCCAGGAGCCAGCTGAGTGTCAGCTTGAGGTGGGGTGGAGGTGTGGCCTCGAGGGAGCTTCATCCATACGTGCATTGCTTACAGCTCCCTCACGTCTCCTATAGAGGTGCTTGGGCCGGAGCGGCGTCACATTCTGGCTCACACACCTCTACAGGGCGCACAAGGGAGCTGTACAAGCAATGCACCTATGGATGGAGTTCAGTCACAGCACAGGAGCCCACACTGGACCCCAGGCTGAGCATCCACTTCTGTTCTCGTAAGATGGGGAGACTGGGTGGACCTTTCAAAAAAAGTTTTTGGAGTGTGTATGTGTGTGTGAGAATGTCTGAGAGTGTGTGAGATTGTGTTTGTGGTTGTGTATATATGTCAGTGTTTTTTTTTTTGTAAATTTTTTATTTATACATTTTATACAATGTAGATAATCACACAATGATTACAGAGACAGAGAGTGCAAGAAGCAATCGTCACCTAAATGCATGGGAATATACAATGAATAGATATCTTTCTCCCAAGAGGGTAGCAGCGAGATACTCATGATCAATTATGGAGGTCACCATACCGATAATGAGATATCAAGTGAAGAGACGAGAAGAGAAGAAGAAAGTGAAGAGAGACCAAGAGGCAAGAAACAGAAAGGTCAAGGAAGGAAGGGGGGGTGTCCCAGACTTCACGGAAACTGCGCCCAGTGGCCGGTGGGTTTAGTCATTCAACAGTACTTCGTATTCACTAGTAGAAGTGAATTCATGCCAGTAAAACGAGGTGTGCTGAAATTGCTTCTCTCGGTGTTGCAAAGACATAGTGAGGTCCTCCATATCCGTATGTCAGTGTTTTTGAGGGCCAATTCATACCGGTACAGTGCATTAATCGCATAGTACCGTGTGATTAACGCACTGTACCAAGCAATCGCACCTACATTCTGCTGTAAGAGGTGTGTTGTGTTGCCATTTGAATAGTACCCCAATCTCTGAATCTGGCTCCTGGCCCCTTCTCAATCTGGCTCCTGGCCCCCCATGTGTCCAGCATGAGATGAGGTGGTGGACCTCCGGTCACTCAGTGGTAACGATTCCTCCTCTCCCCCTCCTCCCCCCTGTCAGCTTACTTTCTCCTGGACGCTGTGTTCTGTGTTCCTTTGAGCACAGCGTGTGTCCTGCACAGGCCTCCTAGGTCTGTCAGCTAGTGGGGGCGGGGCCGGCTCCTCAGTGTGTGATCTGCCTGGCAGCTCCGTGCTCTGTGATCAATAGAGCGTTCAGAGCGGCCGTCGGGCACAGCTGGCCGGGCCGAACAGAAACAATGATGTTCGGGCTGATGATGTTCGGGCCGGCCCGGCCCACCGGGCAAGTGCCCGGTTTGCCCTATGGCCAGTCCGGCCCTGCCCCAAACGCACCTCCCACCCACAGTTCATAGGCCCACAACGGAATGCATGGTACCCTAATGCCTTGTGTTCCATTGCAGTCCGACTTGGGTCGCGACTTATTGACCAAGGACAAATGTGAGTCCTGAGGTTACACAGGTTGGGAACCACTGGCTTACCTAATTAGACCACCCTGTGCCATGCTGGTCATAGATCCATAAGGGCACATTGACAATTCTGCCACATCACGTACCTACGTCACATGTGCACAACTTATTGTGAGGCTTCTATCTACACAGTGTATTGAGGGATTGTATTGCCCAGTGAAGCTCTTTCTATTCAGTCTCCTACAATGCCCTGAACATTTTTAAAGCTGATATCCAGGCCAAGCAAATGTCATCTAAGTGCAAGAGGCCTGTGTATTGTTATGTGAATCTTGGTGTCCTTTATATATTTCTTTTAGATCTATAGAGTAATTCAGCATGAAATAAATCCTTCTCCTTGCTTGTGTGCAGGAGATTCCTGTAATAAAGACCGGTCACTGCTGCTCTCTCTTCTTGTGCAGAGTGACTGGTCTTTTATCCGCCCCCTCCTGTAGTTTTCTGCATGTAGCGTGCAGTGGGTGGAGCCTGCTGGGTCCCTCCTACAGCTCTGCTCTCTGCACAGTGATGATGTCACCACAACTTCCAAGGTAATATCTGGGCTTGCTTGTAATCCACACAAAGTGAATTTGATTCTTTTGTGGCTATTAAGAGATATAGTTAACTCTTTGTGAGTTCAGCTTTAAACAGTCTAATGTACTGGCGTTCATTTGTCAATGGGCCTATTGATCAATAATGGCCAGAAGCTTCCTCCCTACTGTGAGAACTTCTAATGTGGTTCCATCTAATAGACCCCACTACCTTTTGGTGCCCCAGTGCAGCATCCCAGATTGTACAGACAGTATGTACAAGTTTGATTAGCCAATACCTGTGGGAGGCTGAGGAAGTTTTATTTCTTATATAGTTTTCATTCTTCCACCAACACTTAACAATGCAAACCACCTAATTAGTGTTCTTCTAGACATTGTCACCTTGTTTCACTAAAGAGTACCAAAAAAAAAAGGAGACTCACCTGTAAGAAGGTGCAGCAACTGGAGCCAAGCACTGTTTGTCCACAGACTCCAGTTACGTCTGTCTGACCTTGGATACAAACATCTGAGTACGTGTGTTATAATTACTACTACCATTCAAATTCCAGGCACATTACAATATAACACGATATGTGTAGATTTAAACTAGCAGAGGACATAACAAGAAACAAGAGGTTTCATGGAACTTTCATATTAGAATTTACAATCTAATAAGGATTAAGAAATGATACAAAGCATGTCAAGTTTTAAGGTTAAAAGGAACCACTACAGGACCTACGGCTAAGGACAGATGACTGGCCCTAGACGCTATCTTCATCCAGGACCGGTTATCTGTCCTTAGGTGCAGGTAACCGCTGGATGTGCAGATACATGCAAATAGCAATCGACAGACTTTGAACAGCTTTGGCACCTGCAAGCTTGTCATTCCCTAGTACAGGCTTCCCGGCTGCCATTGTCTGCAACCACCTGAAATTCCAGCCACAGGAATCCGCTGTATGGACGATACAGGACATGTGAATGGGGCCTAAAATCTTTCTCTCTAGTAGATTTTTATTGCTGTCTGTGGAGGGAACTTCTCACTTTGGGAAGATTTCCATTCATTTCCTGTTCTATTTCTGAGACAGTAATCTGTAGGATACAGACGGTAAAAGAAAAATTGAATTATTTATTTTTACTGTTGCCCTTTAAGCATTATTAAAAGACTCAATTCCTGTTAAATATTATTTTTTTTTTAAATTTATTTTGCATTGGCAAAGCTTGCAAGTTGAACTTGAGAAAGGCCAGAAATAAATTATAATATTCAGCTACTATAGATTTCAGTGGGATTTGGGCAGTATGTTTGGGCTATGTGAAATTCAGACTTGGTTCGCAAATCCTACCACACCTAGGTCAATTTGCTCATCACAACTGCACAGATTTGGGAACAGTACACAAAGCACACAAAGATTCAAGTACGAAGACACATGCCTCTTGTATTTAGACAATATTCACTTATCCTGGAGTCCAGCAAGAAGAACTGCAGGATTTAAAAACACTTACCCTTCCAGTGAGGCTACCCTGGCACTGCAAGGGTTAAGTGCTCCTTTTGTTTAGGGGGCTCATATAAGTCAGATATCCTCACCTGATACTCAGTCCCATGGTGGGTAACGCTCTCCTCTCTCCCCCTCCACTCTGTGAAATGTGTCACGGCATCCTCACGTCTAATGCAAGTCAATGAGCCTGCATAAGACATGATGACATCAGCAGTCCTTAGACTGCTGGAGCCCAAGGGAGAAGAGCCTGCGGAGACCGGTCTAGCAGCCCAGCAAAACCAAGAATCAGGTGAGTATATCAGCTTGATTTTAGCCCCCTAGTGAAAACAAGCATTCAACCCTTGCAGTGCATGGGTAGCCCTACTGCAAGGGTAAGTTTTTTTTTTTATCCTGGAGTTCTTCTTTAAGCCACTTAAAACATCAGCTGCTTATCATTGCTCTGGACTGGCTTCCTGATAGTGATAATGACGAACCATGTCTGCACAATGTGAGCCAGCACACCTGCAGTCGCCATCTGGGACGGGTGTCATGATGGAGTGACAACACAGTGACAGGAGCACAACTTGGTGACAGGTGTCTCCCCATAATCGGAAGTGCCTAAACATCGCACAATCACCAAGTATCAAGTATTAAGTGTTATCTGCTGATTTAAAAAGAGTGAAAACTATTTTTGAAATGACATTATCATGTTAAAGATTATTTGGAATTTTAGAGGTTAGGTTTAGCTCTACTTTAACAGCACATCGAAGGAAAGTATCCACACTAAAAGCAGCATTCTTTTCAATCATCACATCATTTATTACATTAAGCAATAGATTGAGATCAAAGGAGGAATGTAAAGACTCACGGCAGGAAAAGTGCTTGGAAAGTCAGATAAGTGGCCGGACCCCATGAAGTGTTGTTTGAATAAGATACAATTAGTTTGAAGTTGTTTATTTAAGAAATACAACAAATATTTATTATAGTACATTAAGCTCCAGCCCTCTTCTTATTTCTGCACTTAGAAATTCATTAGACTCAATTCACAAAGCTTCAACACAAGGATGAGAATCTTAATTTTTAGCCATGCAACTTGTATTTTAATTTCTCATTAGATTCAGTTACAAATAACTATCACTTTTTAAAAAATAAGTACCTTTTTCTTGGTGTGGAAAGTTTTGAGATTTTAAAGGGTATCTATGGTCAAAAACTAAAAATAAATATGTATTTCTATATTGGGTTTGCCTAAGTTCTACTCCACTCCGAATAACAATATCCATCTAGAAGTTTGTAAACTTACTTATTGAAGATAGCCATAGGATGTACTTCCTCAATGCACTGACACTATTTCACTCAGCCCTGTGAATATGAATTTCCTAGTGTCACATCCCTCACAGAGCCTGCCTTCTGAACTACAACTCAACGTCTGAACAATGTAACAGCATCATTGCGTGCTGGAAGCAATGCATTATGGGCTATGTAGTCTTGAGAAATCAAGATTGCATACATCAAGCAGCAGAGAAAGAGATGCAAAGCACGCTGGGAATCCAGGAAGTTGTAGAAAGTGATGAGCAGACAGAATGCAGCATTCACTACATAAAAGGGATTTTTTTAAGTAAGCTTCGATTGTATTATCAGAAACAACTCTAGTATGTATTCCTATTACAATGCTGATGTTATACCAGTATATGCTGGGACTTTACAACTCCTTTAAGTGATACCCTTTATTGACTAAAAGCTATTAAAAGCTTTCAGGATTCCTTATATCCTTTCATCAGGCTTTATACACATCTAAGGAACACGGACAGATCACACCTTTAAGTTCGCCAATAAAGGGCATCATTTAAACCCCAAACTCTTTGCACTAATCGATGACTGATATGGTACAATACTCTACTCTATGCCGGTGTGTCAGCTTTGTGAATTGAGTCTGTTATGCGTAAACAATCTATATATTGCTAATAACTTTTACAAGCAACTTCAGACAAGCAAAATCCATGCATTGCTACTATTGTACATTGAATATCGCCACTGTGCTGGTCAAATAGCCCATTCAGCTTAGCTCAACCTAAGTTGTATCAGTTTTAATGCAGTTGCCACATACCTGGCTGGAGACTGAGCTGATGAGGGGGCTTCTCTTGCAGTTGCAGCTCTTATCCAGCACCCCTGGAAGTGGTGTCAGGGAGTGTGAGAACACAGAATGGCATGAGTGATGGTGTTGCAGGCTGGACTGGATCTGCGTAGAGTTTTGGGTGCATGGACCATTTTACTCTGTGCAATGTAAGCACAGAGTAAAAGGAGCTCGGAGGCAAACTGAACATTGCTCAGGTGCTGGATGCTGGAACGCAGCTCCTTTTAAGTGGCACCCGCTGATGATATCATCAGCCAAAATGCTGGCTGAGAACCCTGGAAACCCCGCTGGCAGTGCGGGACTGAGGAAGGTAAGTTACATTAACAAAAACTATGCAATGTGTAGGCCTACTTAAACAACCCTTCCATTTGTTTGCAGTCAGATTGCCCTTCACACTACATAGCTGTTGGTAAATCTAAGGCTGGCCACACACAATGCTATCTGATTGCATGGCCACATTTAGGTTTACCTACATATAGTGTAAGAGCCTGCCTGATTGGATGTAAATTGAATGACATGTTCAGGTAGGCCCTTGAACTACACAGTTGCTAGTAAATAGTAAGGATATTGTACAATCAGATTGTAACATGTATGGTCAGCTTTGTCATCTTCAAAACTGTATGACATTCTTATTAAAGAGAGTGCCACCAGGTTCTTAAAAGGAGAACTATGAGGTGAGTGCTTTTCACTCATCCTCATAGTTCTAGCCGACCTGTGACAATGAAACTGTCACAGGTCGGCTCAGTAGATTGGGAAGTGAGGGAAAACATACCGGGTTCCCTCACCTCTCGATCCTGTCACGGCTCTCTGCCGTGACAGGGGAGAGACTAGATTCCCCCCCTCCACGCTCCGATCCTCCAGCGCTGACTGGCGGAACGGACGGGGAGGGGGCGGGTACAGCTGTCTCTGCCTCTAGATAGGCAGAGCCAGCTGTCACTCATACAGCTGGGCGGATCCAGACATAATTGTCGGGATCCGCTTCAGCTGCGGCGTCTCAGTATACCGCGAGCTGTAGCTCGCGGTATACTGAGCCTAGGGTGACAGGAGGACGATAGATTGTGTCCTCCCGTTACCCTAAGGAGAACTATGGGGAAAAGCCCTAACCCCATAGTTCTCCTTTAATGCCCAGAAGCAGTTTATTAATTGAAGGGTCATTAAAGGCACCCGCGTGTTGCAGGGGTACAGGCCTCCTTCACTAGGGTTAACAATACAATAAATAAAGCAATGATGTACACAAAAATATTTAATAAATAGGAGAATAAGAAAAGTATAACATTTATATAAACATGTATTCAGACTGACATTTATCTAATTCTCCCGCTTATCCTAATTCATTTTATAAGACTGCTATGCTGATCTTGCTTAAAAATATTTAATTAAATATTTTTGTATACAAAATGTCAATTGAGACTTTATTGTATTTTTAACAATGATGAAGGGGAGCCCCTCCCCTCCTCCCCCCCAAAAGGTGTTGAAACCTTTTAATACAACTAATAAACCTCATCTAGGCAATACAAATTCTATGGCGCTCGCTCTCTTTACTAAGAGTCTGGGGTCCTGGTATCCTAGAGAGCTGGATAGATAGATAGATAGATAGATAGATAGATAGATAGATAGATAGATAGATAGATAGATAGATATTCTCTCACCCTGATTTGGGATGCTCTGCTTATCTACAATAAAGTCCAGCACCCAGGGTTGGATTTACTCTCTCTGCTGCCCCAAGGCCAGGTTCCTCAATGCGCCCCCCTCCCTGCCACACTCGCCAGGGATGCATTCAGGTCTCACCAGAGATGCGTTTGGGTCTCAGCAAGGCTGCGTGCGGGTCTCAGGAGGGCTGCGCGTAGGTCTCAGGAGGGCTCTACAGGGCTCTGCATGCAGCTACTGGGCTCCGGGAAGGAGGAGAATGCAATGTGCAGCTGGACTAGCACTATCAAAGACAGCTACCTGAGCAAGCTCAGGACCTCAGGCAGTCAAACTTCCTACAAAATTTAAAGGGCCAGTATCTGCCTTTAGTATCTGGGAATTTTAGAAGTACTCCTGAAAATGCCCCGTATCGGCCCCGCTGTGCCACCCCTCTACCCCCTGCTGCACTGAGGCCATGGTCTCTGTGGCCTTGTGTGGAATCCGGCCCTGCCAGCACCCTACCATCTCCAAAATTGTGAATGGGATATTGGTGCACAACAGCCTTTCTAGGCTACAGGCTTTCTGAAAATGCCAGATAGTTAGTCTACACCAGGGGGAGGCAAACTCTGCACTCCAGCATTCGTGACACTACTAAACTTAGCTGCTGGCTGTCAGTCTTGCAATGATTAATGGGACTTTGTAGTTCCACAACAGCTGGAGTGCTAAGGTTACCTACCTCTGGTCTAGATAGTCTTATGATATATCTGGTCATTAACAGGCATATTGGGTTGACCTAACACTGCCTCTTTTTAACTGAAGCAAATCATATATTCAACAGTTTTGGCCACACACTGTCATGGAAAAATCTTATAAACTCGGATTTTGATGGTCACATGTGCAGTAGAAGCAACGTTTACAAGAACTACATGTAGGCACAGCTGTGACCCTCGTATAATCACATCCTGGGTGTTCTATAGCCAAGTTAGTAGGCCCATATATGAACATATTGGATGTAAATGACCTTTTATGGATCTTAACTCACCCACATATGAAGCCTTTTGTCATATGTCACAAGTGTTTGTCACTGTTCCTGTGACAGCAAGTCATAGACTTAGATCCACATGCTGCTAGAGACAAGTAGTGTGTATACCATTCTCTCCTATCCTGTAACAGCCCACAGCAAAAAGCAAGTTATTTTTCAAGGAAATAGCTAAGAAGACATTCTCTGCGTGTGCTATTTAGACATTTCGCATTCAAAAAATATAAAGGAACACACCCTGACTACTTTATGAGTCCTGCTGGCTGGTAAACAAACCTTCAGGCACAACAAGCAGCTATGTGTGAAATTACAGCCAGAGTGCTTTAAAAAGGCAAATATTAAAGTGGACCTTTACACTCAAAAATCGAATTCTACCAATGCATCTCTCTATGTATGATGATTAATAATAACATAGACATGTCAGGTGTAAAATGCTGTGATTTTGAAATACTTATACTTGCAGAGCATTCACGTCCTGCTTGAAAGGGCAAAATGACTTCAGTTTGCCAAAGCAATGCACACTGGGATTGCCTTGTCATCAGCAGAGCATTGCTGGGAAATCTCATCTGTAATCTCAGGAGATCTCAGGCAAAGACATTTTTCTCCCCTGAGATGCTGTGCATGGTCACATGTCCTAGTCAGATGTCTAGTCACATGTGCCAGAAATTCAGGAAGTGAAAGGAGAGCTAGTAATCTGCCTTTAGTAAACATGGCCACTGTCAGAAGACTGGGGAAGAAAAGAGAAATAAGTTCTGCAAAAAATACAAAGCCGGCAATTATCTAGAAGTATGTGTTTGTAGATTGTCTTTACGAAAGATTTTTAAAGGCGTGTTTGTTGTTATTTTAAAGATATGGGTAAAGGTCCACTTTAGGACATCCAGCAAACAGGAAGTATTCATTGGTATGAGTTTATTGATGTTAGGATAGATGTAAATGGGGGGGGGGGGTTACCCACACCACACTAATAAAGTGTCAGCTTTCTTTTTTTTTTACCTGTACTGTTATTTTACATTAATGAGTTTCAGCAATTAAGACATAACTCTTTATATGTATCCAATATTCCAATTTGATCATTTATTTTTTTATAGATCATAATTTCAGCCAAAAAAAAATATTAGGCATGTGTCAGTATAGGTTGTATATGAATATGAATCATATATTATTGTATAGATATTGCTTTTTAGTGTCAGTAAACATTGATATATTTATTGCATAATCTGTATTGATACCGTTTTACATGGATACTATAGGGGTACACTGGGGGTCTTCAGCTGTCATTGTGATGTGCTGGGCTTCTGGTTTGTCCTTGTGTCTTTAAGGAGGAATGGGCTACCTCCAGCAATGCC
>NW_017306621.1:1075686-1087325 GCF_000935625.1 Nanorana parkeri | reverse complement strand
TATATATATACTGTATATATGAATGTATGTATAGAGCCCTGATGAAGGGGTAGCCCCTGAAACACACATGTGAATTTCTATTTAAAAATGTTAATGGAATAAAAATAGTTTGGACTCCAACTCTCAGGTGTGGAAGGACGATATTATTCTACGTGTTATAGCCATGCGATTATGTGTCGAACATTATTAGCAGGTATTAGCAGGTGTATTAATGTGGGGTTCTATACAGCACAGAGGATTATCTTTATGTATTACATTGTCTGGGTGGGTTATAATGAACATGATGAAAATTGGGGTTCTATAGAGCACAGAGGTTCATCTTCATGCTTTATATTGTCTGGGTGGGTTATAATGAATATGATGAAATGTTTTATGTTTTTAAAGACTTTGTAAAAAAAAACTTTTTTATGTTTTTAAAGACTTTGTAAATAAAAGATAGATTTTTCTTAATGAAAACATTTGTGTGGATGTGTCTATGGTGTCAAAAGTCCAATTGACATATTTGATTCTTTTTTTATATTATGTGTTAGCTGCACCTGATCGCAATGGAACGCATCAAAACCGCATGCAAACGCCCCACAAGGCCCAGTTTAAGCTGAAAAAAGTATCAAAATCGCACTAGAACGCGGCAAACTCCACTGAAGCTGCGAAGACGCACACAGTTATGGTGTGAACTAGCCCTAAATGATGAATTAATAAAAGTCATCCTGTACATATTTATCTTTCAAATGTTCAATATTCACTGTTATTACTATATTAGGCCAGTAAGGGCCTGCTCACAAATACTGCGGCGACCTGCATTGTACCGCACGTGATCAACTCAGGTCACTACAAGCACACATACAAAACTATTGTTTTTCTATGTGCCCCATTTACACCACAACACAGGTGTGATGGGCGATGTGCTGCGATAAAATACAAACATGCTGCATTGGATTGCAGCGCACTGGATCACACCACAGGGCGGCGCATGGCAGCGCAGTGGACCGTGCTGCCTTGCAGGAACCTGAATGGAGTGTACACATTGTAAACAACCAATAAAGTTCAAAAACAAAATTAAACTGTGACTGCTTCGATAGTGTTCAATACAATGTGTGCGTTCAGAGCTTCCACAACGCACTAGCCTGTCCGCTAAAATTGGGACTATGTGATAACTCCGGTTCTATGTTGGCCTTATCAAACTCCAATTAACTGTTCATTATAAAAGCGTCCGAACAGCTTTGTGAACCTGACTTTCAGCTGTCACTGATAAAAGGACAGACAAACTTGTGAATTTGGTTGGTGTGGTGCAAGACGGAAGAAAGCAGGTGAAGTAATAGTGAATTAGGCGCACAAGTAATATGTAGCTGCATAACTCCAGATTGTGAATTTCCCAGAGGCTGTTCACACTAGTGCAATCTGTCCTGCACGACAATGGCAATTACATTATTCTTAATGGTGCCATTTCCATCAATGCAACACGGTGCAGTGCGATTTTTGGAAAGGTACTGGTGCTACACGGTGAGGGGAATTTATCAAAACTTGAGCAGACAAAATCTGGAGCAGCTGTGCACAGCAACCAATCAGCTTCTCACTTTCATTTTCAAATCTTAACTAAACACACTGAAGAGAAAAGCTGATTGGTTGCCATGGGCAACCTCTCCAGATTTTATCTGCTCCAGTTTTGATCAATTCCCCAATGTGTGTTTTTGGCCTTATTGACTTCAATGGAAGTGTTTAAAAAATGCATGTACATGTGTTTTTTAGTGCGTTTTTGTGTTTAAAGTCTCCTCAATGAAAGATTAGGCCTAATAATGTCACAGTAGATATCGCTTGCCATTGGCACAAAAAGAAAAAGGCATGAAAATGCTATAAATTTGTACTGAAAAATACATAATCATGCAGCAGCACTAATATGAAAACCGGGTTGAGTATACAGACATATGTTACCGACATATAAAACCCCATCCATGTTGTTTAGCATTAAGGCCTGGCCACACCTGTACGTTTTGTAGCGCGTTCAGTGCTCTACGAACGCTCTACAAAACGCTCAAACATGAAAATCCCATTGTTTTCTATGGGTATTGTTCACACCTTGCCGTATTTCAGCCCGTCTGAACGAGCTACAAAACGGCCTACGCCTGAAAAGGTACATGAGCTTCTTTGCGGCGTTTTTGTCGCGCGTTTCCATTGGGATACAGCCAAGTAGCTCTCGGAAACGCGCGTTTGTCGCGTGTTTTTTTACCACGAATCGCGCATATTCGATACGCCTAGGTGTGAACAGAGCCTTATGGGGGAATTAAGTGATTTTTTTTTTTTTTTTTTAAATCTAGATGTGTTTGGCTTTAGTGCTATTGAAAGTATATCATAGTTGTCAGCCGTGAGCATAAAAGCAGTGTCTCACCTCGCCTACGGACTCTGGTTTGCTTTACCTGTGTCACTAGTGCATGACCATCACGTCACCATCTGCACTGACTGTTTGTAAAGTAGTGGCATCCTATAAGGTGTGTTTATACTGCAATGAATTGCTGACAGGTAACTCTGGGCAAAAGTGTTCTTACCGTAATCCTTGCAGCAGGACTACCCCTGCACTGCAAGGGTTAAGTCATCGTCTTTATCTAGGGTGTTCTACTCACTCGATCCTCAGCCAGGTTGCTCTTAGAACGGTCTAGCAGCCTCTTCTCTCCCTCCGCTGCAGCAATCTAATGATCCTTGAGTCATCATGTTCTATACAGTGCATAGGACGGGAGTACGCCAAGAGACAAACCATTGCTGCAGCGTAGGGGACGGGCTTTCAGGGATCGGAGTAACAGCCAGCTGGCGCCACCTAAACAAAAATGATCACTTAACCCTTGCAGTGCAGGGGTAGCCCCATTGCAAGGGTTAAGAACACTTTTGCTAGGAGTTCTGCTATATGGGGCAGTTCACACTAGGTGTGTTGGGCTTTGATGGGCAAGGCAATTTGCCCCTTTTTTAGACATAGACGAGGCAATTTGTCTTGTTTACTATTAAGTCCGTTCATACCACTGTGTTGTGCTGGTAAGAAGTAACACATGCAGATTATTTTCACTGCAGCTTGTTGCAGCACACTACACCCCATTGCAATGTGCTGCAGCAGTGAATAGAACTGAACGAAGTGTCACTTTGTCAGCATGGCTGCATTTTTTTTTTTGCGCTTTCCTCAATTCCTGTTGCTCTTCTGAGACAGGAAACAAAGTGAAATTTCCCCCAATGGTATGCAGACAGCAAAACGAATTTAAAGTGACCAACTCAGGAATTAAACCTTAAGGGCTTGTTCACACTGAAAGCGGGTGCGTTCCACAGCGGTAGCTGCTGGAACGCACCGGGATCGCTAAGAAACTTCCCAGCGCATTCTGGGGCGGGAGGGGGCGTGGCGGTGCATTAAATTCAAGAGAACAAGCCCTATTTTTTGCATTTGCAGTGGAACGGAATGCAGGCAAAGTTTTGCTACGCGTCCAATCGCACTGCGGAATGGGGGGGTGGGGGTGCAAGCCGTGCCATTGAACTCAATGCGCTGCCATACACCCTCCCGCCCCAGAACGCGGGGGGAAGTTTCTTAGCGATCACCGTGCGTTCCAGCAGCTACCGCTCTGGAACGCACCCGCTTTCGGTGTGAACAAGCCTTCAAAGTGCATTCAAGTATTTTAACTATTAACAAAAATGTATCTTATTTGTTTATCACTTGGCTGTAGATCCTCAAATCATCTCTGAATTGGTGCTGACACTGTCCTTCCTTCTGGAGTGGGGCTACTTTTGTTCCCTAAGGTCCCTGTGTGTGTTGTAAAGTAGTCACCGCTCCAAGCTTGCTCCTGTGATGGACTTCAATCTAAATACATGTTAGGCTAGGTTCACATATCGGCAACCGTGCACAATGGCACACAGCGATTGCAGCACGGCCCCGTTAATTTCAATGGGGTTGCACGACAATCGCTGAAAAAAGGTGCATGTACTTTTTTTTTTTTGGTTACACGCACCGCGTGTGTTTTTGAACCGCAATAACACAGGCGGTATCACAGCGGAAAACTACACAATCTGCCTGGCGTGGCTGGGGTGCCCTAAGAAAATAATGGCACCGCCAGCGTGATTGGCGGTGGTTAGCGATTATGTGACCGCGTGACCCTCTTCGCGGTTTCGTGAACGATTGCCGTGTGGTCACGGATCGCCTTGTGATGAATCTGGCCTTGGTAAACTAAACATGAAATTGTAGTCCATCATGGGAGCGAGCTTGGAGTGGTGACTGCTTTACAACACATACAGGGACCATGGGGAACAAAAGTAGCCACCCTGCAGAAGGAAAGACAGCGTCAGCACCAATTCAGAGATGATTTAGGATCTACAGCTGAGTGATGCCGAAATAAGATACATTGATAGCAAAATTATCAATACTTGAGCAGACAGAATCTGGAGCAGTTGCCCATGGCAGTCAGCATCCACCTTTCATTTTCAAACCATAGGCAACTGCTCCAGATTCGTCTGCTCCAGTTTTGATAAATTCCCCCCTTGTTGTTAATAGTGAATGCACTTTTAAGATTCACCTCCTGAGTTTAGTGTCACTGTAACCCTTTCTCTACTCCTAAACATCCCTTTGTACAACCTGTGAGTGTACTTTGCAGGCTGCAATCAGTAGATAACTGGGGGTGAGATTTGCCCATAGTAACCAGCTTCTCTCTTCAATTAAGCTTTGGAAATGAAAACAGAAGCTGTCTGGTTGGCATGGGCAAGTGCTCCAGATCCTGTGTGCTCCAGTTTTCATGCATTCCCCTCATTATAGGAAGCACACAGGCTGAGACCTGAACACCAGTCCCATCCACTCTCCAGGTATTTGTGGGCTGAGGCAGCCGGTGACTAATCTCAGATCCACCCAGCTTCTCTTTTAACAATCCGTTTTGTGCAGCTGCTTCCCCACTCCCCTCAGTGCCTCAGCTCCCCAGGCTCAGGAAGCTCCTGTGCTCCGTCTGCCAGTCACAACATCGTCTTGTGCGGGTCCCGACTGAACTCTGCAGCCATGCTGAAGGTCCTGGTGGAGGCAGCCGCCAATATTCCGAAGACTAAACTTGGCAAGCCGGACCCCATAGTCACCATCACCTTCAGAGGTAAGCAGAGCTGACTGAGGGAATCCGCTTTCCTCCTCCAAGCCTAGTCTCTGCTCCCTAATTGCCGTGTAACGAGGCTTCGACACACTACATCTGAGCAAGGATTTCATGTTCTTTATAGGAAGAGACTGTATTGCACTTTGCTCACTGCATTGTCTTTGTATTGCACTTTGCTCACTGCATTGTCTTTGTATTGCACTTTGCTCACTGAATTGTCTTTGTATTGCACTTTGCTCATTGCATTGACTTTGTACTATTCCACCGAGTGCTGGGGCTTTTTCAAAGGGTCAGTCCACCATTGCAATAAAATGCATGCGGTCAAGGATGAGATGTGTGTTTTACAAACACTGTGTAGCATTATTAGTTTAATTTTAAAGCTAATAAAATAACTCCCCTTGAAGTGGGGCTACCCTCGCTCTGCAAGGGTAATTGTTCCCTTATGTCTAACAGGATTGTGTAAAGGACTATTATTTACCTGATCCCCACTTCTGAGGCGGTTGGCGCTCGCTTTTCACCCCTACGCTCCGGCTTGTGGACTGTTCCTTGGCGGTGTTCTATTGAAAGCTCCAACTCATCGAGATCACCAACTACCTCACTTCCGATGCTCAAAGACTGAAGCTCTGTACAGTTGCGTTGCGCATGCGCGCATAGCGTTTTTAGATTACTCGTCGACTTTGCCACCTGCTGAATATTGTTAAAATGCACCTGTACAGCGCTCCGTCAGTCTTTGTGTTTTGCAGTCTTAACGCCGTCTGGTCGAAATCTCCAACTTGCAAGTACCCGACAGTGAGGTGGTTGGAGATTTCGACGAGTTGGAGCTTTCGGTAGAACAGCGGCGTTGCATATATTACAGAGCTATACAGCCTGCATTAGATGCGATGCTGTCGGTGGGCCCCTGACTATTAGAAAAGACTTGGAGTGAGCCTGTGGGAGCGGGGATCAAGTAAAAGTCCTTTACATAGGTCCACTAGACATTAACAAGCAGTTAAAATAAACTCCCCTTGCAATGGGGCTACCCCTGCTCTGCAAGAGTTAACTTGTCTATCTAGGGGAGCTAAATAAAGGAATTTTACTTGCCTGATCCCCACAGCATGCGGTTATTTGCACATTTGTATGTGTTTTAATGTGCATAAATGAAGGCAGGCATTTTGATTGGCAGCTTACAAACCATTGTGGGCAATGGAAGAAAGCACGCAAAAATGCTCACGAAAATGTACAACATGTTTCTGTTGCACATTTTTGGACATTTCCAATGAAGTCTATGGGGCAAAAACTACCTAAAGAAGCTCCTGTACCTTTTTCGGGCGTTTGGCGTTTTTCTGCTCAGGTGTGAACCATGGCCATTGAAAATGATGGGATTTCTTGTGTTGGGCAGTTAAAAGCGCTTTTCGAACTGCTCAAAAAACTCCTAGGTGTGATCCTGGCCTTATAGCAACCAATTAGAAATCCGTTTTTAAAGACCATGTAACTGTACTAATACAACTGGAATTCTGATTGGGTGTTATCACTTGGCAACAATGCACTCTGCGCTGCTTATTAAGTACAACAAGCTGTGATAACTCACAGCGACCAATCAGGAATCGGTTTTTAAAGACCATGTAGTCTTACTGATTGAGTTCTGATTGGCTGTTATTAAGAAACGCTGCCCTTTTGTGGAGTGTTTTGTCTCTGGTGTGCATCTCTCTTGCATACAATGGGCAGCTCTGGAGAATTAATTTGTTTGTGTTAATAAATCCAATGTTTCAGACTTGTGTTTCTCTGTTTGGTAAAGCGGGAGGTTTGCTGTTTTACAAAGGTATTTGGAGGGCACCAGTGTGTAATATGGTTCTCGTTAGTGAAGCCGTATCGCTGTGTCCTTGTTGGAATGATAATGGCGGGTGGGGGGTGTCATACCAGGCACCACATGTTTACAATTTACAGATATTCGTCCTGACTGCTGTTTCAGATCTGTATATTAGTTATATTTCAAACATTAACCATATATAAAGCTGGATAGGATGTGGAAGCTGTGTGTCATGGCAGCTTCTTTTATAGAATGCTCCTACTACCATGCTGTAAATCGGGGGTAGGTAAGCTCAGCATGCCAGCTGTGATGAAACTACAGATCCCATTATGCCTCTGCCTCTGGGAGTCATGCCTGTGGTTGTTAGATTCTTGCAATGCCTCATGGGATTTGTATGTCCAACAGCTGGAGTGCTGAGCTTGCCTAGCACTATAAATAATGATTTCATCTGCAGATGTGGTGAAAGTAGTTCACACATGGGTAGATAAAACCTTACTCATGAATAGGTGGAGATTGTATCCTGCGATAGGGAGTGACTTGTCATATTTCACCTCCATGACTTTCCACATGTCTACAGGAAATGGAATTCAAACTTATTAAATATGCTGTTTGTTTACTTTTTTTTTTCTTGTGTTTATGGGCTGGCCATCTAACCTGATGAAAGATGGTCTTCTACTCCCAATTTGATGGTTGTCTTGGAATTCTTGTGTCTACAGGCCCCATCTCCAGTTTCTGAGGAGACCTTTCAGGCCAGCCTATCTCTAGGAGGAAACCAATCATCCAGGAGGGGTCTGGCTTGTGTCTGCCTGGGGCATAAACATGCATGTCTGCACTGTACAACTATGCATTTTATGTCACTGTCACTCAGTAAAAGAATTGAGTCAGCTGTATCTTCTGTTTTATGTACAAGCAGCCTGATATGTAAGAGATTTTATCCTTTGTGATTACTGAGTGACCCTAAACTCCGGCGTTAAATTTAAAAAATACATTGTAATACCTTTACCCATTAACAAAAATGTATCTTATTTGTGTATCACTCGGCTGTAGATCCTCAAATCATCTCTGAATTGGTGCTGACACTGTCCTTCCTTCTGGAGGGTGGCTACTTTTGTCCCCCATGGTGCCTGTGTGTGTTGTAAAGTAGCCACTGTTCCAAGCTTACTCCTGTGATGGGACTACAATCTCACATTTTTAGTTTACTAATTTTATAATTTCCTCATAAATTCGATCCATGCGTACCTGGCTTTAGCCTGACAGATTCTTGTATGATTTACCATGCTGGGTTTGTGAATCCTGTGGAAGGTGAGATCAGTAACTATATAGGGATTGGACACCTACAGCAATACATCATACAACCACATTTTCATCCTGAATGCTTGATATCCAAGTGTATATATTATGTAGACTCCAGTGTTAATACCCGCTGGATGCAATGTCAGATACAATTTCCAGAGTAGGAAAGCATATGGATAAGAGAAGTCCCATTGCCTTGATTTTTATTGACATACGTTGGGGTTTATTCTCACTGTAACACATTAAGGGTACGCTCGCACCATGTGCCCTGCGATCCCGTGCGGGCAATCGCATCGCGGCCGGAGGGCGTGGCTACGGTGCCATTCACCTCAATGGCCCGCCATGCCTCCTCCAGCCCCACAAAATAGTGAGCCGGCCGCAATGCGATGCAGTGCGTTCCGGCTGGAATCGGGCAGGAACGCACTGCATATGGTGTGAATGTACCCTTAGGGCCCATTCACACCACTTCCAGATTACTACCAGACTGTTTCCAGACCCAAAATGCATCCCAATCCCTATGGTATTCTTGGCCTCCTGTTCCCACCACCGCAGTCCGTTCCAGACCAGAAAAATATTGCTTGTCCTATTTTGTCTGGTCTGGAATGCATAAAAAAAGCAAGGCACGCACATGTAAGTTCATTTTAAGCAAAAATTATTATTTTTTTTTATTCCAATCGTGGTAAAAACGCAATGCACTATGTTCCAGAAAATGGTGTGAGCCCAGCCTTAATCTTTGAAGCTTTCTGATTTGAAATCACCTGGACTCAGTTGCCTCTTTCAACGTGGTAAATTCAGGTGATTGTAATTATAAGAGTGGAGAGGAGGTCAGCTGCAGAGGGTTGTGTGCCTTAAGGTGCCCATACACTGCACGATTATCGTACGATAATCGTATGCGATCGGTTTTTCGTACGATAATCGAGCAGTGTGAACGGAGACGTGCGACCGTTTCTACTGTACGGTCGCACGTCTTCTGTCGAACCAGCATGTTCGAAAACCAGCCGGGAATCGTACGATTCTCGGCTGGTTAGAACGGTGCTCGGAAGATAAATGCTGAACGGGCCGGTGTGCGCACGCGCACACTGCCCGTTCAGCATTGCGGTCATCGGAAGCCCGCCCCTCAGGGGGGCGGGCTTGCGATGATCGAGAGTGCGATCTGCCTGTCCAAGATAGGCAGATCGTACGTTTTTTTAATCCCTTTACAACCATCGCAAGACTAAAGTCTTGCGATGGTTGTAGAGTGTATGGCCACCTTTTATAGAGGGGGTCATGTTGAAGGTTCATTACACACACTTGTACTATGACCACTTTGACACAAGAATGATTTCAGTTTCTGCAACATTGTGGGTGATTTTGAATCGTGGAGGGCTTAGGGCTCAGTCACACTAGATGCAGTGCGTTCCGGCCCGATTTTGGCCAGAACGCACTGCCTCGCATTGCGGCTGGCTCACTTTTTAGTGAGCATTTTGATTGCACCGGACCGCAGGCACAATGTGCCTCGCGATCCCATGCGGCGGATCGCATTGCGGCTGGAGGGCGTGGTTACGGCTCCATTCTTGAATTGCCCGCCACGCCCCCTCCTGCCCCAGTAAAAAGTGAGCCGACCGCAATGCGAGGCAGTGCGTTCTGGGCAAAATCGGGACGGAACGCACCATCTAGTGTGACTGAGCCCTTATTTGCACTATGCATCGCTTCAACACGCATGCATTAACGCAGAACGTTTTGTATGTTGAGTCAGCGCATTCATTTTGTGCACCTTTTAACACGTAAAAAGAATCCGCACAAAACCCTTAGGCCCCGCTCACACCTGGGCGTTTTGACATTCAAAAGATAAGAGCTACAAAACTCAACACAAGAAATCCCATTCAATTCTATGACCCCTGTTCTCACCTAAACATTTCATCGCAAGCTGTAAAACGGCGAACGCCGGAAAAAGTACATGAGCTTCTTTTTGGTACATTACACTGCATTTGTCACCATAGTATTTTTGTGCGCGTTTGACCGCAATGTCTCTCGATCTGCCAGCTAAAATGTGCGTCTTCATATGCACTCGTCAAAACACAAAAAATGTGCAAAAACTTGCTAGATGAATACGTCCGCTACTGTGTGAAACGCTGATGCCTGGGTGTGAATAAAGCTTCAAGGAGTAATTCTGGTGCTTTTTTGTATAAATAACACTTTTTTTTTTTTCTATGACAGTGTGACTGGGCCTGGAGATCCGTACGATGTGGAGTTAATAGATCATTTGTGTGACCTTTTAGTTATTGAGATATTAATTGAATGCTTGGGAATACATGGCGTTCTGACAATAGATAGAAGTTCATTGTAACTGCTCCAGTGTTTGTGTTTTGCATTAGGCGGTGCCACATTCCACAGAGCCACACAACCAAAGTTTTATGCCCTGTGGTGCAATAGAAGAGCTTGAGTCACAGACATTTTATAATTGTGTCTTCAGTAGTTGCATACAATCTTTTTCTGACAACTGCTTTCATTTCCTGGACACAGTTTGCACATGGGAGAGCACAGACGCTGGAAGAAAGATTCCAGTAACATTCCGACCTTGTTTGGTGATGGAATCTGTAAAAAGACCTTTAAATACTGCATGTGAAGAACTAGTTAATACCATTCACAACAAATGAAAATTTATGATTTTAATATATCTTTTAGGATTTTATGAAAGGGAAATGTATGCGTAGTTAATGGACTTATTCAAAAGAGGACCTGCGCTATGGTTAATTAAATAAGCTGCTGTGCTAATTAAGTGTTTTAAACGCCTTGTAAAAATTGATGAAGCAAAATATTGTTTAGTTAATAGATTTCTTGTGTTAAGTTGTTTCTCGTAATTTGATAAACAGAGTGTTGGTTGTCGGCCCTGAGCATGTCATACAGGAGACAGATGAACCTCCATGGGGGCCTTACAGCCTGACCATTGCGTTGACCATTTTTCTTTTTAACAAGTGGAAAATTAAACTAAAAAGCAGTGTTGCTAAGCTGCTGGTGGCTGCACAGTGTGCTTGTTATGGTGTGCCCATCTGCACCCTAGCAACCAGTGACCCAACTGTTCGCGCCCTTGCACCCTAGCAACCAGTGACCCAACTGTGCACACAATGTCATTGGTTGCTAGGACACAGGCAGCCCCGGGTTTAATTCACTTGGACGTTCATTGAACACTGGCTAGGGTCAGCGAATGTCCAAACATCATTGGTTGAGTAGCGACAGAATGGCACAGTGTCATTAGTTACTAAGAGGCTGGCAGCCGCAAGTGTCATTGTTTTAAGGTTCACTCCCCTTCGTCCTAGAAACCAGACCATGTACAGCCCAGTGCAGGGGCTGACTGGCAACTTTTAGCCCAGGGGGCAAGTACAACCCAGAGGCCCATGGTGCGGCAACTTGACCCCCCCTCACGCTTTGCCTCTTCCCCGCCTTCTCCCCGCCCCTGTCTGCCACTTTTGCCATCCATGTAACAGTAGTGT
>NW_017306621.1:1049346-1075661 GCF_000935625.1 Nanorana parkeri | reverse complement strand
CAGTGGCTAGTGTACTAGCAACTAATGCCGCTGTGTGCACAGTCATCGGTTGCTAGGACACAGGAGGCCCTGGGTTTGATTTACTTGGACTTTTGCCGATCCTGGATTTCTGGTTGATCTCAGTGAATGTCCAAGCACACCAAACCAAACCTAGGCCCTGTAATCAGGTCCTATTTGCCGGATTTTATTGAGGAGCCTATATTGGGCAGATTTTCCCTCACTTCCCTTGTGGTCACTGCGACAGGAAGTGAGGGGAAATTTGGCTGCAAAAGTTTAAATACTTTTTTAAGGAATGTCTACTTCCATCACAGCCTTCTCACACGGGTGTTTTCATTCCCGGAATGAGGCCAAGTGTGATGTGAGCAGTCCTTTTGGGCCCCTTTCACAAGGCCAGTCCGATTTGTGTCCATATCAGTTTTTCAGATAGACCTGATTGGATGCCCAATGTTAACCGGATGGGCGTCCCTTTTATACCCAGTTACCCCCTGACTCCGGCCAGGTCCGGAAAAACAAACTGATCCGTCTCGTCAGACCCGATCATGGTGGATCAAAGGTAATTTGATGTAATCGTACACGTGTCCGCATACATACGATTCACCATAGACCCACATGGGGTCCGGCAGTTTCAGTGCTTTCCTCTATAATCCATGCATGAACCCCTTCCTAATCAGCCTGTGTGAAAGGGTGCTTGACCATCCGTGGCTCAGTATGACCTCTGAAGGGTTCTGTAGACATCTCAGGCAGATCTTCACATCCTGCATAATTTTCTGTTGAATCATTGAATTTTTTTTTTTCTAGTCTTAACCATCAACAAACTTGGGATGGAAAAATTATGTCAGCAGCTGCTCACATTTCAGCTGGAGGCTGGTTTTCACTGTAGCCCTGTATAAGTAATATACAGTATAATAGTGATTGAGACTATAGACTAGTACATGGCTGGTGAGGGGCTGTGTACAAGGTACCATGTCTGTATAATGTCTGTTTCTTGAACACAAGTAACGTCTCACACTAATATGTGGAAGACTTCAGAGAACAATAATTGTTAGCGGATGCAAAGCGTGCTGGGGAGGTTGGAGGAGGGGAGAGACGGGTGCCTTTTATGGATCATATAACCCTAACCCTTTCGTGATCAGAGGTATTTTTTGAATTTGTTTTGGAAACTTTTTTTTAATTTCTACATTTTTTTTTCCTCCACTTCCTCACTTAGGAGATGATGGTGTAGGGATCCGTCGCTGCCTCCTGGATGTTCATGTGGTACATCTCAGGAGGTATTGTTTTTAAAGAGTAACTGAAGGCAACACTTTTATTAACCCTTGCAGTGTGGGAGTAGCCCACCGGTTAACTTTTCATTTTGGTCTAGGAAGGAAAATAACAAAGTTCCCACTTCCTATACACTGTGTATAGAATGTGATGACTTAAGCACCTTAGACCACTGCAGCGAAGGGGAAGTGAGTTGGGAAGGCAACGGTCTAAGAACAAGCCGGCTCAGAGGATCAGGTCAGTATAGCTCTTAAAACGAGCAGTTAACCCTTGCAGTGCAGGGGTAGCCCCACTGCAAGGGTTAATAAAAATGTTGCCTGATGTTTTTTTTTGTTTTTTTTTATGGTGGGGCTCGTGTGCCATGAGATTCTGCACGTGAGCAGACATGCATTGTTCAATGCCATGTATTTGGGATCTGGCAGAGACCTGCAACATGTCTGTGCACGCATGGAGGATTCCCCGCATGTGCACAGATATGCATTGTTCTCTGCCAGATCCCAAATACTTGAAACCAGCTGCATGTCGCAAGTTTCCTCCAAGTTTTTGGGATCTGGCTGAGACCCGCATCATTTCTGTAAATGGGTGTGATCTGCTGCAGGTCTCTGCCAGGTTCTGGATACTTGGCAGAGAGCAACGGCATGTTTGTGCAGGGTATTTCAAGATGGCGGTACAAAAGTAGCGTGGGTTTATGACATCTTGGGCATCTCGTGGACGTGTGTGTTTTTTTTTTTTGTTTTTCTTTGGTCATACAGGGACAGTTATTAGTTAGAGGGAGTTGAGGGTAACCTAGGTGAAGTTTAGTTCCTGGTTGACTTGACAAAAGCTCTTTAATCTTTCTGATTGACAGCAGGCCTCAGAACTAGGAACACACACACACAGATGCACATTCCTAGTTGCTGCAAAGCTATATTCTAATTTCACAGCAAGGGGCATGCTACATTTGGACTTTAAAAACCCCTTTGTGACAACAATATATCATTTTAAGAGATGATTTAGAATGTCTGTTTACGACCTATGAAATGTCCTTTGTATGTTTTATAGATGTGTTGCTTCAGCTGTTTGTACCTACTCAGACATTTTGGTAATTCCATGTGGTCAGTGTACATTTGCTTACACCCTGGAACTTATAAAGTGCCGTAGATACTCATCAGAAATCTACGGCGCTTTACGGGGTGTACTTTATAATGGGATTGGGACCGACAGTTCTGCTAGTGCCACAGCTTATAAAATTGTTGGTTCTGATAATGCCGGCATGGTGGTGGGGATTGAGGGTATTCAATGGCAAGATATATAAAAAGTCTTCTACAGTCTCGGGGGGGGAATTGAAAAATATCATGAAATTGGCCATTACCTTTTTACTAGCTCAAATATTATTGTGCTTCCTATAACTCACATCTGCATACTTCATGCTCATTTGCAAGGTAAATGATTAGCAAAATGGCATATTTTATGTATAGACTGCAAACTGTTAGGGTGTATAGCGTGGTGTTGGTTGTGTGGCTGCACATGAAGGACTCTGGTCTAGAATGTACCGCACCTTTTACTGTACTGCTTCACTTAAAGTGACACTAAACTCAGTTATGTCTTAAAAATAAATTCAAGTACCCTATCAACGACAATGTATCTTTGTCTATCACTTGGCTGTAGATCATCAAATCCTCTCTGAATTGGTGCTGACACTGTCCCTTCTGGAGGGGGGCTACTTTTGTCCCCCATGGTCCCTGTGTGTGTTTTTAAAGTAGCCACCGCGCCAAGCTCCCTCCTGTGATGGACTGCAATCTCATATTTAGTTTCCTAATTTGTATTGAGATTGTAGTCCATCAAGGGAGTGAGCTTGGAGTGTTAGCTGCTTTACAACAAACGGGGACCATGGGGAACAAAAGTAGCCACCCTCCAGAAGGAAGGACTATGTCTGCACCAATTCAGAGATGATTTGATGGTCTACAGCTGAGTGATACACAAATAAGATACATTGGGGGGAATTAATCAAAACTGGAGCAGACAGAATCCGGAGCAGTTGCCCAAAGCAACCAATCAGCTTCTCTCGTTTGTTCAGTTAAGATTTGATGAAAGAGAGAAGCTGATTGGTTGTCTTGCACACCTGCTCCATATTTTGCTGCTCCATTTTTTTATAAATTCCCCTCATTGTTAATAGTTGAGGTACTTGAATGCATTTTTTTAGATCCAACTCTGGAGCTTAGTGCCCCTTTAATGCCCCTCCTCTTCTTGCTTTCCCAGGATTTTATGCCCCATACCACCTTTTTAGTGTGCCTCTGTTAAGAGAACTATGGCCCAAATTTTTTTTCCATCGCTCTCTTTAGGGTCACATGGGCACATACTAATGTGATCCAAAGCTCAGCATATTGCGGACAATTGATCGATATGCTGGCAGCGCAGAGCCGCGCTGCAGTCGGGACAGATCCCGACAGTATTGTCGGGGTCCACCCTGCTACCTGATTGACAGCTGGCTCCCCATCTGTCCCTCCAGTCAGTGCTGGAGGAACAGAGAGGGGGGGAAATGCCTGTTGAGAGCGGTGACAATCGCCACTCTGCAGGGAGAAGATCGGGAACTGAGCGATCGGCAATATATAATCGATCGGTTCCCGATCCATAGAGCCGACCTGTGACAAGTTCAGTGTCGCATGTCAGCTCTAATTATGGGGATGAGTGTATTTCACTCTCCCGATAATTCCCCTTAAACTTACAAACTTGCATAGCGCATTGTGCAGAGTGGTACTGACCCTCCATGGCAGAGCCACCTGTACTGCGTCATGTAACATCAGATCTCATGAGGAAGTGCAGGGGATTGCTTTGGAAAGATCTTCCTTGAGCACTTGTGAGCCTCACTATCCCACTATGTGTAGGTTTATTTAAAGAATTTCTGCTATAGTCTACCAACAGGTAGGAACACAGATGTGGTTTATAATAATTTTAAAAACTGCACATTAATTCTCAAGTTATTGTGTGATCAGAGCTGGGAAACCTTAAATAATGTGAATACTATAATGTCCCATGCACACAGGCCTGTTGTGTTTAAACACAGGAAATGTCATCTGGGAAATATAAACAAGGCTCCATGCACACAGGAATTAAGACATGCTTCTGGGTGTGTTTATGCGGCTAAACTCTTATAAATGTGTGTAAACGTGGCTAAACCTAGAAACATCTAGAAATTGGCCTTAAAGGAGAATTACGGGGTGAGTGAAATACACTCATCCCCCATAATTCAAGCCAACCTGTGACACTGAAGCTGTCACAGGTCGGCTGTATTGATCGGGAAGTCTGCGAACACATCACCAATCGCTGACTTCCCGATCCACCTGTCAGTCACTGCTCCCCATAGGGATTCCCCTCTGTTTCTTAAGCCCTCCCCTCTAGAGAGTCAGAGCCAGCTGTCAATCAGTCAGTAGGGTGGATCTCAACAGTGTTGTCAGGATCCATCCCGGCTGAGTAGCCGGCTATATGCTGAGTTTAGGGTCACCGGAGGATACAGTATGTCCTCTTGTGACCCAGAAGAGAACTATGGCCAAAAAAGGTTGCCCCATTGTACTCCCTTTTAAGCTTCCAAGATATTAAGATATTATTATAGTTATATAATTTTTTTGTTCCTTGGTAAAGCCTCATTTACATGAGTTTATCTATCTTAATCTAAAATGAAAGTTTTTGCTTCACTTGGACTTAAAATAACTATATTAAGGCCAGTAGAAATTGGCTGCAGCTCAGAGCAAACAGTCAGAATTTGCCTTTCATCAGGTTGGACCACTCAGAATGAGGACATTTGATTATGGCATTTGCTCAGTCTTTGGCATTACAAATAAAGCGGGCCATACACTATGCGTATTTCCACTGGTTCTTCATGAACCGGCTGACATTCGCTCAGTGGGGGACGCTGCCGGCCGTTTCTGGTGTGAATGAGGCCTTTACCACAAAGGAAGTGAGGGAAACTCTCCAACAGCTACACAAAATACTGAAATTCCAACATAGAGCCACACATCCGACAGTTCATAAAAAAATAAAGTCAGAGTTGTTTGAAAGCTCATACCATACAAGTACACGGAAAAATCATCCCACATGATTCTCTGTGATTAAGCTTATCTAGTGGAATGCGTCTGACTATAGGATCGGTGTGTGATGATTTTACTTGGATGGTATGAACTTTCAATCTGATTTAAAAAAAAAAAAAAAAATTTTACATTTTTTTAGTGAAGTGTCAGTTGTGCGGCTCTACGTTGGCATTTCAGGATTTTGTTATGCCTGCACCTGATGGATGTGACTGGTTGGGCCGGTATTATCCAACTTTGGGGATTGAGCGGTGTATACTTTGAAATTCAATGATGGCTACACAAAATAGTTTTGTTTTAGTTGAAAAGGGTTAGGCTGCGCCTGCAACCATTATCAGATTTTTATTGTCTGTGTCCCTGTTGCAGATTTTTCTCTTGCTTCCTTCTTGGTGAAACAACTGTTTTTACCGCAACAGAAAGTGAAACTAAATCGCTCCAATGGAGCCCCAAATTGCAATAGAACCAGAAGGGGGGTGTAATTCTTCCCCACTCTATCCAAAACTAAAAGTGTTTTGTTTGCTGGATTTGTACTTTAATTCATTTGACACCAGTTCTGACTCAACAGGGCATAGCACAGAGGATAAAGTAAATGAATATATGTAGATAAAGTAAATTAATGCTTTTAGTTGAGTAGGGATGATAGGATTGCTTAGATCCAATCAGTCCTCACATTTTGATACAGCAGCCCTTCTGGTATATGCCACTGTGACCGGCTTTCCACTCTGTTCCCATGGATAGGGATTTTGATTAAAGGAGAACTATGGGGTGAGTGCTTTTCACTCACCTCATAGTTCTAGCCGACCTGTGACAATGAGACCGTCACAAGTCGGCTCAGTAGATCGGGAGGTGCGCGAACACATACTGCCGTTCGCTCACCTCTCGATCCTGTCACAGCTCTCTGCTGTGACAGGGGAGGGGCTGGATTCCCCCCTCCCCGCTCTGCCAGCGCTGACTGGGGAGGGGGCGGGTACAGCTGGCTCTGCCTCTAGATAGGCAGAGCCAGCTTTCAGTCACGCAGCTGGGCGGATCCCGGCACAATTGTCGGGATCCGCTTCAGCTGCGGCGTCTCAGTATACCGCGAGCTACAGGGAGGACGCTAGTTTGTGTCCTCCCGTTACCCTAAGGAGAACTATTGGGAAAAGCCTTAACCCCGTAGTTCTCCTTTTTTAAGCATTTCATGCAAAATCTTTTTGAAGTTTCTTCCCTGGCAGTCAAAGGCAATCGACCACACATGCGTCCTTCCTAAAAAATATCGGCAAGGCTTCCCAAGAGAAGTGTACAATTCACCTCTTGTAATACTGCTACTGGTTAAATATTTAACATTTTAATGCTCTGGTTTAACAAGGCTGGGTGTTGGCTTAGTTAGTAACCTGTTTTATATCCTGTGGGCATGTAGAAGTTTCTTAGTTTGTATTTTTAAACACAAATCTCAGTTCATTATAACTTAAACTTGTCAAATAGAACAGTTCTAATCTTGTCAGTTTGGATTAATAGACCTTGCATTGTTTGGGTGGGGAGTCTGTAACATTAGCCTTGTCACATGACTGACTGTTATACATGCTATAGGTGTGTATTTGAAAATACATAAGTGAGAAATTGCCCTCTATTGCAACAATGTGGCCATCCACCAATAGGCATCCGTTAGATATACATATACACAATCTCGCATATATTGATTATTATGCCTCACCAGCCTTGATAAATTTCATTGTCACTACTTATTACTTTGAATATTATATAAATACAATTAATATGCTACTTATATCACTATGCACAATTTAGTCACTTATCATTTCCATTAAATCACTAACTCATGAATGCCTAATTGTGCCTGTTCAATACAAACCTCCCTTTCTGTTGCCCTCGATTGTTGTTGCTGCTTTGCTCTCCTGACACGACTCCCATGCGTGACTACTTTTATTTGAATAGAGGGAAAACCTACCTGAAACACTCGGCTCCCTCCATTTCTCATGTAGTGATGTCGACTGACGGTCCTCTTTGACTCCTCCATGTAAGCTTGCCAATACCCATGATATCACAATGTGTGTGTGAGATATATATATATATACGTTTTATGTAAGAATGCAGTCTCTAATTTGCCTCACATGGGTTCTCTCTCATTTAGGATCTATAATTTCCCCTGAAGAAGCCCAGTGGGGCGAAACATGTCGGGTTTTATCTGAATGAGTCATCTTTATGTCCTATTTTAATAACAATTGTTGACTTGATGTGACATTTATACTGCATGTATAAAATAGACCAACTACTTTTTAACTTTATTTATAATTATGTAATAAATGAATTCATATTTTTATGCATTTAGAGAGTTTATAGTATTTCTTAAAAGCCCCTCCCCTTTCGGTAAGTGCATACCTTAAGGTGGAACCTACTCTTCGTATTCCTTTTTAGTCAATCCGTTTCAAAAATGTTTATGGAGTTTTTTTTGTTTGATTTTCTAATAGTTGATGGGGACAAATTGATGTTTTCAACCATAGTGAGGAGAAAAGATTAAAGGAGCAGGATAAAAAATTGTTTTTGTTTTTTCTCTGAACAAACAAACTTCTGTTAATGTGGTTCTATGTCAGGAGAATCATACGTAGTGTAATGGGAAAAGTCTCAGTTGGACTTAGAACTTTTATTTGAATGATTTTGTATGGTATAGGAATCTATGAGCAAATTCAAACAAAGGTTCCTGTATAGTGTATGCAAAATTTGGATTTATAGGTAGATTGTATGTCGATCGATATATGCCGATCAGCCATGACATTATGACAACCCACCTAATATTAAGTAGGTCCCACTTTTGCCGTCAAATCAGCCCTGACCCGTTGAGTTATGGTCTCCACTAGACCTCTGAAGGTATGTTGTGTTATATGGCACCAGGCCGTCAGTAGCAGATCCTTTAAGTCTTGTAAGTTGTGAGATGGGGCCTCCATGGATCGGACTTGCTTTTACAGTACATCCCACAGATGCTCGATTGGATTGAGATCTGGAGAATTTGAATGCCAAGTCAACACCTCGAACTTGTGTTCTCAATCCATTCTTATCCTGCTGAAATGGGCCACAGCCATCAGGGTGTACTTTGACACCTACCTAAACATTGTTGATGACCAAGTAACATCCAAATGAATGGCATGAACCAAGGTTATCCAGCAGAACATTGCCCAAAGCATCACACTGTCTGCGCCAGCTTGCATTCTTCCCATAGTGCTTCCCTGGTGCCATCTCTTCCCCATGTAAGCAACACACACTCACCCAGCCATCCACATGATGTAACAGAAAACATGATTCCTTAGACCAGGCCACCTTCCATTGCTCTGTGATCCAGTTCTAAAACTCGCATGCCCATTGTAGGTGCTTTTGGTAGTCAGTATGGGTACCCTGACTGGTCTGCTGCTATGCAGCGCGACAAGCTGGTTTTAGACGCCATTCTATCAGAATCCGCATTAAGCATCAGAATTCAGCAATTGGAGCTACAGTTGCTCTTTTTTTGGATTGGACTAAATGGGCCAGGTTTCGCTGCCCATGTGCATCAATGAGTCTTGACTGCCAATGACCCTGTCACCGGATTTTTCTTCCGTGGACCACTTTTAGTATGTCCTGACCACTGCACCGGGAAAACATCCCACGAGCTGCTGTTTTGGAGTTGCTCTGACCTAATTGTCTAGCCATAAGAACTTGGTTGCTCAAAACTTTCTGCATGCCTATTTTTCTCAGCTTCCAACACATCAACTTCAGGGACAAAATGAATGCTCACTTGCAGTTAGTTATAACTGGGGGACTTTAACCCTTGCAGTGCAGGGGTAGCCCCACTGCAAAGGTTGATAACATTTTACCTTGTGTTTTTTTTTTTTTTATGGTGGGGCTCGTGTGCCATGAGATTCTGCACGTGAGCATGCATGCATTGTTCAATGCCATGTATTTGGGACCTGGCAGAGACCCGCAACATGTCTGTGCACGCATGGAGGATTCCCTGCATGTGCACAAATATGCATTGTTCTCTGCCAGGTCCCAAATACTTGAAACCAGCTGCATGTCGCAAATCTCTTCCAAGTTTTTGGGACCTGTGTCCTTTCTGCACATGCAAGGGATCTGCTGTAGGTCTAGGAGAGGTTCTGGATAATTGGCAGAGAGCAACGGCATGTCTGCGCATGTGCAGGGTATTTCAAGATGGCGGCACGAAAGTAGCGTGGGTTTATGACCTCTTGGACATCTTGCTGGACTCAGTGTGTGATTCTAACCATGTAGGCTCAGCTTTACTGGTGTTAATGTCACTTTAAAGTAGAACTTAAGCCAAAACTGTTTCTTTAATTTAGTTTTGGGTACAGTAGGGGATTTTCTTTTACTTGTCTGATTTTAGTCAACAGGAAGTGAGCGGAAATCCCTCCAAGGAGTGAAATCCCTGGTAGTCAGCAGGGTCACCAGAACTGGAAGTGTCCCCATTGGAAGATTTCCCATCTGATCCTGTTCAGATGACAACCCAAAATTTGGGATTTTCTTTTTACTTTCAGTGAAACAAATTACCACAACAAATCGAGAGGTGAATCTCCGTAATGGGGATACAAATGGCAATAAAAACACCCGACGTGTTCTAATTCCTCTCCACTCTATCCAAAGCTAAAAAAAATATTGGGGTTTGCTTTCACTTTATGTTGATCACACACACTGCAAATAGGATTGTGCAAACCGATCGTAACATGTGTACAGTCAGCTGTACATGGATGTCAAAAAATATATACAGTAGCTAAATGTAGCATAATAAAGAAATAGTGTATTTATAGTGTAACTTTTATGTCTTAACATTTTGTGTGAGAGCGAGATCTGCAGTCGTTTTTTCTTTTATTTTTTTGCCTAAAATGGCCTTCCAGGGCGTTTGCATGCGTTTTGGTGCGTTCCATAACAGAAAGAAAAAATAGGGCATGCTGCAGTTTGTCCACATGCTCTGGAACTAAATGCTGTGGTGTGAACTAGAGCCCAAAATACCATTGGAATACATTAGATGCATTTTTGATGCGTTCTGTAACTGCTCTGCATCGGCTTAGCACTTGGTGTGAACAAGCCCGTAGAGATCCCACCTGTCAGAACCAAATACTGGTGGCCCAGACAGTTGTCATCCATTTGGATCAATATACACATTGTATATGTTGAGTGCAATGAAATATGTCAAGAATGCAAGTTAGACTCCCTATTTTGATGCATGTTTAGGCAATTGACGACCTCTCTTATCCCAGTGTTGTAAAGTCCTGGTATGTTCTTACCACTGGGAATTGAAGGAAGGAAATGCCCAGCAAGTCTTTCCCACACATTGTTCTGTAAACCTTTAGGTTTGGCTGCTTTCATAGTATTGAACATCATTAGAATTGACTATTTTTCATTGTAGTCCTGCTATGACCTAAAGAATGGGTTGTTCTATTTTATCTTGTGTTTATTTACTGGACAATTGAGCGGTCTCCCTTCCTTGTGTAAACAGCATATACTAACAGCAATGGAACTCATACAGAGCTAGAAAAACAACACTGAGCCGCCTGTTTAATCTGGTATGTTTGTATAGGAGCAATATATATTTAACACCAGCAACACTGAGGAAAGATAAGACACCATACATACACTATAACATATGCATGTGTATTTGTGAATACTGTGTATAATTGTAAATGTATATATTTATTAGGGATGCACCGATACTAATATTGATGCCGAGTATTTGGGCGATTTATTCGTACTCGCCCAAATACTCTCTATGCCTAGCACGATACCGGAACTTCCGGTATCAGGAAGGCGGGTGGGAAGTCATTACATGCTGCGCGGCTTCCTGATTGGCTAGGAAGCTGGCTACGTGCTCCCTCGTCAGCAGGGAGCATGGAGCCTGCTTCCCATCCAAACAGGATGCCGGGGGAGGCAGGTAATGACTAAACCCCCCCCACTTTCCTGATTTGCCGGGATGCTGGTTCAATGCTCCCTCGTCGCTTGGTGACGAGAAAGCATGGAGCCAGCTTCCCGGCCAATCAGTAGTGGCGTGTAATGACTTGCCCCCCAGCTTCCTGATTGGCCAGAAAGCCAGCTTCATGCTTCCTTGTCACCTGGTGACAAGGGAGCAGGAAGCCGTGTGGCGAGTCATACAGGCCGCCCAGCTTCCTGTAATGGGACTTTCGGTATTGGCGAGCATCGAAAAAAAAAAAAGTATCAATGAATACTAATTTTCTGTAGAAAGAAAGCTTTGTCCCAGAGTGTGTTTTCTTTCTACAACTGCAATATGTAAACCTGAATTCAGAACATGAGAAACATTGTCAAATGTAGTGTTCTAGTTCCAAAGATGACACATACCAGGTTAAACACACTGATGTCAAGTTTGTATTCCCTGTGTCCGTGTTGGGAAGAGTCACCTTCTCCATGTCCTGTTGGCATTAGGACTGAGATTCTTACATTTCAAGCTGTCGCAAGAACAGGAATAGAGCGGAAATATTCCAACGGGGGTATTTTGCATTTCCGATGGATCCTGTCTACAGAACAGGAAGTGAGTGGAAATGTTGGCAACGGAACATAATTGACAAAAATATCTGATAGTGTAGAGATTGGATTCACTTGGCCTTGGAATTTTTACCTGTGATTTGATGGCTTACTTTACGTGCTTGCATGATGCCCTTTATTTTTTGCTATTTTCACTATTGGGGAGGACAATTAGGGGGGTTAGAAAACATTTCTGAATCACTATTGATCCGCTACATTGATGGAACTTGATAGATTAGTAAGGTTAATTAAGCTTTCTGTAGCACTCTGAGTGTTTGTCAAGAGAGATCAGATTTTGCCAGCACAATAGATCACCCTCTGAAGTAGAATTACTAAAGATCTGTGATATTTCCCTTTTTTGCTTTTTCATAGCTAATCATATTTGTAAACCTGCCCACCGGAAGAAGCCATTCATCAGTATTCGCCTAACTTTCACCTTTCAGTCTTCCTAGGGATGTGATTTGCAAGGGGTACAGGCTGGTACAGGAATGTCAAAGAAAAGATACTAGTCATCATGTTTTCACTCTCTTTATTCCAAGAATTGTAATCTGAATGCCACTGATCTTCCAGTCAAGGTCTTTTTATTAAGGATTTTATTTAACCCAAAAAAAGATTTTTGCCCATGGTTCTTGACCCAGTGACAATGGTGTTACCATTAAATTAAATTGCGTTCTATGAAATCTCGGTGGAGCTACAGAATGCTCTAGAAATCTAACCTTTCAACACTCTATCCAACGAAAATGGCAGCCATCAATCTTTAACCACATACTGTGGTATGGCTCGGCATTCTCTCCTCACCCCACCCCAGTCTAGCATGATCATGTCAGTATTTTGTCTTGATGGCCAGGTCCTCCTCTGTATTGCAGGAGTGCTGACAGCTGCGCATGTATGAATGCATAGTGTAAATTGACGTGTTTTTTTTTTTTTTCTAAACTACGATAAGCCCATATCAGAAATGTACAAACATAGCTCTGGTCCGTGGGGGGTATACTGGTGTGGGAACCTCTGTAAATACATTTTGTGTGTTTTGCCTTGGGATTGTGCGAGTACAGATTTTATGGGAAGATATTTTAAACCAAGCAATAAAGGCATTGCCTTCTGACTCCAAGAGGAATCTCTCATGGTGCCTTACAATCAAGGTTTTTTTTTGTTTCGTTTGCAGAATCATCCTTTTGAGCCTAAAAAAACCAAAACAATGTCTAATACAATTATGTACAGGAAGTCAGCAGTTGACAGGAGAAATGTTGCCTCTCAGGATTTGCGCTTGTAACTATCTCAGATACTTTAGTTCTGCTAACTGCTGAAAATGCTCGCATAGTTATCTGCGAATAATGTTAAACTTAAAGCAAGCTACATCTTTGGGTTCCATTGTCATCTTGGAAGCCGCCTACAGTATCGGGGCTGCACATTAGTGCCGTGGGCCTATTTATTTTACTTGCTCCATCCCAGCAGGCCTTTTTTATTATTTGATCTTCTAAAACGCAGGACAGTTTGGGCCCAGGAGGCTACATACAAGTGGCAGTTCTGCATCTATCGTGTGTACAAAGTCTAAATACCACTAAACCTAAAATGTTACTTCACATAGAATAGATAATGAAGACATTCACAATGTGGAAGGTTCCTGCACAGAACAATGACACGTGAGGTTTAACTGATTAACCTTTGCTGCTAATGTAGGCTAAAGGATGTTTTCAAAGGACCATTGACAGTATGCCTCAATTTCTAAAATTACCTAACAAGAACTTGGCAGTGTTTTTGAAACTGTATACTCAGTTGATCTGGCAAGTCCCTAAAATATGACCATGATTATTAATGAACATTATTAGCAGCTGTTACAAATTGTCATATGTACTGAACCTTAATTTTATGTACATTTTTTAATTTTTAACATTTCACATCTGCACGTACCGTTCTAATTGCACCACAAACACGACCAGCAAGATGCACTTTTTTGCTCTGCGTTTGCTCGTCTGAAAGCACGCACAAACACGGAATCTAAAAAAGCGGAGCGTGGGTCACAGAAAAATGCTACAGGAGCTTTCGCCGGGCGTAGATGAACCCATTCAAATGAATGGGAACGTGCGGCAAGCACGGCACACAAACGCACGTAAACGTGCATGAATGCGTGCGAACGGGATGCGCATTCCCGCCACATGCAGGTGTGAACCTGGCTTTAAAGAGACCCTGTCACCACTCGAACAATTGCAAGTAAAAGCACAGGCCGTTCAATCAAATAAAAAAAAATCAAGTATTTTACATGTTTGGTAGTGTATTTCCTTTCCATAAATTTATTTTTAATAAATATTTGATTTAGATTTATTTACATGAAATGTGCCTTTTGAGCAAAGGGGAATGCTATTGACTGTCACTTAAGTGACAACTCCTAGTCTGCTGGGTCTGCTGGCATCACATCCAAGATGGCGGACCTCAGCAGAAGTCTAAGGGCTTTTGGATGTCTACACCAAAGAGGCTTTTACAGGTAAATAACATGAATACAATGTTTAATTCAAATATATTCTTAAGAGAAGTCTTTTGGTTTTTATATAGTCTGGTGACAGGTTCTCTTTAATGGAACTTTTTCATAATTTCCAGATTATAGTCCTGTGTTTCTGTAAAACTAATCAGGAATGCAGCACTCCTAAGAGGAAATCTAAAATCTCTGTAGGCAGTAGCTTTTCTGTGGTCATCCTGTTGCATTCTCTCCCTTTTTATGTACTTTTGAGGAACTGCTACATTACTCAGTCTATTGGTGACTTTTGGAACACATGACCACAAATTTAATTATAGTTCATTGCCATAATCATGTTTCATCAATGGCATTCTGCCGACAATACAGCCTACATACTGGTACATAGAGGAACAGTGACCACATTTCTCAATAGCTCTATCCTCCTATATCCTGTGTGTCAGTGAATCATTACCTCATGCAATCACTGTTTTGTATGTCTAACGAGTTAAAACAAGTAGCAGAAACGTTTTTGTAAATTAGGGGGGGGAAGCAAATTTTTACAACTAGTGGTATAGAATTTGACGTTGTCCAGAAAAATTCATTTTTTACAATACAAATTTACATATCGCAGAATATCGGAGCGATCGCACAAGGTGGCACTCTATGGTATTCCGCTTCACTCCTCTCCCAGCTGCTACATAAAAGGGTATTTAAGGGGCTAATGTAAATGGGCTTTATACAAACGATGGATACAGAAGTGCCATTAGTATGTAACCTCTTGGCCCTTTAGCACTAATGTGCAGACTGGTGCCGTTGCTTGCTTCCAAGATGGCTCAGTGGCGCTCAGACACAAGAAATAATTGGGAGGTGCTCAGTAGGCTGAAGAAAGACTCCTAATTCAGATACCTATGTAAACATTTTAAGCAGTTTGCAGAGCTAATAAGCATGTGAGATGGTTACAAGCACAAATCCTGAGCAGCAACATTTGTCCTTTCAACAACTGGCATCCTTTACCCAATTATAATACAAGACATTGTAGTATTTGTGCATCAGGTGCGGCAACAATTGCCCCTGACTTGTGTCCTTGATCTTGTAAAGTATAAGGTTTTTCTCTTTTTCCATTTAAAAAAAAAATTATGATATTGTTCAAGAGGGGAATATATTCTTATCGTTTATGCACAATTCTAACGGTGCATGGCTGGGCTTTTGCTTGTGGGGGATGAGTTGTTTGAATAAGTAACATTTCAGATGTTGGGTAGAGGTGAACTCATCTGAAGAGATGAGTTTTCAGGCATCTCCGAAGTCCCCGTTCACGCAATGTGTTTAAAAACCTGCAACGTGTTTGCAGTGCCATTACTTGTTAATGGCACCCCAAATGCAGTTGAAAATGCATGAGTTACTTTCACGCATATGTTGCTTGTGTGCAGCCCATTGATTGAATGGGCTCACCCATGGCAAACATAGGAAAATCACACGAATGTACACAAGCTCGCGTACGCAGACAGATTAGGAGATAAGATGATACAAAATATACCTGTGGGACATTTTTCTCTAAAGGTGCCCATACACCTGGCAATTTTATCGTACAATAAACGCGGGGAAATCCCGCGACCGTACGATAATCGGCAGGTGTTTAGAAGGCGTGCAACCGTTTCTACTGTACGGTCGCACGTCTTTTTGTCTTACGAGCAGGCTCGAAAACCCGCCGAGAATCTTACGATTGTCGGCGGGTTTGTGGCCTGTTCGTAAGACAAATGCCGCACGTGCCGGTGTGTGCAAGCGCACACTGCCCGTTCAGCATTGCAGTCACTGCCCGTTCAGCATTGCAGTCATCGAAAGCCCGCCCCTCAGCCGGGCGGGCTTGCGATGATCACAAGTACGATCTGCCTGTCCAAGATGGGCAGATTGTACATTTTTTAAAATTTACCTTGCAACCATCACAATATGAAAATCTTGCGATGGTTGTAATGTGTATGGGAACCTTAAGGGAGATGTCTGTTGGTTTATTAGCTCATTTACCATTATTTTGTTCTGTGCCAATGAAAGAGGAATGTAAAGAACACAATCACAACTGTAGGATCTGAACATACCTTTTAATGTTACATAGTCAGGTTGAAAAAAGACACAAGTCCATCGAGTCCAACCTATAGAGATACAAAGAGAAAAAAAAAAGAAGCCTAAACGGAACACTATGCCCACAATTACACCCTGATGTGTACATCTGGCTAAGAAAATCAATTTTTTTCGGAGTGATTTCCTATCCATGACTGCTGTCTAATGTCTAATAGTCTCTCAAACATTTTACAAAACCACATGGACATTTTAGTTCTTTTAAATTAGCTGAAAGGGTATTTTGCGCACTTCATTGACCATAAGCTTGATGTGACATTTTTTATATGGAAAATTTTGCACTTACAACTTTCAAACTCTTGGTGCCAGTCACAATGCTGCTACTTGCATAAGATCCCCTAAACATATTGGTTCCATCTGCCTGACTAATAAGCAGCACGAGGGGTTCTTCCTGCAGGGCAAGCCGTTGTCTTGTAAGAAGCAAAACATTCTGTTTTTCAGAAGAGAGATTGAATTTTTTTTTCCTTTCTTTTACAGGGGAGAAAAAGAAAACTAAAGCTATAAACAGTGAACTCAACCCAGTATGGAAAGAGGTAGGTTTGCTTTATGCAGTGACCTTAGATTATTTTCATTTTTACTGTGTGTGTGCGCGTGTTTAGCATCCTTTTTGGGTATTTATAAATACAAAAGCATACAATTCTCATAATATTTTTTACAGGTTTTATTTTGTAAATAAACATTTGTAAAATTGTGTATCTAAAGCCAAACTATGGATGTGACCTGTCTGGGGGTCTCCAGAAAGTGATGGGAAATCACAAATGTCACAGTTGTCATTGGAGTGGTAATAATATAGGGACAAATCCAGAAAAGATGCTTGTTCCAGTGACAACTATGTAAAAGGGTATTTCCTGTCATTTTGGAAAGATTTCCTCTTACTTCCTGTTGTGCTTCCAGGACAGGAAGTGAAATTTCCCTAATGGGACCGAGACCGCAAAAAAAAAAAAAAGTGACTTGCTCTCTACTATATGAAAAGTCTATGCAAATATCTCTAACCAAAAGGCTTGGCTTTAGTTATGCATTAGGACTCTTTTTTTTTTTTTTTCATACTATATTTTATGGGTGTTTTTGAATGCACCCCTTTTTTTAACTTGCCAAAAGCTCTGCAAATACTGGCTCTAAAACTGGCATAGTTCACACTTCACAGTCGGGTTTGGACATTGTGGCTTGGCCATTGAACATCTGCACTGTTTGAAGCATGGCTATTTCTATGACTTCTCCCAATGTACCACCTCACCATGGCAGTGGTTGAGTTATGGGCAGAAAAAGGCCCTAAAAACACACTGACTTGGATACTCTTCTGCTACCTATGCAGTGCAAAAGAATTCTTAGCCTGGCTTGGAGCCAGTGACAACACTGATTTATCTCTAACTATTTTTGTGTAGCTGTCCATGAATATCAGGAAACAACGTGGACATGCATGAACAGCTTCTGTCATGTACAGAAAGCTTCCATTCATATAAGCACTCTGTTTAGACAATGAAGAGACATTTACCAGCATTAGTTCCTCTATGGATGAGGGAACTATAGTGATCAGGGGTGTTTTACACTCCAATTGATTTAAACTCTGAGGCCTCGTGCACACCATCACATGAGACTGTATAATGTAAATTGCGGCCCAAGACTGATCTTGTGGGACTTCCTTGCTGACGGTGCCCCACAAAACATTACTTTTCACTGTTTGGAGCCCCTTATAGCCCTCATACCATCTGCAGATGACAGCTAAATTTACATGCAAGTGGATAGACTAATACTTCTGGATTAATGCTGAGGTTTTTGTTTTTTAAATGATGGGTCAGTCATGTCTGACTATGACTATGATAAGTCACCTTCCCAGATCAGAAATGTAAACTAAGTGCCAAATGTATTATCCTGTTTCACTCATGGAGCAAATTTCGGCTGCTTCAGCAGGTCGAACAAAAAAATATCAGTGTGTACTCTACTTTAGTTGATTTACTAGCAGCATTGATGGTGGCCCTTTATGCACATCAAGTGGTATACTTTAATACACATGATTTTCTCTTTTAACTGAAAGCTGAATCTTTGGTGCAAGGCAAACCAAAAATCTTGGAACTAAATTGACAACTTAATCTTGTTCTTGTGTCTTAGCTTCTCTTTTCTTCAGCCTTTGACACATTGTGCTCCATTTTGGCCATAGAACCCAGGGGCAGCTGCTTTTTTTCCCCCCCCGTCCCATGAACCCCCAGACACGCCTTGTTTGGGTTCCTAGCCCTAGAGTTAAACTGCAGGAACTAATAGTGCTGCTAGCTTTCTCTGACTTGGGTGCCTGCTTGCTGTCAGTCATGAAGGGGTTAAAGTGTATTTCCACTTTTGCAGTCAAATTTGAGAAAGTCCCTTTATGTTCATGTGATCCTATTCATACAGCATAAAAAAAAGAACATATTTCTGAACTTCTTTTAGATGTTTTGTTAAAGTAGGCAAGATGGCCGGTTCCAGGTTTTTCCTCAGCACCTTCACGGCGATCTGTCCTAATGCTGTCCTAATGCTGTCCTAATGCTGTCCTAATGCTGTCCTAATGCTGTCCTAATGCTGTCCTAATGCTGTCCTAATGCAAAGGCTTGGGACTGAAATTTGAGGATTGTGCGTTCTTGTTTTTTTTGTTTTGACTTAAAATGGAACTATGGGGTGAGTGTTTTGTCCCCCATAGTTCTCTTTAGGGCCACAGGGGGACATATACTAACCACCTCCTCCGTGACCCAAAGCTCAGTATATAGCGGGCTATTGCCCGCAATATACCGAGAGTGCCGCAGCCGGGACGGATCCTGAAAATACTGTCAAGATCCACCCAGCTGCATGAGTGACGGCTGGCTCTGCCTATCTAGAGGCAGAGCAAGCTGGACCCGTCTCCACCCCGTCCGTTCAGGGGAAATGCCTGCAGGGAGATTATCGGAAAGTGAGCAGGCGATGGTATGTATTTGCTAACTTCCCGATCAATAGAGCCGACTTGTGACGGCTTCTTTGTCACAGGTCGGCTCATGCTATGAGGATGAGTGGAAATCACTTGCTTCATAGTTCTCTCCTATTTATGAGGGGGCCGATTCCCTTTACCACATCCAGTGCACTAATGTGCTGCATTGCTTGCAAAAATTGCATTTTATATACAGTTGTGACAAAACATTAATGAATAATGTGATAATGATGCGCACACACAAACCATGCTGTCCACATCAGGAGCAAAGGTGCTTCATTAACACATTACAAATGAGCAATTATTGTCTGCCTTATCGACTGTTTTAATGCAAGCTATGTATTTATAGACCTCGTGCAGATTGGAAATAAAATGATTGTAATAGATGCCAATATTGGATATGTTACTTTCTGTAGAAGAAATAAGGGTTTTTTGTAAATAAGGGGGAGTAGTTATTGATCTGCTAAAAGGAACATGACCAGAACTAATTTGATTTAGAATCTCATTACACAGTGGGTGGAGTATGAAAGGGTTCTGTGAAATCTTCTGGCTCCATGGTATGTGAAATATTTGTGGTTTACATACAGCTACATATATACCCTGTTTCACCCTTTCCCCTCTTGCAGCTTTTAGAGTTTGATCTGAAGGGAATACCCCTGGACTACTCCGCGACATTGGATGTCATCGTCAAAGACTTTGAAACAATCGGAAAAGACAAGTAGGTTATGAGTTTATCTGTACTGTGGAATGTGATGTGTCCTTCAATGATAGTTTGTTAGTGAACTTAGGCCAGTGCCTGGCAAAGCTAGTCATGCACCTTCGAGTCCTGCTGCGAGCCTGCTGAAATTCAATCAGTGCGTGACCCTGTCGGAACTCCCCTGTTCAAGAAAAGGCTTTTTTTTTTTTCTTTTTTTGTTGGAGTCCTTTTTGTAGTTTTTCCATCTTTTCTCCTGTTTTGTACTGTCTTTTTAGGAGGGTTTAAAGAAGATTGGATAAATCACATGGTTAAGGAGGAAGCTGCTTTCCAAAGGCTTGTCTTTATAAAATATAATAGGAAGCTTATCTTCTGTTTATGTAATAATGGCAAACAGAATAGGTGAGGTGGAGAGGTTCACATTACATCTCCTGGCATAAGCAAACACACATTGTGGGTGGGGATCAGTTACTGCTTCACAGGAAACAGCGCACCCAAAATGCTGCAAAAATAAATGGAACAAAATGGAATTGGCATTAAAGAAAACCTGTTCGCTCCTAAAATGTGCTAAACTGAATACACAAGTAAAATGCCAGCATGTAAAAGGCATTTAAGGCCAGTGACATTAAACATGGTTGCGAGTCTTGAAAGGGAACCATTCTTGGGAGACTGAAAAAGCAGAATAGTGCTGCATATTCCGTTCTCATGAGTCATCGTATTTGCATATCTCATTTGCCTATATTAACTTGACATGTTGTAGGGCCATATGAAGCTTACTAAATATAGGTACTTGAGCTGGCCATGACATAGCAATTTTTTTTCTTTTTCTAGCAGTGTGAGATTAAATGTATAGATATTTGTATAGGTTTACATTCTGTGCTCCTGCAGTGATCGCCTAAATCTTAAGCTGGCCATACATGAATAGAATTTCTTTTGTTCAGCCCCACTGAGGGAATTCCATCCATCTATGTGCAGTAAATTGAGTACTGTATATGACTATAAAACATCACAATGTTAATACTTGGGCTTCATTCACACGGATGTGTACAGCCTTACAACATGCACATCCATACAGAAACCTGCACCCGGGAGGGACAACTGCTGTGTGTAGCCGTCTGTACATCTCTGACAGGACACGGCTGTATGCCATAATAAGTATGAATACACGCTCTTGGATGCTACATGCAGCACTTGTCCCTGTCTCCAGACGTGCATGTTGCACAGCTGTGCATAGCCATGTAAATGAAGCCTTATCTTCAAACCAGTATGACACAAATTATTCTAGCCAAATGCTTACAATTAATCATATAGAAATGTACTTGTATGGTATCGTGAGATAAACCCATTATTCTTCACATATGCATATTCAGTGATGCACTGCCTGCCCCAAAAAAAGTCACCTGCATTTAGCTAAGCGAATAGGTCAGAGCCTCCCATTGGATAATAGGTCTAGGTTCAGCAATGTTATGTGCCCAAAAAATGAGCTGCCTACCTGAATATAGTTAATGACCAGATTTTTCCATCAATGGGTTTTTTTCTTACCCAATGACATGGGCGTATTCCAAGATGACAATGCCAGGATTAATTGGGCTCAGATTGTGAAAGAGTGGTTCAGGGAGCATGAGAGCGTGTTTTTTTTTTTTTCCACATTCAGCCTGCGGACTGACTGAGGCAACATGAATGTTATGGCCAGCCTTACGCTCTCAATATGGTGACAAATCTAAATCTCATGCGTAACCTTGCACAGTTGTGATTTGTAGTCTGACCAGTTGTGAATGTTCCTCTTTACAATTAGGAACCTCGGACCAAACCCGGGCATCTGGGATATGACTGCACTGGCATTCTAAGGATTTTTTTCCCCCCAAATAGGTCATAGATTTGATAAAACTCTTAAGGGTTGGTTTAAAGTGAGATCAAAGGCTTTCCACCCCCAATGCTGCTGTAAGCACTTGCCTTATTTGATGCCTCTTGATCCAATCATTTATCTTCATTCTACTTGTCCCTCTAGCGCTGGTGCCGGTCTCTGAACCAGAGCAGACTCCTTGTCCCATGGAGTCGGTCCGGCGTGCAAACTCCCGGCTGCGTCTATTCACTGTCATTGCCTGTTTTCTCTCCTCTACTCTATTGTGTACGCACCCGCACACCTTCCTCCTTCAGCTGTTCGGGAGACGCGTAGGAGCGACGCTGGAACAGGTAAGTAGTTAGATATTTGCCCACTTTTTAATTTTTCTTTAAATCATGGGGCATTTATCTATTGCTTGCTAACTGTAGATGTATGCCAAATAAAGAGACTTTAATTCTACTTTAATACACAAAGTAACTTCAGTGAGGTTTTTGGCCTCATTCACTGCTAAGAGCTGGCCTGGCCCCCACAGATCTTTGTGGCGTGCACAGCCATATCGGGCCGCTCCCGGGAAGGACAGGTGCTGTGTGTGATTGTACGCAGCAGCCTGTTCTTCTCCTCTATGGGTGTACGCGCCCATACACTCACCGCAACTGCACATCTGTGCGGGTGTCCGTGCTCAGACGCAGACAGGATCCATCCTGTCTGCATACGAGTACGGACACCCGCGTGGATGTGCAGTTCGGGTGAGCAAATGACTGCGTACTCCCATAGGGAAGAACAGGCTGCTGCCTACAGTCACACGCAGCACGTTTCCTTCCCGGGAGCGGCCCGATATGGCGGTGAGGTCTTACTGTTCATTTAAAGTAGACAACCGCCAGTCCTGTACTGCATAAAGCTGGCCATACACTGGTTGAGTTTTGGCCACATCCTGCTGACTCTACCAGTGTGTAGCCCCCTCGGTGACCCCCTCTTTGACAAAAGACGATTGAAAAATCAACTTTGTAAAAGGAACCTGTCTAAAAATTCTCGGCCGTCACTGTTCAGCTATTTTGACAGTGGCACACCTGCTGCTGTCAAGATGCAATTGCCCGGTGGGCTAACAGCGTGGAGAGGGAATTGAGAGCTTGCAGGGCTGAAAGACAGCTTGGTGTGCAGCCGGCTTAACTTGTCTACTTGGATGAACTTTGGGGAAAAAAATTATGTTCAAAGCATTTCATGACAATAAGCAATGCTCATATCTTCCTGTGTTCATTGTGCCATGACTGGGACACCACACTTTGCTATGAGTAATTATTTCTGGTCACATGACTTATCCAAACATCCAAATTTCCATACCAGCCACAAAACTAGTTCTGGTCATACTGGGAACACTGGGTAGTTCTTTTGTTTTTGTTTAATTCTATACAGTTGTCTGATGCACACACCGTGACCAGCAATAGAGCAAAGAGTTATTTTTAGAAGTTAAATATTCTAGGAAGTGTTTTGTTCTGTGGATAAAAAAAAGTGAAGCAGTGGTGTGTGCAGTTATCGGAACTTCCAAACGCAGTCTCCTGCTGTGGTTGGTATCCTAGCAACTGAGAAAAATAGAGCACGCCCCTCAACTAGGATTAATTACTGTACATTCCTAGGTTATACGTTCTTTCCTGGCTGACTTATTACAATGTATTTCAAGGGCAGGACGTTTATGCAAAGTAATTGTTTCACTGCATGCATTGTAGGAATACTGAGGGCCCAGTCACACCAAGAGTGCGTTCCAGTGCGTCCACCCTCTGGAACGCAACCCGGCCGGCTCACTTTGTTTTGGGGTGGGAAGGGGCATGTCGGTGCACTCTTGAACGCACTCTTGTTGGGGTGACAGGGCCCTGAATCAAACCTTAAAGAAACTCCATGCAATCGAAAAATTAACCCGTGCAGTGGGGAGACCCTCTCACTGCAAGGGTTGATTGCTCAATTTGGTTAAGGGGGCTAAAATAAAGAAAATACACTCGCCTGATCCTCGGTCCTCCATGGCTGCTATATCTGACCCTGCAGCCACTTCTCCTCAGTGCTTTGGTGATTTAAGGGCCCGTAACCTTATCACATCAAATGCAACTGCATTAGACGTGAGGATGCCATGGCACATTACACCTCCAGAGCGGAGGGGGAGAGAGGTGAGCAATCACTGTCGCAGGAACGAGGGTCCGGTATATGTTTTTTATTTTAGCCCCTAGACCAAAACTAGCAGTTAACCCTTTCAGTATCGGTGTAGCCCCACTGCACAGGTTGTTGGTTTTCTTCGTGTTTTTTTTTTTTTTTAACAATTGCATGTAGTTTGGTGTCGGTGTTCGAATCGGTGAATTCTGGTTTCGTACCATATACACTGGTCCTTGCTTATTTGCGTAAGCCCGTCTTGTCCTTTGAATCCATCTGTTAGCTCTTCCAATTCAAATTACACAAGACAGGCTGTGCTGAGATTTTAGAGCTGCTGGTGCCTAAAGCTGAACGTCGGCTTCACCTTCAGTCTTGCACAGCTGTACTTGCTCCGCTCCTGTACTGAAATCGCTTACTCTGATTTCACTGTAAACTGTGAGCTTCTCACAAAGTGCATTAGAGCCTGCAGCAAGTCTGAGCCTGCCTCATTTCCTAGCTGGAGGATGTTCAGCAGCATCTAGCTCTTTCTGCCCAAGCCTTACTGTCCCTGGCTTTGCCTTTTCATTCCTTGGACTTCATTTCTATAAATCATGGAGGTTGATCACATGATGTTGTTGCGCAGGGCAGTCTGGATGCAAATGTAGCCTGCATAGGAATGCCCACTCCTCCAGACTGACATCCACCCATCAAGGTATTTTTGATATTTGCATAAATCCTCCCAAGAGCCAGCCCACTGCTCGCTACATAGCTGAGGGCTGTTAAGAGTGCTATAATGTTTTCAGCATGCTAGGTACAGCAACCTGCCGGCCCCTCTTACCAGCAACAATCTGCCTGCCTTGCACAGAGACCCATTACATATGTCACTGGGTCTAAAATATGGTATGTAATGGAAATGTTTACATTTAAAAAAAAAAAAAATCACAGGAGGAAACGGGGAAGGCAAAATATAAGCCGTTTAAACTTCAGACTTAAAGAAAGTGTGTGTGTCTCCTAGGCCTAACATGCCACTTATATAAAATACTCGAAGTTAAACATACATGGCTCCTGGCTGCACTGGGGTGAAGAGGCAATCTGCTTCACCAGCTTGTTCTCTGGGCTGAAGGAGCTGGGGAATAAGCACAGTGACACCGGAAGTGATTTAATACACATCACTTCCGGGTTCAGTGACCAGAGGAAAGATCAGTGGCTAGAAGCTTGCTGAACTCCCTCTGCACAGTGATGGGAGACCTGTTGTGCCAGTCTTGGGCCCACACGGGACAGCGGAAATAGGGGTAGCCAGTGACAGCGTAGGGGCACACATTCTGCCGCACCGTACGAGCGATCTGCCAGCTGTATAGCCGCCGGATTGCTTATATCTAAACACCCATCGCCTGATGTTTAAAACGATACCATGATCATGGCTGGAGCAGCAGCTGTGTTTTGTTAAACTGCTTCAGGGACAGGGCCTTTTTTTTTTTTTTTTTTTTTTAACTGTTCGTGGTCCTGAAGTAGATTGCAGTACGCTACCCCTACACTGCAAGGGTTAACTGCTCACTTGTGTCTAGGTGGTAAAAGAACAAAGATTTACTCAGCGGAAGGTCCAAGCCAGCTTCTTCTTAGACCTTCTTAGAAACCACACATTTCTCCCTCCTCTGCAGTGGTTTAAGGTCCCATAAATCATCAATGTCTATACACGGTGTATAGACAATAGGACGCTGAGCAAGATTCCAATGCTGCAGGGGGGGGGGAGGGGAGGGCTGGAGGGAGCGTCATGACAGCTTTGGGTGAGTATATCTTTTATTTTAGCACCTAGACAAAAATAACATGCAAAAAAGCACTTAACCATTGACAGACAACAGTTGAAAGAGTTCCCTGTGGAAAGTTCACAAACTTTACTGCTCTTCAGGTAAGTAGACTGTAAACAGAAGGCTCCCTGCACACCCCCCACCTGTAAGTGCCCTTTTTGTTTGGAATTGTACAGCGGTGTGAATGCATAACGCTCATTGAATGCCCCTGTAACATTTTGAGACTCTCGGGCAGAGAACTTTCTGTATCTTGCTGACCCTGAGTATTTTGATGTTGACTTCAGCATGCGCCAGTGCTTGTGTGGAGGGGTTTACTTACAGCTTTTCCCTACTTTCGTCCCGTTACACTGAGGCGTGCTCTCTTGTTCTGCTCCAGGGATCTCCATATTTCATACGTCTTCTGTTAGTTGTTCTGGCTGACTTCCCAGACTGCTTTCCAAAGAAAACTCCTCCATTTGCTCCAGCAAGTACTGGGCATCTGTTCAAACTGAAGATATCATTCCCCCCCGCCCCCTCTTGTCTCTTTTT
>NW_017306621.1:1031360-1049335 GCF_000935625.1 Nanorana parkeri | reverse complement strand
CCCCCCCCCCCTTTGTGACTTTGTATCTTTTCCATTGGTTTGGTGTTTATGCCTGTATTAACCTCCTCTTTAACTGCTGTTATATTAAGAACACGTCACCCAATTCCCAGTCCACAGAGCCAAATCCAAACAACTTGATCTTTTGCCACTTAGATCTGCAGGGAAGAAGGAGAAAGTTGTAACTGCATACTTGAACAATTCGTCATGTGAGTTTATTTTCCATAGTGCCTGGACAGTATCTGAGCAGAAAACTGTTGAAGATGAGACTACTGTACCGGGCTCTCCGTTTCTTGGACACTATTGTTTAATTCGGTTTTAAAGCTCATTTAGAAGTTTTACTTTTTGAAGAACAGCTTAAAAAAAATAAAAAAATGCATTTATCGATCTCAGATGCAGAGGGGAAGTGAACACATTGTTACAGGCAGTGTTGACCGCATTGTGCTGCAGCTGCGCCCAGGACCTCTATGCATGCACTGGCTGCAATCGGAGAGAACAACGGTCATGTTGCAAATGATCACATCAATGTACACTTTTTGGCCTCATTTCATTAAATGATTATGGAGTGTAAGCTCTAACAAGCAGGGTCCTTTTTTATCTTGAATTATTTTGTAACTGTACCGTCTCCCTTTTATTTTGTAAGGTGCTATGCAAACTGTTTGCACTATATAGCAATATTTCAGTTTTTGCTGATACTAAAATTTGTACGGTAATAAACTCGATGGAAGACATAGCAATACTTGAGGAATATCTGGATAATAAAATTGGGAAGTGGGCATGTACATGGCAGACGAGATTTAATATTGAGAAGTGTAGGGTTATGCATTTTGGAATTAAAAATACACATGTGAGCTACTCACTAATGGATGTTCCACTCGGGGAATCGGAGGTACAAAAAGATTTGGGAGTCCTAGTGGACAGACGCCTTAGAAACAGCATCCAATCTCTGTTAATGAATAGGATAAACAGTATTGGTTCCAGGATTGACCCCTGGGTACCCACTCCTGACTTTTGCCCAATTAGAAAATGTACCCATTTATTACTACCCTCTGGGTCCATTCTTGCAGCCAGTTTTCCACCCATTTGCAAACATTTTCCTCCAAACCTAAAGACCTTTGTTTGTGAATTAGAGTTTTTTTGGAGTCCAGATACACCATGTCCACGGGTATTCCTCTGTTTTAAATTAGCACTGACCTCATAAAAAATAAGATTTTGGAATTCCCTTCCACAGACAGTGGTATCAGCTAAGAGTATGAACTCTAGCGACCTGTGTCTTTTATTTAACCTTAACAACTATGTAATATGTAACTGTAAATCCTGTATAATAAAAGTAACAGTGCAAGTAAAAAAAGAAAAAAAAAATCAAAATGCAAAGTACATTACTGATGGCCTATCAGCAGCATCCATCTCGGTCTGGTCTGACTATAGTAAATTGATTTCTCATTAATTGAGTCCTAGAAAGATTAATTGCAGGCATTATGAATGTCTCATTTGCTGAAGTTCAAGTAATTGTGATGAATTGCTGGTGAATGAATTATTGCAGTCGGATTCAGTAACCACTTATGTCATCTAATGCAGCTGAAGACCGACATGGCCCACCAGTGGTTTGCGACTGCATGGACATTGTGTTGTAGGCAGCAGCAACTCTGTAGTCTAAGTTTTAAGCAGCTACATATCTATGCAAAATCTGTGATCATTTGAAGCTGGCTACAAAGTTTCTATTGTGACATTTTTCTTTTTTATTATATTGTGATTTTAATAATCACCATTTACAGCCAGTAGTGGGTGCCTTATGCTCAAGTTCTAAATGATCTCTTAGCAGCTGTTTTCTTAACCTAAAAAGCAGACCTGCCACCTTTTCTAGTAGAGACCGCAATATTTTATTACGTTTACAGAGGGAGCCAAAAAGAGTGCGGGCAGTTGTGGTCTTAAAGTGACTAAACTCAGGAGTTAAACGTTAAAAATTCATACAAGCTCTTTAACCATTAACAAAAGTGTATCATTCAGCTGTAGATCCCCAGATCATCTCCGAATTGGTCCTGACACTGTCCTTCAATCTGGAGGGGGGCTACTTTTGTTCCCCATGGTCCCTGTGTGTGTTGTAAAGTAGCCACTGCTCCAAACTCACTCCCATGATGGACTACAATCTCACGTTTAGTTTACGAATTTGTATTGTGCTTGTAGTGCATCACAGAAGTGAGCTTGGAGCAGTGGCTGTTTTATAAAACACCTGGACCATGGGGTACAAAAGTAGCCACCCTCAAGAAGGAAGGACAGTGCCAGCACCAATTCGGAGATTTGAGGGTCACAGGAGGACAAAAATAAGGTAGTTTTGTTAATTAACTTTTTATGGGATACCTTTTTTTCCCATAGTTCTCTTCAGGGTCACAGGAGGAAATGTACTGTGTTCTGTTCTCGCTGGAGAAACAGAGGGGCAGGGGGAATCCATGCTGGGAGCGGTGATTGACGGTCACCACTCTCTGCATGGAGAGGTTTGGGGCATCTGAGATCAGCTGCATGTGTTCAGAGTTCCCGATCAATAGAGCCGACCTGTGACAGCGTTTTTGTCACAAGTCAGCTTGAATTATGGGGATGAGTGTTTTTCACATTCCCCATAATTCTCCTTTTTTAAGGTATGCGAGTACATTTTTAAGTTTTAACTCCTGAGTTTGTAACTTTAATGTTTAGGAAGCCAGGCATCCTTTTTCCCTGCTAAGTTTTTTTTTTTTTTGGATACACCCTGTAATAAATGTTGGCAAAAGAAGGGTCATGTACAAATAACTGAAAAATATGTAACCCATCAAGTTTTATAAATTTGTAAACAAAAAAATTTTAGTTTTTTCCCTTTTTTTTTAAATGTTTAGGCTTTGTCATTTGCCCGGTTTTCTGTGTGTGAAGTATAGTTACCATAGCAGCTAGTCATTTTAGAATACTTTAAGCCTAGTTAAGCAGTGATTTTCTAATGGCTGCTGTGGGTGACTGTGCTTTTTACATACTTGTTGCTCATAGGACTGCGTTATTGAATAAGGCTGCTTATATGAAAATATCAGACTTTTTTCTGTTTGCTTGGTTTTAGAATGTTTTTTTGGGGGCGATGACTTCAGTTTTATTTATTTTATATTTTTTTTATTATTGACAGATTCATTGGAAGTACAGTTTTATCTCTTAAAGACTTTGCAGCAGGGCAGAGCCGATCGCTTCCATTTAAAGGAGTAGCTCTAATGAGTGAGAAAGGACAAGCCATTGGTGTAAGTTTTTTGCCTATAGGTACAGAAAAGAACACTTTAACCTATTGCACCTACAGTAGAGATCAGACATTGTTCACTTCTATCCGTTGTCTTCAAATAAAGGCTACCATGTTCGTCCCTGGATCAAAAACGAGCACTTATTGCTTGCAGTGTAGGGGTAGCCCCACTGCAAAGGTTAATTTGAAGAAAAAAATCCTGGATTTTTTTTTTTTTTTTTAAGTCAAAAGTTAAATAAAGTCAAATAAAGTCATCGGGAGGTAGCGGACAGCATACTTCATGCTGCAGTGCGAGTGCAGCCCACAGTTGCCACCATCTACATCTGGATAGTGGCAACATCCTCCTGTTCCCATATCACAATGCAGTGCCTGGTGCCAGAGTGGCCTGCCAGCAGGTCTGGGCATTGTAATGTGGGTTCCGGGGAACATGCCTATTGTAAATAGCAACTTAGGAGTCCAAAGCCTGTGGTTAACATTTTACAGCACTCACTCTGCAGCATCAGATATGTCATGTCCTATGGTGTCGGCTACATCTTTCTGATTTTAGTTTTTTTCACCTTCGATTTATCCAAAGGCTCATTTTAAAATTTATTTTAGTAGTTAAGTGTATTTTGGGGGTTTGAGTGAGAGGGTATTAAGTGTTGGCATCAGTGTAGGTGGTCAGGGGGCATGCGTCGAAACACTTTTTTTTTTTTGTTGTCAAACGCTGCATCAAAACTTATTGAAACCTATATACTGTCTTGCCACTTTGATCTGGTATGGTACTGATTGTACAGTATTACAGCTTGGTTGCTACTATTAGTGCATGACATCCTAAATTAAATTCTCATTCTCTTTCACAGTCTACTATTGATTTGATGGTGTCCTATGAGGCACCTGCATCCCCTACAAGTAATCCAAGTGATCCTGGAGGAACACATGTACAACCAGACGGAGGTAAGTGACCAGAACAGTGTACAGAATTATTTAGTAGCAGACTTGTATGAAATAAAAAGACTTCCCCAACTGTATTAGTATATAGTCCATCCCTATCCTTCCTTTTTTTTTTTTATTATGCTGGGTGCAATGATGTGCCATTGCTTATTATATTTATATGGTGCGTAGATGTGCTTTATGGCATATTTTATTCCTAGGATATATTCTTAAGCGGCTAGGTTTAGTTTTACCATGGCAGGTAAATAGAATGTATGTATACCTCGAAAGGTATTATGTATACCTTTTATGTATACCTTCGAAAAAATGCTTTCCTGTAAAATGATGTGAATTAAAATCTGTAGTGTGTGGTAGTCAGATGGCCACTTGAAGGACAGGGCAACTGTATTTATGTATAGAGCCTTAAAGAGACACTCTCACATTCTAATCCAAACCCATACATGTGACTCCCCTTTCTCCCATATGGCAGTACAGATGCTTTCAGGCCTTTCTGGCACCCAGTGCTGTCCCATTGGGGCAGGGAGAAGGTCCACGGTTATTTGTAAACAATGTTCATAGACTTGTTTTCTGATTGGCATGAAGAGAGCACATTTGTTTTTAATGAAATAATCTGATTACCTAGTACAAATACCTCTGCAAAGAGTATATGATGGTAGTTTTTATTTGCACATCAGCAGCATGGTCTCTGCATCGATTACCCACTATAGTTACATAGTATTTGGGGTTGAATAAAAACCTAAGTCCATCAAGTCCAACCCATATAGGTCGCTCATCATCTCTCTCTTAGGAGTTCTTGTACCCCTGTATATTATGGTTCCTCAGGAAATCATCCAAGAGTTTCTTGAACAATTCCACGCTCCTGGCAGAAATCACTGCCGATGGCAGGGAGTTCCAGGCCCTAACCGCTCTTACCGTGAAGAACCCCCTTCGTCCCTTGTGCTGGAATTTGTTTTCCACCAATTTTAGGTGGTGGCCTCTAGTTTTTGTAATGGAGTTAATCTTAGAGTTTGTTGCCAATGTTGCTACCACCATTGAACATCTTGTACGTGAAAATCATATTCCCCCTTAATCTCCTTCCAACGTGAACATGTTTAAATTTATGAGCCTTGTCTCTTAGCTCTGGTCCTCCATTCCCCTAATTAGTTTAGTTTCCCTCCGCTGGACCCTCTCCAGATCAAGGACATCTTTTCTTAATACTGGTGACCAGAACTGGACCACGTACTCCAGATGAGGCCGAACCAATGCTCTATAAAGTGGCTTAACTATAGACGTGCTCTGTAGTACATCCCCTTCTTAATACAGGACAAGCCCCTACTTGCTTTGTTTACAGCAGCCTGGCACTGCAAACTACCATTTAGTTTGTGCTCTACAATGACCCCCAAGTCTTTGCTCCTAGCATTGAAAATTCACCCCGAGCCAGACTCGGGATTACCGCCAGGGAGGTTAAACCTCATCTGCCATATATTCGTCCACTCCCCTATTTTATCCAGGTCCTCCTGTAATGCTTAACTGTCTAGGTCTGTTTCTAGTACCCTCCGTATTTTTGTATCATCTGCAAACACTGAAATATGGCTATTCACACCCTCCCCGATATTAATAAACAGGTTAAACAATATGGGTCCCAGCACAGAGCCCTGAGGCACACCGCTTATTACACCAGCCCAGTCTGAAAAGGTGCCACTATGAAGACCTTCATGAGGCTACTCATTCTAGCCTTTGGACTTATTATTTTATACGGAATACAGAAGATGGAATGAGACTTCACTTGGTGTAGTACTGCCCCTGACATGCCTCCTAAAACTGACAGACTTTGGGTAGATTTTTTTCCTTATAAGAAAATTGTAATGTGCTCTGTTTTCCTTAACTATATATAGTCCTGCTATGGGAATTCACTGTGAATGGGGATGATTGCAAGTGCAGACTAGGTTCTTGAACCTCAAATATCACACCATTTTCAACCATATGTCTTTAGATCTCATTCCACCCCATATTTATTACTCAGTCTTTTATATAGCTTATAAATTACAGGCCAAGCACGCAGTGTAAACCTTAGAAGTTATTACAGAATTTATTTATTAAAACTTAGCCTCCATTAACAAAAACATACACACTCTTGGTATATGGGTTACAACCCCTAACGTCCTCTGCAATCCATATAAGTCCATATAATTTAATCATAGTTCAGCAGGGGTTTTTTACATATTTGACTTGTATCTCAGAATATTTGAGGTTCTGTTTTTTAGCGTGCAGATTGTTTCCGCTTGATGGCAGCCGTGTATAGCGGTGCCTTGTACTGTTACAACTTAAGGCACTGGTTACTCTTGCAGCTGCCCTTGCGGTGACTGGCGTTGAACTATTGCGCAACTAGTGTGAACGGCTTGTAAGGTTTACACCGAGAACCTGGTCTGTAATTCATAAACTATAAAAAGGCTGAGTTATAAATGTGGTTGAAGGTGATTTGGCAACATAATATGGTTTGCGTCGATGGGGGATATATATATTATACACCGTTTGACATCGCTGTTACACCAGTTCAGCAACAAATTGTTGACCTAGAACACTTTTGTGTTGTTTTATTCCAACAGTCTTTTTATATACAGTGTAAGTGTTCATCAGATAGCAGGTGGTGAGAGAGGTTTATTCACAGGCAGGAAACTGGCTTGGTGTTTTCCATTGTGATAACAATGCTCCAGCATGAAGTCTGTGACCTCTGCTCCTTCATTAAGATGTGTTTTTGATGAGGGATGAATCAAGCCTCCTAGAAACCCTTTCCTGCCATTGTAAAGTTATCCCATAACCTACAAAAGGGAAATACTTCAGAAATTACGAATTTAAGACTCGTTTCCTGTTCATTACTGCATCTAATGATGTAGATGATGATTTTCAGTTTTCTTTAATACTTTGTCTTTCTTTCAGAAAATGCCACCCGCTTTCAACTAACCAAATTCACCCTTTGATTTGTTTAAAAGTCTTTCCATCTAAACTGGCTATTTCAGATTTTTGGTAAATCCCGATGAGTTAAACCAATTATGACGACTCTCTAGTGAGGCATTTGTTCTAGGATCTGCACACATGCTGAGGGCATTATGAGGGTGCCCCATCTTCTCTGTTGGATAGCCTATACTAATTTAAAGATCTAACCTTGGAAGTACCAGCAAGTACTGTCACCACTCTCCCTTTCTGTGGGCTTTCAGTACAGTGCACCGTGGGATGTTTCTCCCCCATCTATAGCAGCCAAGAGCCACTTGGCAATATAAAGGCGGATGGCACTACTGGTGCAAAAACATCAACATTGCGTGTCTGCACTGGCAGTGTGTAGTTAGATTAATCTGCCTGACAGTGCTTGTCATGACCACCTATGGAAGACACAGGGCTGATGTAGCCCAGCAGAGGAGTCAAAACTGATGCACATGCACTTCGCCATTCACCAGCAGTAGTGCACATGCACTGTCTCCCTGGCCCCCACTGCACTAAAACTAATTACCATGCTGGCCACTAGTGCACAGATATGCACTACCCACCACTGCACCAGGGCAGACTACTGCATTCGGTGCGCTCTACACTTTTGGGCACCACTCCATTGACATGCACTACCGCATTGGGTACACTTTCATGCACAACTACATTAGCGGTCACTACAGATGCATTCTTCCGCACTGGCTACCACAATAGTTTTTGTACATTACATTCACTAGACTGCTGATCTCTGCACTCTATAATGTACATTCATACTGCTAGGACATTTTTCAAGCAGCCAGGGGCTACAATATCATTTTTGGTTGTACTAACTTTATAACTTATTCTGGGAAAATGAAAAAGGATAGCTGGGTCATCGTTTTAGACAATATAAAAGCTTTTAACTTGATAATGGGTCCTGAGCAGTTTTGGTAATCAAAGCATCTGAAAAAAGCCTGGCCATGGACACCTTAATACAAGAATTCAATCTTCTGCTTTTGAACATTGCTTGGGATTTATAAAGCGGTTTCTTCAGAGTATGGGGGAGATGACCACTTTATACTTAAAGCATTTGAAAACACTAGTTATTGCACAGAGGTTTTCCACCCTTCCAGTCCCTCCAGACCCTTTACTCTTTTCATTGTGGTACGTTTTAGCGCTTGTGCCACTGTGATTACAGACAGATGGCTCACCATTTGTTGTTGGGTGTGCTGTAAGAACTGTATTGTCTCATGGTCAGATTGTAGATCTCCTTTTATCAGAGATATTGAAACTGTGGGACCCTACCACCGCTATTCACAGTTGTAAAGCAGTTTGCTAACGGACCCTAATCTCTCACTTTTGCATTTTGGCAGCTCCCTCTACAGCAGTGGTTCTCAACCTGTTTAACCTCAAGACCCACATTTGTCCTCGGGCATTTAGTCGCGACCCAAGTTGCATTGCAATGGAACGCACGGCAGTGTGGGCTGCTGTGCTGTGACAGAGCTCCATCCATATGTGCATTGCTTGTACAGTTCCCATGTGCACCTGTAGAGGCGCCGGGAGCCAGAATGTGACATCACTCCAGTCCAGGCATTGCTACAGGACATGCGAGGGAGCTATAAGCAATGCATGTATGGATGGAGCTCCCTTGCAGCCATACCCCCAGTGCACCCCACCTCAAGTTGGCGCTGGGCAGCATATTTTGAATGGCTGCTCAGCGTAAGAACTGACAGTGCTGCGCGATTGGGGAGGCTGAGCCTCTTACCTAGAAAAGTGGAAGGCAGGCCGTGACCCACTGAACATGGGGTCGCGACCCACTTTTGGGTCCCGACCCACCAGTTGAGAACCGAGGCTCTACAGCACCTTCAATTCACTAACGCTATGACTGCTCTTGGCCACCCCTTGTTATAGTGAGAAGGCTGAGTTGTCCACTCTCCCATCAATATTGGTTCTGAGTGGCTAGGGTTTGAGGGTGGTTGGTTGAAAAATGCACCTGGATGATTAGTCCTAATTTGAAATCCAGTAAATCCACTGACCATTTACCTTTTGGGCAAATGTGAACCTCATCCCTACTGAAAGTGATTTTAAAGGCTCCAAGAAAGCTTCTGGAAACTTGTTAAATCCTTCCTCAACCGGAGTTATTCTGGCTAGTGTTCACAAGCCAAGATGAAACCGTGCCAGTGTGCCTGAGGCCTTGCACTACCTTGCTGTATAATCCTGTCTGAAATGCATGTTTACTATATTATTTTTTTGTTTTATTTTTTTACACCTGCACAGTCGTAGCCAATAATACATTTTTTGGTCAATCCAGTCGAATGAGTAACCATGCTAATGATTTCACATGTGATTCTGTAAAGAGACCCGAAAGGCATGTCCTATTGGCACGGGAGACAGAAGCTGGGAGCCACTATTCTAATCACACATTAGAACTGTCTGTATTACTTAAGAGTCACAACTCGGATGCCAGACCATACTGTAAAATGACATTCGAGCATAAGCTTTTTGAATTTGGCAGGTTGCTGACAAAGATTACTGAAGGACCACTGAGGAGAATTCTAGGTCAGGGACATGTGCTGCAAGGCATCCATGGAAAGCAGCTTGCCATTTCAACTGAATTTCTGCTCTGAGGAGAGGAGTGTCTCCAGTTATTTAGTATGGTTAGCACCTACGTCATATATTAACTCATCCAGTGCTTTACTTTTATTCTTTGTAACCTTTTAGTCGTGTTTGCTGAGCAGAGGCTATAGAGCTTGTTTAAGGCGAAACAAAACCTTTGTTTATAGTTTTCTGAACCTGTTCTAGTTGGATCCACACGTGGTGCATCACTGATCACTTCTGTTAACCGTGCAAGTGTGGGAGTAGTTGGAAAATGTGACCATAACCATACACTGTCGCTTTTCTTTTGATCTCCATAAATGGTTATGTATAAATAGCTTTCACATACACACAGCCCTAGACAGCAGATGATAATTTTCTTGCTCAAACACTTCTTATTTTTACAAAAGCTGTAGGAGTTTTTTTTCCAGTGTTAAGCCTTAAGTAAATGAAGGAGCTTATTACAGAATCCTTTGCATCTAACTTCATTCTCTTAATATCCCTCAGGCCATTATAAATTAGCAAAGTTAACAATCATAATGAACTGATGAGCCTCATTAGCTTTTTATGATGGCCATTAGGACATAGGTATACAAAGGTGGTCTGATGTAAAGGCAACATCCCAATGCCCAGAGGCCTGTCTTTTGACCTGCTCCCACATAAGTATGCTTGTCTTTTTGAACGTTCTCAATTATTCAGGTCCATGGTGTATCTAGTAGTAGCTGGTCTCGTTCAGCTGGACTTGTTCTTTAATGTTAAAGTAGCTTTCTCACTATGAGGTTGAGCAATCTACTTGAATGAGTGGCAAAACTGCTTCAACATTACAGAACAAGTCCAATTGTATATAACGGACTGCTATTAGCTATGTATGTTTTTGGTAATCTTTGCCAGGTACAAGCTTACCACAGAGCACTTCTAAGGTTGGAAGAGTTGAGTTCTATGTTTTTTTTTTGGCATTCTGCAGCACTCTGACACCTTTTCTGCCGTGAGTGTGGTCAGATAGTGCCTGCACATCCTCTAAAACCTATATTTACACTAATGACACTTTGAATCCTTTCTTATTCAGATAATGAAGACGAGGAGGATGGAGATGTTGTCGACTCAGGATTTAACCCATCTATGCCAGGTGTTCCTGGTCAGGCAGAAAACCAAATTGCTCGACGTCTCACCAAAGGAAAGAAGACTAGGAGGCTTCTTTCAAACAAACCTCAAGACTTCCAGGTAAATCCATTTGGGAAATATATACGATGTCTACTTTGGTGAGAAAACTAAAAGGTCTACCTTCTACAAAGCCTACATTCTCCATATGTTTTTTTTTTTAACTCAAACTTTAAAGCGGTGTCATTCAGCAGATTGTTCAGCTTAGAAAGAGTAGTAGTAATGATGATGGGTGTGGATGATGCAGCCCTTTACTCATTTTTATACCCATCTTTCACCCATACAGTTTGAAGTAGACCTAATGCATCACAATTATAAGGTCAATTTACTGTAAGCAAAATTTAAAAACACAGCTGTGAACTTTATATCCTTCTACCAAGTTGTTCTGTTAGTTTTGGGTGAAGGCTGATGTGACAAAGTCTGTCAGGGGAAAAAAAAAAAATGTATGAAGTACATCTCTACAATACATGCACGCTTCCCATGTTTTACTCTTAAAAGGCCCTGCATGTTCAGAAAAATACTTGTTGTTCCGCCTTAAATGCACTCCGCTCCTAAATACTGTTGTGGGCTGATAACACACAGCACTTTTGTGGACTGAGTGGTGCCAGTCTTGCTTAGGTTTCTTTTGCTAAAGGCGTGGTAATTCTGCCACTGGTGGAGTGTCCCCAATGAAATAATAGCCAGTGTGATGTAAGTCTAAGATTGCTCTGACATTTTGGGACAATTCTTGTCATTTTAAAGGCGAACTATGAGATGGGTGGTTTCCACTCACCTCATAGTTCTAGCCGACCTGTGACAATGAGACTCTCTCCCCTCGATCCTGTCACGGCTCTCTGCCATGACAGGGGCTGGATTCCCCTCTCCCTGCTCCGATCTGCCAGCGCTGACTGGCAGAACGGACGGGGCAGGGGGTGGGTACAGCTGGCTCTGCCTCTAGGTAGGCAGAGCCAGCTGTCACTCACGCAGCTGGGCGGATCCCGACGTCCATGTCGGGATCCGCTGCGGCGTCTCAGTATACCGCGAGCTGTAGCTTGCGGTATACTGAGCTTTAGGGTAACGGGAGGACGCTAGTTTATGTCCTCCCGTTACCCCAAGGAGAACTATGGGGAAAAACACTGACCCCATAGTTCTCTAAGTATCCAAACTACATCGTAAGTGTATTGTTAACCCTAGCACACGTTTGTTTTCCTTCCACTTAATGCAATCAAAAGTTTTTTGCTGTAAATAGTTGGTCTATAAAAAGGAAAACTTGCAGGTTTTTTTTTAAATCCATTTAGAGCTGTCAAAGGGTGTGTTTACAGCATCTCCCTGCAGTGAACAACCTCGGAAAAGAGTCTTGTCTTGTGATGGCTTTCCTCCTACTCTTAGAATAGTCATTTCCCCCCCAATTCATTAGAATCAATGAGGCTTTGGTTGCTTGCTTGATGAAGCAAGTACAGTCTAAAGCATGGTGCTGTGCTTTATAAATGCGCCAACATTTTTTTTGGCCATTGTTGGGCCATACTGCTGCTTTATAAATTGGATTTTTTTTCCCTTTTGAATGCTTGACTTGTATGATTTTGTTTTTTGTTTTTAAAGCAAATTGTAACCACTTTTTTTTTTTAATTTACCAATATTTAGGGATGACAAATTAGAAAAAAAGAATATAATGCTTTCAGCTGCATTGCCTAGGACGGTGCTCAATTTGTATATTTGTAGCATCTTATAGTGGACTATTTGGGGAAACAAATGGAGAAATAACCATTATTTGCAATACTGTATTTTAAAATTTCCAAGCCAAAGTTTGTTTGTTTTTTTTTAAATACTTTTATTGTTTTGAAGGTGACTAGAGCGATGGTATCTTCTATTATAAGATTTATTTTTAGCACCTACAGAAAGATTCAGCAATAGAGTTCATGTTTTTTTTCATCACAGATCCGTGTTCGGGTGATTGAAGGTCGTCAACTGTCTGGTAACAACATAAAACCGGTTGTGAAAGCCAGCGTCGGTGGACAGACCCACAGGACAAGAATCAAAAGAGGGAACAACCCATATTTTGATGAGGTGCCTGCCTGATTGACCTCCTGCATTTCAGTTAGATTTCAGTTATGAACTCCACTATCTGTATGTAAGCTATGCCTCTTAGTGGCATGTTGGTGAGACTACTGATTTGTAATGGAATTTGTTTTGAAATGATTGTGTTGGTAACATCTTATGTTTTTAAAGCCAAGCTTTAAATATATACAGTCACATAAGATGTGTCAAATTTTAAGCCATTCAAATAAAAGATGGAAGCTAAAACCCTTCCTGTAAAGGAAGGTTCTTTTTAAAGTAAACCTGTGTGGTTTTTTTTTTTTTTTCCTGTGCTGGTCAAAGCAGCAGGTTCAGTTTTTTAATGCTGGCCCCATAAGTTGCCCCTTTATTGTTTTACCCTCTGTTCACCCACGTGAGTAAAGAGCTGAAGCCTTTTGTAGCGACATAGAGCTTACATAGGGCTAAGAACTCTTTCCGCACTCCCATCTAACTGTGCCAAGTGTCTGAGCTAGGGTTGCCACCTTTTCTTCAAGCAAAACCCGAACACTCGAGCGACGAGCAGACATTTTTTTGGAGTCGTGGATTCATATGTAAATAGCGCCACCCATAGGTAAATATCACAGTCGAGACTGTACAGTGAAGGGCCGGTAGCCTCTATCTTAATTTTGGTTGCCCCTGTCTGCCTGACATCTTGTGTCCGGGTTTCTGCTGCCATGAAACCCGGACACAGCATCCAAAACCCGAACTGTCCGGGTGAATCCTGGACAGGTGGCAACCCTAGTCTTGGCAGCCAAGTGCCAATGTTGTCACTATGGAAGGAGGTGAGCGAGTCACATGCTGGTACATGGAAGTACCTAGTATACCACCATTCCTGGGCAGGTGAAGCGGCGAGGGACTGAAAGGAAGGTAAGTATTTGCTGCTCGGGCAGCCATTAAAGTGAACCTGTTGCTTGGTCCTGTATGGGCCAATCATAGCTTCACTTCAAAAGCATAACTTTTTTTTTATTTTTTTATTTTTTTCCAACATATCTCTTTTTTAGATGCTCTAAGAACAAAAGCAAGAATTATCTTTTTAATGTATTTTTAAATATGTTGGAACTTGTGATTTATGCCCCATTTTGTGTTATCCCTTTTTGTAACATGTTTTTTTTTTTCTATTTTTAATCCAATAGCTCTTTTTCTACAACGTGAATATGGCACCATCTGAACTGTTTGATGATTCCGTAGTTCTCCGTGTAAGGAACATATTACCATATTAAAGTGACATTCTGCCTGGCGTATAGTAGATCAGGAAATTTGTAGCAGTGGCTTTATTCTTTCCAGGGACTTTTACTGACGTTAGTGGCATACACTGCATGAAACCATGTCAAACCTCCTTATACTCTATTGTCTGTCAGTCCGTTCGAGTAAAGTGAGCATTTATCCAAAAACCGTTTGAAAATCAAAGTCCTGCTTACGTTCACACACCACAGTACGCCTGCTATTGCCTTTATCATCCAGTAAAGTCTCTTTTGTACCCCAATCTGATTTAGTTTCAATTTGTTATTAGCCTGATATTTCCTGAATTTATGGCTAAAATCCATTAGCTCCCCGTTAAATAAGTGTCTTTACTGGCCGCTAAGGCAGTCTGATTGGACAGTGGAATGGCATTTGATATCAGAAAAAGTCAAGCCCTAGTAGTGAGTGGCACACAAGAGACTTTTGGAGCTAACAGAATTGAAACTCCAGGAAAATGTTTGCATTTGCCATTTACTAATTACCACTAATGGTGGATGTCCCAGCTGTGGCTGGCTGCTGCAGTAGTTAAAACAATCATTTTTAAGCACCCCAAATCCTGTGGAGGGTGGGGGTTTCTCTCGCTATGTGAACTGCCTTGTCCATTCACAGAACACCTTGTATTCTATGTAAAAAACAGAAGACCTTTTTGTGAACAGCCAAAGTAGGGAGCGAGCAACCCATTATCTTCTCTGTGCTAGAGATTTTAACTTTCAGACAGGTCAGCTGTACATAAAAATAATTGCTTTATCTAATGCAGTAGCCATCAAAAGATGGAACTCCCATTATTAGTCGTAAGATATTAGTTCATTGCAAATGGCCGGAAAACATTTTTTTTTTTTTCTTTTGGAGTTGCACTTTAATAAGCGGCAAACATGGATTCTCCTCTTAGGCAAGACTTTTAGAAGTTAAATATGCAGTACAGGATCACTTTGATGTAGACCCAATAGTTCTGTTGGGCATTTTTTTAATAAAGATTTTTTTATATATCTATACTAATTACCATGTTTGAGGGGTTTTGCCAAAGTTAGTGGTAGATGCAGCTTACCAATGCCATAAAACGGACAAAGCATAATGGAACTTTAAATTCATAATGAGCCTTCCTCATACTATTGCCTTATTTCTAAGTCAGTTCAAAATTTTATTGAGGACCCAAATTCTTTTAATGTGCATTTCTATTATACTTTTATAATTTGAAACCTAAAATGCTTATAGTTGTGCATGTTATAATAATCTTTTGTAATAGCTGGTCTTTTGTCTTAGCCAGAAAAGGATTGTCTGTCAGTCTGTATGTAGCCACATCATTTATAAACCAGTGTAAAACATGTGCTATCTTTTTTTTTTTCTCCCACAGTTGTATAACTCTGGGTCTATTCGAGCTGACAGTTTAATAGGAGAATTCAAGGTAAAAAAAGCCAGGTTGCTTATAATGCACAATAGGCTTGGCCACATATGGTTGATCTGGTTATACCGTGTTACCTTTTTGTTTTTCCTGTTAATTTGCTGTGAATGTCTGTGAAAAAAATCTTTTAATCCAATAAAAAAAAAAATTTCTTAAGAAAAAGTCTGGATTGGAGGGGACAGAGATTGCATAGGTGTGCTGAAATAATGAGTAGCCCTCTTCTCAGTTTTTTTGCTTTGTATAAAAAAAGAATAGTATTTGCTAAACTAAAACTGGAGTAATTATGGTTTGTTACAATTTTTTTTAGGGTTCCAAAATGTTTCAGAACAGTTTTTTATTTTGTTTTTTTTAAGCTTTTTTTGTAAAAACTGACAACCGAAAATGAGAAAATTATTCTAATTGAACCATTTATCTGAACCCATTAACCCCAAATCAGAACGTAACCATTATACATACTATGAGTTTCTTTTACATGAGATCTGAAAAAAGAATTGAATTTGCCTGCGAATTTGATGCCAACCTTTTTTGTGGCAAATAAAACTGTACAAAACTATGCTCCTAATCTGCAGGGGAAACCTTGGAACCTTACCCTTCATTGGTGGACTGGCTGCCTGGTGTTTGGGGTTTCTGACTGAACTCTATCCACAGACGCAATAATATTTTCTTATAATTATGGTGGTCCCTCTAAAGCTACAGTCACCACAAACCACGGCTTTATTGCTATCATGCTAAGTGTGTTAAAGGGTCAGACAACCTTTAAGTGATAGTTTTTGTTAGAGACTATTGCGCCAAGTAAGCCCCGACATCTTATAAGTCTCGGATACTTCGACCAGCGTGATCTTTGTGCCTTCGTTACTAACTGTATAAATGTATTGCTAATTTGTGTCTTACAAGATTGCATAATAAATTCTGTTTCTTTTACAATTATAGCTTGACATTGGGTTTATATATGATGAACCAAGTAAGTAAATGTTTGTTTTATTTTTTTTGTCGCAAAATTAAGTGTATTTCATTGCCTTTTAAAGTGATTGTATCCTGTTTTTTTTTTTCTACATATTTTTTTCTTAACTATGTAAATTGTTTTTGTAATCTGAGCAGTATGAAATATAAAAAATTTAAGATTTCAAGTTAACCACTTGCAGCCTGGGCATGGCTTGAAACAAGAGCTGCAGCTTTCATGGGCTCATTCGGTTGCTCAGAATACATAGTGCCGAGACTAAAAGTTATTTGTGCCAGATATATCTGGTAATGATCCCTATAACTCAGATTGCCTATTAGGTTGCTTGCTATGTTATGTTACTTGTTCCTTTTAAGTGATTTGAGGACAGACAACCATTTAATGTGTTTTTTTTTTTTTTTTCTTTACTTAGGTCATGCAGTCATGAGGAAGTGGGTTCTTCTCCATGATCCTGAAGACATGAGCTCTGGGGCAAAGGGATATCTTAAAGTCAGCATGTTTGTCATCGGCACTGGTGATGAGCCTCCTGTGAGTTCTGCTGTACATAATTATATATGAATACCATGGTGTAGTTATTTGTTTGCTCTAACACTATGTAGCACAAATGCTATAGTTATCTGCCTGAGCTCTTATCAACCTAGAACACCATTAAAACTAGGGATGCACCGATACCATGTACCGTACTCGGTACAAGTACTGATACTTGCCCAAGTACTCACAGATACAAGTATTGATACATTTTTGTTGTCATGTGACAGTTTATCTAAAACAATACAGACTAATGATTTCAGGGCAGTGGGTGGAGCACAAGCAACCCCTGCTTGTGATGCAGGAAAATAATTATCTAAACAACCTTTGCAGGTTTTTTGTTGCTCTCTTACATATACAAAGCTTTTAGTAAAAACACTGATTGCAGGCTCCTTGCGGTTTCTCACCTGGAGAAAGCCCTATATAAAAACAACACTCTAGTAATAAAATGATTATCTCGGCCACCAAGCAGGTTACAACTCTTCGTTTAAGCTTTAATGTGGTTGGTGTAAGGGGAAGCAGAGGGAAAAGTTAGACTAGGCACTTCAGGAGGTATACTCAAAGGGACACTCAGGGATCCTATAAATTGCATAGGACTCAGATTTAAAGGAGCTGAATATTGTTATATTGAACATTGCTAACTTTACTGATTGGTGTCATTTGTTTCCTGGACTGGCTCTTTAATAGCTTGACGACCTAGCCATTAATAGCATGTAATGCTTGCTTATTTTCAGGTTGAAAAGAGAGACAAGGAAAGTGACGCTGATGATATAGAAAGTAATCTCCTCCTTCCTCCTGGTGTAGCACTGAGATGGGTCACCTTCCTTCTGAAAATCTACAGAGCTGAGGACATTCCACAAAGTATGAAGCTACTTCTGAATAATGAACCTGTTCATCAGTAGCTCAGGGGGGTTCAGCTCCGCACTAAATGTTCA
>NW_017306621.1:1001472-1031290 GCF_000935625.1 Nanorana parkeri | reverse complement strand
GGGTCAGCAGTGTGTACATTGTTGAGCTAAAGTAGGACATAAGTAACTACTATGGTACACCATGAAAAGTTATGTTTTTATACATTTTATATTGGATGGATATTGAAGTAAAGCTGAATGATCAGTTTTAATACTTACCCTGTGCACTAAAGCCTTTGTCTTTTCGTAGTGGATGATGCTTTTGCACAGTCAGTGAAGGAACTTTTTGGAGCAGACTCTGACAAGAAAAATCTAGTTGATCCATTTGTAGAAGTGTCATTTGCTGGAAAAAAGGTATTTTCCAGTCATGATATCTTTCAAATCACAAATGTTATATGCTTTTTTTTTTAAAGTTGTTTACAATCTGTCTTGTCTTTTATGTCTGACAGGTCTGTACTAAAATAATAGAGAAAAATGCTAATCCAGAGTGGAACCAAGCTGTCCATCTTCAAATAAAGGTTAGAGACAATGAGCTATATAGGAAAATGTTGTGATGCCTTCATGTGAATGTATATAATAACTATGTACTTTTTCAGTTTCCCTCAGTGTGTGAAAATATAAAGCTAACAGTTTTTGACTGGTAAGTTTTTATGAAATTCATGTAAAGTTGACCATACAATGAGTAAAACTGTGACCAATGGGCTGATTTATTTCAACACTGAGCGTTCAAGCTATAAGATGCACTGGGAATATGGTGATTGCTGTGTGCACTTAAGTTCACCAGTGTGCATACTATTAACAGTAAAACAGCACTAGACCCTCAAAACAGTTACTTTAAAGTATGCCACCTGTCAAGGTTGCCAGTGTGCTTCTTTCAGCTCTCCACTGAATATTCAAGCCCTCAAATGGCTGGTGTCTTAGCTGATCACACGTGTAGCATCATGGCAACTGCAATTCAAATAGAGGCTAAGATGGCACCTTCTTTGGCTGTAAAGGATTAGAGGTTGTAGTGCCTCTTTAAATTATATGCATTAGTTGTTATTTACATACTTTAGCAAGAAAAGAACTATACAACAAGCCATCTCTGACCTCGCTAGCTGCTTGTAATCTGAAGTTATGCATTCTCCTAGATCCTTAACAAAGACTCTAAAGTTGGGTTTCAGTTGTTTTATAGCTTAAAAATATTGAACGTGTGTTTAAATTAGAAGGCTATCAGTCTGCCAAGATTCTGGTGCCATAGAAAATAGGAAAAGTGCCAAGATTTCAGTGCCTCTGTTGTGAACTGTGGAGATGATTTTCTCCCCAATCATCTATATAGGTATTGTTTTAAATTGTGTTTACTGCTTGTTCAGAATAGGTAAAAACTTTAGAGTACATATGTCTGTGAAGGTTCTCATTCATCCAGCTCATGGTATATCTGTAAAAAATAGGTCAAGGTAACTGGACTTGCTGTATTTTTCTTGACATTTCAGAATTGAGAAAGCTGGTTGGATGACCAGTGAAACGTCCAAGAAAAATACTGCAAGTCCAGTTGCCTTGACCTATTTTTTACACATTCGAGTACATAGTCTGGGCACACAACTCTTATTTAGTAAATAATTACTCTGTTTCTGAATTGGCAGCCCTGCACCACAGAAAAAATTGTACAGGACTCATTGACCTGATTGTGCCTAAATTCCTATACACTGGGTCATTACAATTCTCATTTAGGTATAAAGTGCAAACTATAATGTCATACTACTTTAACTTTACTGGTTTATTAAATGCTTTGTGCAGGGACAGACTCACAAAAAATGATGCTGTTGGAACGAGTATTTTGAGCTTGTCGAAAATTGCAGCTTCTGGTGGGGAATTGGAAGGTGAGAAATGTATTTCCTCTACTATGAGTGGCCCCTACTTTGCAGGAACCTGATCTCCCTTTGCCAACTTTTTTAGCAGACTCACTTTAAATAAATAATATATAATAAAAAAAATATTTATATATACACTGAGTGGCCAGATAATTATGACCACCTGACGTTGCCATCAGGCAGCTGGTTCCACAACAATCAAATCTCACAGAATTTGGCAGTGCTATTGATCAGGCATGGTGTCAGATTCCTCGCATACCCTTTCAACATCTCGTGGAGTCAATGCCAAGAAGAATCACTGCAGTATTGAAGGCAAAAGGTGGCCCAACGAAGTACTGATGGGGTGGTCATAATCTGTCCACTCAGTGTATATTAGAAAGCGAGAAATCTGGTCAGACCTTACCTAAGCCTTCCAGATGCTTTAGACTTTCTTGCTTGATGTCATCAGACTACCCTTCAACTTCAACCATCCAAGGTTGCTTTGGGTCCAGCATTGCTTGTCAAAACACTAAGCTATTCAGCGGTCACTAATTCTAAAAGGGTTATTCACATAAGCGCGAAGCGTTTGGTGAAGTGAACTATCTAGGACAACATAGCTGAACTGAAAAGTGAACTGAATTGAAGAATTTTTCCAAATCGGCTATTTTGGCCTAGATTGTTAACTTCTCCTGCCTTCTCCAAACTCTTCACCCTTTTTTGTGAATAACCCTTTAAGTCTTTTTGTACAGTAAAGACTTGGAATAATTGACCTCCTGAATAGTTTAGCGTTGTTTTGTTAAGCAATGCTGGGCCCAGTGGCGTCGCAAGGGGGGTGCGGCCCACACCCGGGTGCCACCATTGGAGAAGTGACACCAAAATGACTGGCAATCATTTTGGTGTCGCCCCTTATGAAAATTCGGGCACTCGGTCATGGACCGAGAGCCGGACAGTGTCAGGAGAGAGGAGGGGGACCCGGTGGCATACCTTATCAAAAAGACCACAGCGCATGTGCGATGACGTCATGGTGGGGTGTCACCCGGTCCCCGCCCCCAGGCTGACACCCAGCCTCGGTACGCCACTGGGTGGGCCTAAAGTTCAGTCTTGCGGAATCTGCCCCAAAGCTTTCTAGGGAAGGCAGTGATGAAAGCTAACATTTTCCCAACATTTTGTTTTCATGGGTAAGAACTTCCTTTTATAATCCAAGCTGAATAGATTCAATCTCAGATCCCCGAAACTAGCTTGGTTCTTGCTTTATTTAAAGATTCTCTATGAGCTCTTTTGTAATAATTACTACTTTTTACTGTTTTTTTTTTTAATGCATGAAGACCGGAGTTAGAAACCCAGTTCTTCAGAACACTTGACTTCATATTTTTACTATAAAGTCGGAAAATGTTTTTGTTTTGTAGCTATTCAGCGCCGGTACTTGACAGAAGTGTAGGATGTTTCTTTGCTTGTTGCTTTACCGATGTTTATTTTTAGTTTTCTTATTTGTATGTAGCATGATCTGGGTTTTTAATTTAGAACATTGTGTTTTTGATAACTTGATAGATAATGTTTTTCCTTCTGTTTTTTAGTAAATTTATCTTTTTCATAGTCTCATTTAATCTCTATTGGTAGAAATTGCAAATATTTTTGGGGTTTACTATACTGTTATTGTTGTACATCATAAAATGTTAACTGTTTTCTTTTTGCAATATAGACTGTGACACAACGGGAGTTGGGTCTTCAGCATTGGAAGGTGTATATTGTGGTGTGATTTGATTTCCTACCCCACTGCCCAAACTGTAGGGGAGTCTGGAGGGGGGGAAAAATTGTCTAACATAAGAGCAGTGATGAGCAGTTAACCATGACAATAAATTCGATAACATCTTTCATTGGTTTAGACCAGTCAGAATATTGAGAGATTGGTTGCCATGAATTAATTTCTTCATTTCTTTCTTGTACATGGAAAACAGTTTTGGCACTGGGACCGCATAAATCCTACTGCTTATAGTTGCTTGTGTTCCTTTTCATATTTCCGCAAAACATTTCAAACAGACTGGATCATTGTAGTCCTACATAGGTCAAATCTGTGTTTGTCTTGTATACAGTGGCAAAGCCAGAAGGTGCTACACATGGCATCCAATCTGATTCCAGTGATGCTAGAAACTAAGTGAACACCTGATTGGTTTGCTACAGGCAACAATACAATACAATATCTCCTTTTGTAGTAACATTTTATGATTTGAGCTCCACTATAAAGAACCTTGTTTGGCCTCATTTTTGAATGGCATTCTTTAGAGGCTGGTTGCATACATTGCAATGTGATTGTACAATCTCCTTTTTAGATCTACCAACAACCAAGTAGTACAAGGGCCTGCCTGACTGGATACACATGGAATGGACTGTTTAGTTTGGCCCTCTCATTAGATAATTGCTGGTAGATTAAAGTAGATTTTACGGAGACTGTTCCATCAGATCGGAAAGTGTGTGGCCAGCTTAGTGCATAGTAGCTGGTGAATCGGTAGTTCACTTTGAGTGTACTTATTCATAGGTTTATTTAATTTTTAAACTTTTTTGGCAGGTCTTGCTCAATGGACTGTAATAATGGGGAGAATTCAGATTTGTCGTACATCAGTACCAGCCCTGGGCTTTCTGCTGCCCTTTGCCAAATTTAGTTTAGTGCTCCCGTTAGATGTGTTTTACTCTCTCACCTTTGCTACAGAAGATGGCGTCTCTGCTTAGTTTTGGTTGCCTCATTTATGTGGCACTTTGGTGGCCTCTGGGGTAGTATGGTAGAACAGATTTTTTAAAGCACATAAGTTGATTAAAGAAAGGAAGGGGTAAGAGCACATTAAAAGGAAGTAAAAATCTAGCAGTGAATAATTGCCACTGCATGGCACTTTGCATCTGCAGAGATCTCTCATAGCTAAGGTTGTGTTATACACCCTGTAATGAATCCATTGGCTGTAGTGCAATGGACTCATCACCCCTTTTGGTCTTAAAGAGACAGAAAAAGCTAATTTTATTCTTCAGCATTTATGAAAGTGAAATATCCATTCTGGTGGAACTCATGCCCAACCATATTTTTTGGTCTTGATAGAATAGACAAGTTAGATCATTGTCATGTTTATATTGTGTCTTCATCTCCTGTGTAATTTGCAGTGGGGGGTTAGCTATTATGCCTGAAATGTCTCTAAATTGGTTTCATTTGTGAACAGTATTTTCTTCATAGTGGATCTCTAACGGTCAAAATATAACATAGCTCATTGAAATTATTATTATTTAGGTCTACAAACAGATTCAGTCTTGTATGCTTTGCATGTTGCCTTTCAAAGCTCATACTTAAAAATGTCAAGTACTAATTCCCTAGTACTAATGAGTGATTTATTCTGATCTAACATTTTCCATAATGCTTTTGATTTCCACACAACATAAATAGATTTTTTTCATCCATACTACCAACCATGGCGTTCTGCTAAATGTAAATAGTGCAGTATGTCCGGCTAATATGGAGACGCATTTAGATGCATAATGCAAATATGAATGATGTACAGTTAATCATGCCTACAGTCACATTGTTATCTCTGTACCCCAGTAATCATCTACAATCACATATTCATTTGTAGCAGCTGAAAGTAGACAAATTATTGAAAGCAGATTTAGTTGCTATGGCCCAATATACAGCACTGTTCTGTATATATTGTTACTATAACACTATCAGACAATATGGTATCTTCGTAGGTGAAGAGAAGACGCCAAGACATTGCTTGTAAAATTATGTTTAAAAAATAAAACGCGTAGAAAGCAATTACTATTGCCTAATTATGTAGGCTACCATTGTTGATGTCCTCTTTTGAAAAAAGTTGCCTGGCTGTTATGTTGATCCAAAGGCTTTCATTCTCTTAGTCGCTATGCACAGGTATGCTGATCAGTGGTTCTGTGTTTCAGACCATACTGTCTCCATGTTTGTTTTAAGCAAGTGCCTAAGAAAGTATTAAAGTGGACCTTTACCCCCTTTGACTAAAGCTCACATCAGCATACAGCTGTCCATGGTGATATAAAATCATATTTCATTCATTAGCTAGCTCACCCTTCCCCAAGTGGCGCCGTCGGCTAACGAAGGGAAGGGTGAGCAGTCCGGTGACGTCTGACGTCTATGTCCGTGACGTCACCGGACACCTCCCCCCCTTCCCATCGTTAGCCGACGAGAGACTAATGAGGGAAAGGAGGAAATCCAGCAGCAGATCTTATTGGCCGAAGAGGCATATGTTCACAATCCCAACCCCACCACACAGTCTGCTTGGGGGCCTATTGTGCAGACAGAGGACTTCAGTGTGGGATGTAAACAAACACATTGTTCCATAATATGGAGTAATGAAGCTTTGACTAATTTATACCAGCTTGCCATCTTCCAGGCATAAAAAAAGACTTCTATTGATATTGTAGACTTTCCTTACAGAGATGGAAGTTTTGAAATCTTTTCAATAGCTCTGAGTGGAATTCAAGCTTAAGTCTTTATCAATACCTGCAGATTTTTACCTTTTTGTTTTAAATTTCTTTGTGTGGCCCTGTCCCCATTACCATTGTTGCTTAGACAAGAATTCTGTATGTGCCTTATAATTGATTAAACATTTTTTTGATTAATCCAACACGAACATTTTAATCAGTAACAGCCCAAATGTTAATAGTACTTCCAATTTTTTTTTCCACTTCCTGGTTCACTTTGGCACAAATGATATAATGTGCCCAAGCATTGCATCCCAGGAAGGTTACATTAGAGCATTGCTGGGAAATCTCATCTGAGATCTCCGGGAAAGGTATTTTCCTCCCCTGAGAGGATGTGCATGGTCACATGTCCTAGTCACATGTGCCAGAGTTCCAGGAAGTAATGGAAGATCTAGTAGCCTGCCCTTAGTTAAAATGACCACTGTCAGAAGAATGGGGAAGAAGAGAAAATAAGTTGTGCAAAGAACACAAAGCCGGCAATTATCTAGAAGTATCGGTTTGTAGATTGTGATTACTAAACATTTCTAAAGGTGCCTTTTGTTGTTTTGAAAATATGGGTAAAGTTCCTCTTTAAGACCAGAGGCAGCCAGGCAAATAATTTAACAAGGGGGTCAGCAGTAATGACATGCATCCTTATATCAGTACAGGTCTCCTTTAGGAATATCTAAAAAATGGAATGTATATTGTGTTAAGCTGCTAATTTTGTGGTCCTGTAGATTTATAACCTGCTGAATGCGGTTAAACTTAGTTTAAGTCATACGTTAAGAACAGGGCTGAGGGCATTTGTCGGATTAATGGTTTAGATATCCAGCAAAAGCCTGGATGATGGAGTCTGTTGCCAAGAGCAGCCCATTAATATTCCTTTTAATGTATAATTTGAATCCGAAATGTGAAGGCTGAAATCTCATTGGCTGCTATGTGTGACGCACACTAATTTAGCTGCATTGTTTCTTTGTACTTCTAACTAAGAAGGCTGTTAAAAGGGGAGTTAGAGTGGCATGGCCCAGCAGGAGCAGAATTTTCCATATTACAAGTCGGACATCTGCAAAATGTAAACTCATTTCTTCCTTCATAAAACCAGACATCTTGATTTACCCTGACTTGGTAATATCACATCATATTTATAATTATTATGCTACTGGAAAATTATCAATTGCTGCATAATCAAAATCATTATCAAACCAATCAATGGAATAAATCTATCTACAAATCTTTTTTGCCTTGATGTGTCTGCTGTTTATTGCTAATTATTTACTACCCGTGTGCAGTGTATTCCATGTTTTAATTCAAGAACCAATGATGTGTCATGGACTCATCCAAGGCAGGCACAGGCAAGCCCAATGTCCTTGCATATAAGAATGAACTTGATTGCACTTGAGTGACATACAAACCACTCGATCAGAAAAAGCTAAATATTAAAAATACTAATTTTTTGCTAATTTTGAAAGATAGATTACCTGCGCTATTTTATTCTGTATCTGTTTTGCAGAGAAAATGTAACGCAAGTCAAACTAAAAGGATACAGAATAAAACAGACTTTTCCCAAAATACAGGTTGCTCTTATATGAATGTTTTTTAATCTATGTACAAACGTTTTCTCATTTAAATATTTGACATTTTGTCCTGAAAGCATTTTTCTGTAACCTCTTCCTACCTTGGGTCTGTGGATTCATGTTTCTCAATACGGAGCCCTGTTCTAAGTGAATGTTAACCTACATTCCCTTTTTCAGCTAAGAACATGCTTTGGACCCATACTGTCACTGACACCTCTTGATCTCCACTGATGATCAGGAACCAATCAGTGTGGTTCCTAATCATGTGATTGCCATGTCGGCTATGTGGAATATGAGCTACTGCTCACGGTATACTGAGACGCTGAAGCGGATCCCGACAATTATTTCTGGATCCGCCCAGCTGCGTGAGTGACAGCTGGCTCTGCCTATCCAGAGGCAGAGCCAGCTGTACCCGCCCCCTCCCCCGTCCGATCCGCCAGTTAGCGCTAGCGGATCAGAGCGGGGAGGGGGTAATCCAGCCCCTCCCCTGTCACGACAGAGCTGTGACAGGGTCGAGAGGTGAGCAAAAGTCGGTATGTGTTCGCTCACTTCTCGATCTACTGAGCCGACCTGTGACTCTGTCACAGGTCGGCTAGAACTATGAGGTGAGTGAAAAGAACTCGCCTCATAGTTCTCATGTAATCTGGACCGCGGTGCCTTGCAATTTTCATGCAACATAATGCCGATCCATGGTGCAAGCTGGCCAGCAGTACCATGGAAAATTATGACACTAATCCAGGGAGGGTGGGATCCATTCAGAAGAGATCAAAAGTTTGCCTCTGTCCTGGCCTGCGCCACCTCCCACCCTTGACCCTGCTGCTGCGGCTCCTGATAGCAGGAATCTGATCTGAAGGAGGGAGTAATGACTCTGATTTGCAGGGGGATACTGATGTAAAAAGGGGATCTGATGTAAAGGGGGGACTCCGGTGTCAAAATTTTGCATACTTTTAAAGGGTACCGTGAGTGAAAAACGTTTTGAGAAACACTGATCTAGGCAACAATTACCTTTTTTGGCCTGGAAAGTTTAAAAGGTTTTCTGGATAAACCCAAGCTGAGGAAGTGAGACAAATGACAAATTGACTGCTGAAGGAAGATTTAATACATATTTTCAAATGTGCTCCAGCATTCTCTCTAGACATCATATACGAGCAACCTGTATCTATGATTTCCATTGGTGTTTGTTCATGTTAATCATTCTACATTTCATTCAATCAGGAATGAGTGAAAAGGAGACTGGGTTTTTACCCACCTTTGGTCCTTGTTATGTGAATCTCTACGGGAGTCCAAGAGAATTTACTGGGTTCCCTGACCCTTTTGACGATCTCAACTATGGCAAGGTACTTTAAAATGTTTTATTTACATGTAACATGTACATCGGTGATATAAAGATGGGGTAAAATGGTAAAAATTAAGAAATTATTCTCCTAGGGATCAGTAGCAGAATATGTATTCCAGACTTTCAGGTAGGAAAGCTGCCAGGTAGGGTCAACTGTTAATATTCTGTAATAGCCATTATTCAATTTGTGATTTTATAACTGAAAAATGTATCTCAGTTTTGAAAACACTGGGGTTTTGCATTATTATTATTATTATTGAACTAGTTATTACTTTAATTTTTTCATAGAATGATAGGTGAATGATAATTGGTAGTTTTGAGTACCTTATTTCTTTCTTCATTGAGGAACATAGAATTTAGAGGCAATTGGGTTATACTGCCACCTATAAGAAGGATTTGGACATTGGCAAACAACCAGTATAACCCCTCCCAGCATGCTTCAGGTTTTTTTCTACTGTCCTCAAAGGATGGATGTTTTTTTCTCTACAAAGAAAAGCTTAATTGTTTCTTTTCCTACAGATTTTTTTTCAGCAGGAAAGCTTTTAATGTCACTTTAATGCTGACTCAATGGTTTTGGTCTGCCCACAGCCTCTGAGCCCTCTGCCACAATGGCTGTCTCTGAATAGAAGTCTTGGGCCTCATTCACACTGGATCCGTTGCATTACCTTCCGTTTTAACAGATTAACGCAAGGGCAACGAAAAACTATTGGGTGTAAATGGGGACTGTTCACACCGTAGTGTTGCAATGTCACTAGTTGCACTGAAATAAAGCAGAGCTTGAAAAAAAAAAGAGCATCGCAATGCAGTGGGTCAAAAACCCACTGCATTGCGATGAAAGCGAGCAACACTTCACAAGCCAATGCAGTGATGTATGTCACTCGGCCATGCTCGAAATTGCGAGCAACACTTCACAAGCCAATGCAGTGATGTATGTCACTCGGGCCATGTTACTTCACATACAACTTGCCAAAAAAAAAAGAAAGATTAAAAACGGATCGGAATGAAATCAGAAGGTTCAATGTCAAGTCAACGTACTTGGCATTGACATTGCAATTAGTGCTGTACTGATACTCTCCCAAATGCTCCTGATGCCTATCCCGATACCGGAGCTTACCTCTTCACCAGGGAGCATGGAGCTGGTTTCCCGGCCAACCAGGAAGCCTGATTGGCCGGGAAGCCGGCTCCATGCTTCCTAGTCACCTGGTGATGTGGTAGCATGGAGCCAGCTTTCAGGCCAATCCAGCTGCTCCAGCTTATTTTACTCCAATTTATATGAATGAGACCCTGTATGTGCATCTGAAGCCAAAACTTTTTATTTTAGAAATAGGCAAGGGTTAGTTCCCCTCTCTAAGTTTTCACTGGGGAGCTTTTCCCTTTTACTTACTGTCCCAGAGATGCAATAGGAAGTGAGAGGGAATCGGTCAAACGTTAGGGGAAATTTCTTCTTTGATGGTTTTCACCACAACCTTTCTATTGGAAGATTTCCCATCATGTACCATTCAAGTGAACATTTTGGATTTCCCCTCAGTTTCTGTCTCGGTGGATACCCCCCAGGCAAAACGCAGAAGTAAAACATGACATTTGTTTAACCCTTCTATCCAAAACTTTAAAAATGGCTAAACATTTTCTTTAAGGTATACTTTCTGCAGCTAACTATTCTGTGATAGCTCTGTTTTACTACAAATCCTGTTCTTGATCATATAGGGAGAAGGTGTATCTTACCGAGGAAGACTCCTTGTAGAGCTGGTAACCAAGCTTGATGGCACTCCTGGTAAAAAGTTGGAGGATATCCCCAGTGATGATGTTTTGGTTGTTGAGGTAATGCTGGACTAAGCTGTTCTACATTTCTTCTGGCTTTTTTCTACCAATCTTTGTCCTTTGCTGACCTGCACCATCGTAGCAATGAACTGCATTTAGATTACATTCGTAGACACCCAAACCTGGGACAGTGCCTTCAGCTTCCAGAAAAATTCCCATGTAGCTACCTCCTGTTCATCACTCTTCTCCATGCTCCTATGAAAGAAAACCTTTACTGAGATTTGTATATAGGTGGCATTGCTGACTTCCACTTGAAGATACTTATTTCCTGTCTTTCATGCTGACTAAGTTGGTTAAAATTAAGGCTAGGCTATGGCAATGTTTGCATATTTTTTTATATGCTGTAAATCGGCTCTAGAACAAGCATTTACTGTAGCTGTGGAGGAATTAATCAAAGTTTGAAGGACTAAAATTGTTGAAGTCTCTCTCAGCACTTCAGTTCACCCTGCTCCCTCCTCTTAGCAGTAACTCACCATCCTTTCTAATGTCTATTGTAAATGTGTTCTGGAAGGTGGAACACTATGCTGGGAGAACCAACGTGGACAACCTCAGTGTTTCACTTGTGAACTTTGAGGAAGAATTCCTCTGCAATGCCTGCAGCTAGCCTTTTCAGGAGGTGGCCAGCAACGGCAGCCTACATATTTCTCAGTTTAGGGAAAATATCAGTTGTGAATTTTATTGTCCCATATGGCTTTAAAGCTAACCCTAAACACTATGTATGATCACCTGGTCCTCCCGCTCCTTTTGCTTATATTCATGTTAGCCAATCATCTCGCTGTGGTCCAGCACAGCAACAGGCCATTGCGGAAGCCACATATATGGACAAAAACATGGATTCTATGACGATACTATAGTCCCCATCCTGTTTATTCCATATCCAGCATCTGAAAGTAGCTGATTGTGAATCAATTATGGGGAAAAATCCCTGCTGTTTGTAATGTAATAATGTGAATGAAAGTTCCTGATCTCTGAGTCAAAGTCCACTTTGGTTTTTCTAGAAATATCAGCGCCGCCGGAAGTTTAGCTTGTGTGCTGTCTTCCATGCCGCCTCCATGCTACAAGATATCGGTGAAGCCATACAATTCGAAGTCAGCATTGGAAACTACGGCAACAAATTTGATAGCACTTGTAAACCCCTGGCATCAACAACTCAGTACAGCCGCGCAGTATTTGATGGTAATTTTTTTATATAATATATATATTTGCAGGCAGAAGGTGCATTTTTATTTTCTGTGAGAACATGCATCCTTTAAGAATGCTAAAAGCATGCCATCTCTTCTACAACTTACTGTAAATGCATCTTATAAATGCTGACCAACAAGCAGCGGTACATTAGGAGGGTTGTAAGGCACAGTAACGCTTTTCATGCATGTAATACTAAATCATAAAGTGCTAAAAGTCAAACATTCTACATTTGAGTGCAGATTAATCAAATAAAATTTAAATTTACATATGTACTTAATGAGATGTTTTGAACAAAACACAGCCAGAAACCTACATAAAAATCCTCAGTTGCATGGACTTTTAATTTACATTGTAGCAAAACTCTTATGCAGTATCTTGTAGATCTGCATGAGGAACAATATGCGGTCTGCACCTCATGCAACCCATTTGTTCTGACTCTAAAAAATCTGTGTTGCATAACAAGTCAGAGTAAGCTGAATACTAAGAAGTAGCATTTTTGGGGGGATTTATGTACACCTATTTTTTTTGTAGTTCAACATTAATAAGTTTATCAGGGCCAGTATCTGGTTGTCTTGAACGGGCATCATGAACACTCATTACATAATAAAAACCTTTTCCTTCCTTTTAGTGCTTTCTTTGACACTAATATTTTATGTTAAAATGACACTCAGCTGTAGATCCTCAAATCCTCTCTGAATTGGTACCAACACTGTCCTTCCTTCAGGAGGGGGGCTACTTTTGTTCTCCATGGTACCTGTGTGTGTTGTAAAGTAGCCACCACTCCAAGCTTGCTCCTGTGATTGACTACACTCTCACTTTTAGTTTTAGAATTTGTATTGAAGTTATAATCTATCACAGGAGTGAGCTTGGAGCTGTGGCTACTTTACAATACCCGCAGATGCTGCAGTGCCGTCCGTCCGTTTTTTTACTGCGGACGGCAAGAGGTTAAATACTCTCCCAGGAGTATTACCTAATGGGCTGATTCCTGGCAGCTGGGAGACACCCACAGGTGAGAACTGGAGCTGCAGGTACCAGCCCCACCCAGTGGTGGTCTGGCACCTAGCAGCCCCTGGCTGCCTGGAGAATCCTGCAGGTGAGCCCAGGAACTGCAGGGCTCGGCTCCAGCGCCACCTGGAGGCGCTCTGCATCCTAACAATGTGCCTGTTGTGGTCATAACATAGCAACCCGAAAAAACAAGATGAGTTTGTTCACTGAAACTTTTTTTTTTCCATTAAATCATTTTCATGGTTAACAATGTTGTTTAAACCTAATTACTTTTTTCTTAAATATATTTGTCATGTTGAAACATCTAAACATGATTTAAGGTGTCTAAGGGCTTTTGTTCACCTCAGATGGGTTTTGCATTCCCATACAAGTCTATGGTAATGCAAAATGCTCTTGAGGCAGGTCAGAAGGTCAACTGCAGGTCAAATGCACCTGTCTAAGTTCTAAATGATCTCAGGAGCATTTTAAATTGATGCCAAACTGATTCCATCGGTGCAGACCCTAAATGATTTAAAGAGAGCCTTTACCATTTCTCTTTTATATTGCTGTAAATTCAGTCATTCTGTGAACGTCTGAAAGATAACTTCTGTACACTTGCAGGTAACCTCTATTACTATCTCCCATGGTCTGCCACTAAACCTGTAGTAACGATGACATGTAACTGGGAAGATATTAGTCATCGTCTAGATGTTGTCAACATTTTGCTGGCTATGACAGAACGTCTGGTAAGATTACGGTCTAAAATAATATTTTGTGTCATTGATCTGCTTTTCAATCTGCAATGGCCTTCCTATTTTCTACTAATACAGTGGGGCAAAAAAGTATTTAGTCAGCCACCAATTGTGCAAGTTCTCCCACTTAAAAAGATGAGAGGCCTGTAATTGGCATCATAGGTAGACCTCAACTATGAGAGACAAAATGAGAAAACAAATCCAGACAAATCACATTGGCTGATTTGGAACAAATTTATTTGCAAATTATGGTGGAAAATAAGTATTTGTTCACCTACAAACAAGCAAGAGTTCTGGCTCTCACAGACCTGTACCTTCTTTAAGAGGCTGCTCTGTCCTGCACTCATTACCTGTATCAATGGCACCTGTTTGAGGTTGTGGACAGGTGTCCTGATAACAAGTTCAAACAGTCACACTCCAAACTCCGCTATGGTGTGTTTGACCTCTGTCATTGCCAACAAAGGATATATAACAAAGTATTGAGATGACCTTTTGATATTGGCCAAATACTTATTTTCCACCATAATTTGCAAATTTGTTCCAAATCAGCCAATGTGATTTGTCTGGATTTGTTTTCTCATTTTGTCAGTCATAGTTGAGGTCTACCCATGATGCCAATTACAGGCCTCATCTTTTTAAGTGGGAGAACTTGCACAATTGGTGGCTGACTAAATACTTTTTTGCCCCACTGTATATGTAATATGAAAACTGCTTTACGTGGACCAGCTGAATGAACATGTAAAATTCTTGCAGGTTTAAATTTATTTTTAATTTGGTCTTCCTACACTGCCACCTGATTTTCAATATTTTAAATTTCTGTTTGCAGCAATCCAACATTGCCACCTTGAAATCGGCAATCCAGGCTAAGGTTCCTGATACCCGGCTGGCAGAGATATGGCTAAGATTAATTGATCAGCTGATAGAAGACACTATGTATGTATCTCTCACTTTTTTTGATTATAAAAATATTTTGGCTAATGATGCTTGGTGCATGCACATTATGAATGTTTGTGTATCTATCTGTACACCTAGATTATGGATGTAGTTCCACTATAAAACTGCTTAAAGTGTATTTAAAGTAATAGGGATGCACCGATACCAAGTACCGTACTTGGTACATGTACAGATCCTTTTTCCAGCTCCTAGATTAGAGAAATTTAAAAGTTAGGAGGCAGCTGTCCTTTGTAAGGAGCACACGGAGCTCCTGGGATTTGTACACCTCTCTTTTAATGTGTGATTTTGTTTTTATAAATATAAATAAAGGGACACACCGATACCATTTTTGCAAGTACACATACTGATACACTTTTGTTTATTGTCATGTGACAGTTCTTCTAAAACAATATCGACTAATGATTTCAGGACAGTGGTGGAGCGCCAGAGCTAGGTCCCAGCTGCAACCACTGCAACCCTGGTAGTTCTCATGAAAATGGCCAAGTGGCCAAGTATCGGCACTGGTATCTGAAAAGTATCGGTGCATCCCTAGTAATGGTAGTGGTGAGAGATTAGCACTTCTGCCAGGGTTTACTGCTTAAAGCCTAACTGCAGAATAAATTTCATCTCCTGTGCACCCCTCACTAGACTTGTGCGCCGTCAACATATTCGTTCCGTTTCGGAATATCAGTTATTTCGTAATTCGTGTCCGAAACTCAATTTGGATTCGTACGAAATACGAATTTTCGTTAGTTTCGGCACATTTTCGTAACTTTACGAACATTCGTTATGATGAAGTCCAAAAGCAAAATACCTTTTTGTTAATATTGGAGTTGATGATGAGTTTTTTTTTTTTAATCCGAAATTCGGATCCGAAATCCGTTAACAGAATTTGTATTTCGTTTGGTTGACCAATCAGAGGTTTTCTCTTCTGCTGAGAGTTGCATTACAATACAGGCAGGAAATACGAAATTCCGTTAACTGATTTTCGTCCCGTTACGCACATTCGTTAAATTGAAGTTAAAAGCAAAATACCTTTGTTAATATTGGAGTCGATGGTAGTTTGTTTTTGTTTGTTTTTTTATCCGAAATACGGAATTCAGTTAACGGATTTTGGATCCGAATTTCGCATTTCGGATAAAAAAAAAAAACTCAACTCCAATATATTAACAAAGGTATTTTGCTTTTTAACTTCAATATAACAAATGTTTGTAACTGAACGAAATTCCGTCAACGGAATTTCGTATTTCCTGCCTGTATTGTAATGCAACTCGCAGCAGCAGAAGAGAAAACCTCTGATTGGTCAACCAAACGAAATACGAATTCTGTTAACGGATTTCGAATAAAAAAAACAACTCCTCAACTCCAATATTAACAAATATATATTTTGCTTTTTAACTTCATCATAACGAATGTTCGTAATGGAACGAAATTCCGTCAACGGAATTTCGTATTTCCTGCCTGTGTATTGTAATGCAACCCTCAGCAGCAGCGGATCCGTATTTCGGATAAAAAAAAAAATCTTGTCATGTTGTTCAACCTCATTTACAGGGGTAATATTAGTTCCCGTTTCAAAGAAATTCGGATCCGAAATTCGTTAACGGAATTTCGTATTTCGGATATAATTCGGAAACTGCAATTCGGATTTCGGATGCTTCCTGAATTTACGAATTTCAGGAAAATTCGTACGAATTTCGATTCGTAACGAAACGAATAGCACATGTCTACCCCTCACTCCCATGCACCACTATCTGATCACTGGATACACGAATCCCTATCTTAAAAGCCCTTTGCTACTTCCCTTAAGCTGCAGTCAAGTGATGTCGCACCCCTGGCTCTTCACCTCTTCTAGTTACCTCCTGCAAGGGTTATTCTTTTAGTGTCCACGTCAACACCTGCATGACACGGAGACTTGCTATTTGATGTCCATTGGTCAGGGTCCTCTAAGGATCCAGAAGAGGACCGACATCAACAGAGGGGAGTAAACGGAACTGGCTGTCTCAGTCGCCATCATGCCACTGAATTTGTGGCCCTCCCACCCAGAAATGGTGATGGACCTAGAGGGGAAAGTTTGGTGAGTATATCGGACTTCACAAGGTGCGAGGATACCAAAGCCTATTTGGATGGATTAGAGGTGAATGGGAGGTAGAGAGGTGGGAAAAAAATACTTTTTGTACAGTTAGGATTAAAGGGAGTGAATGGGGGCACTGAATCCCTGAAACTTTTCTTATTACAACCCAGTAGTGTAGAGAGTGTATGTGTAATAAATATAGATAGAAAATGTCTGCACACCAAAGGGCTTTCATTGTCACCTAGAGCTGTGACTGGAAAGACTAAATCTTGAATTGGTGTGCCATGCTGTGTTAGTCCAGGCGCAAATTTTATTCCATTGTAATATCAGATTAAAACTGTAAACAAAGCCCAACACATTTCGGGAGCTAAGCATTGCCTCCATGACTGATGGCACAAAATATAATTATTGTTGCATATCATTTATATGATCACAATCTGAAATGGGGAGAGTGAAATAAGCTATTAGTAGAGTACATGATCAAATGATAAAATCAGTGAAAACCAAATAATTGTGAATTATTATTCATATAATTCATAATCATAGTAATCAATATATGAATGCAAAATGGCTTTGCTTTTGTATGACAATCCTGTAGCTGCTAGTTTAAGTATTTAATTTCCCATTCACCACTTTTCTGTTTCCCTCCTCAATCTGACCAAGGCTTGGATGTTGTCACCTAGGAGTACTTTCTATCACTTATCATCTACTCTACCATGCTGGTGACACTGCTTGTGCAAAGGACAGGATGCGTGGTTCATCGAAGGCAGGACAGTAAAGTAATCTAATTTTATTAGGGAGGTTATTCCTTATGCAAGCTTTTGCGGTTCCAGGTGGTATGAGGTCTCATTTTACATACTTTTGTAGATGTATAGAATCATGTTTAATTGTTTTGGGAAAAGCCTGAAACTAAATGTTATGTTTTTAATTCATTTTTTACACATTTTGTTTTTGTTTAGCTGTTAGAGCATATATGTGATTTTCACTGTGGTTGGCCACTGTTTAGGAAACCCTTTCCCTCTCTGGAAGGGAAATCTAATGTCACAATGCTGGACATTCAGCTACATAAGCTCAGACAGATGTCTCTAAAGATGATCGGGGAGGCCGCAGTCAAGATGAGGGCCGAAGCCACTGATGTAAAAGCAACACTTGTAGAGATAGAGGACTGGCTGGAGAGACTGAATCAGATATCTGAGGAGGTCAGTATGTTGTGTGCAATACTATTGAGTTTTTTGGAAATGCTGGCTCAACCTATACAAGCTACCTCCTAAGTGACCTAAATGAAGAGGGTGGCACCATTATGTAGGAGTCCATCTACGACTTCTAAAACAGTTTCCAGAAATGTAATAAACACACATGCAATTCTGTCATGAAGAAACATACAGGGGGGAATTTATCATAGCATTTGCGAGTGTTTGAATTTGCACGGAATATATTTGCACCAGATTTATGAAGCTAGTGTAATGTTGATTAAAAGAGGTTTAATAGACTCCAGGAAAGAAGACTTGTAACTTCAGGCAAAAAGCTTAACTGTCGCTTCTTGAAGTGGTCATGGGGACTGCTTAAGTTGTGATTGGTTTCGTAGGTGATGCTCCAGTTTCATACAGCCACCGAACAAGTGCAGATGAAAACCGGTGCAAAAAACGTGCAGTTGAAAAAGTAGTGCAAGTTCAGGTCAAAACAGGGGCACATGTTAAAAGACAGATTTGCACATGAAAATAAAATTATCTAACAGGCTAAAACTGTCTCAATTGCTTTGATAAATTCCCCCCACAGTATAAGTGGGGTTTGGGCTAGTATTAAACTAGTTTGAGCCTCTTTTGATTGTATTGTGACAACCTAACTTCCTCCAAAACACACTCCCCCATAATGTTAGAGGTAGTTTCACAGAGTATGTCCTAAAATACCGAATGTGTCTAAATGGAAACATGCAGACAATAAATGTGACCGTTCTGAGAGATTAGAAATTTGCACACTGCGATGTATGTAATGCAATCTGTTAATAGTTGTGAAGGGAATAGAGCAGGGGTAGCCAAACTCTGGCCCTCCAGCTGTGGTGAAACTACAAATTCCATGATGCATCTCCCAGGAGTCATGTCTGTGGCTGTGAGAATCTTGCAATGCCTCATGAGATTTGTAGTTCCACCACAGCTGGAGGGCCGGAGTTTGGCTACCCCTGGTATAGAGGATGTGGCAGTTCTCTAGAGAGTTACAATTAAGTGACCTAATCTGGCCATAAACGCTAAATAATGGATGGACTTTGGATTTTTGATGCAACCTTTGACCTTACAACATCTCTAATGCCATTTTCCTGTCTAAACAGGAGTGCTCTAATTAGACAAGTATTCTGCAAAGAGCGCACTGCTAGGCATTCGCGGTGTTGTGCACCAATAGACAGAATTTACAATTATCTATAATAACAGATGTACTTTTTTTAGTCCGACCTTTTATCTGAACATGCCTAGTGTTAATCTCTTCCAGCCACAAAACAGTATGCCGGATGTGGTCATCTGGATGATCAGAGCGGAGAAGCGGCTGGCTTGTGCTCGCATCCCGGCCCACCAAGTCCTCTTCTCCACCGCCAGTGATGAAGCCTGTGGAAAATACTGCGGAAAGACCCAGACCATCTTCCTACAGGTAGAAATCAAGCTAAAGTCACCAAAATGCAGCTCAGTATTGGAGTATTAGTCAATTTGTGAAATGCCCTCAGGGTGAAGAACTAAATCTTTACAACTTTTCCACCCCAATCAAAGCACTATATGTTGGCAAAGATGTGTACCATTATATGAATTTCCTCCTTCAAAGCATTTACTGCTTCCAAGACTGGTCTGTACTTACAGCAAAAATGTCTGAGTGTTCATTGTTGTAACATATGTCTACATTCTCTGAAATTCATTCTAGTACCCGATGGATAAAAACCAGGGTGTGAAGCTTCCTGCCCAGGTGAGAGTCAACATTTGGCTGGGGCTGTCCGCAGAGGAGAAGAAATTTAACAGCTATTCTGAGGGGTCTTTCAGTGTGTGTGCAGAGATGGTGAGATGGCTAAATCTTCCTTTTTTATAATTTTTTTATTCGTATTTCATTGGTGGGAAAGGCCAGAAAGTGGAGTCTGTTTGCCTGGGTCAGCCACTGACTCCACTCCGCACTGTTATTACATGGGTGTTCTTGCTGCTCCTGCTGTGTTCTCCATAATGTAAAATAAATACAAGTCCAAAGCAAAGCGTGCAAAACACAATGTGGCTGGGAAAATACAGGTATTCCTCACTTAACGACCGAGTTCCGTTCCTATGACCAGGTCGTTAAACGAATTGGTCGTTAAGTGAGGGACTCTATACAGTACTGTACTGCATTAGTACAGTACTGTATAGCATTGCAGATGTACAGTACCGAACAGTGTACTGTACATCGGGCAATGAAAATACTTACCGGGACCCGCAGTGAAGATCGGAGGACATCACTTTCGCCGGGGCCACGTCATACTGACGCGGACACGCAAGGTCGGAGCTTGATCGCCGGTCCGGCGTAAGTGCGAGTGAACGCAAAGCAGGTAGGTCGGTAACCGAGGAATGTCTGTATAATAAACTTGGATGGTCCGGCAATTCCAGTTGATCTAATGACTTGTTTATTTTCAAATGTGACCATTTTAAATGACTTAGTTCATGTATGTGCATAGATGTTGTTAGCTGGAAAAATTATTTAAGATTTGATTTTCAGTTCGTATACTAGTTATACTTTATAGCTAAAAGGATCCAAATATGCGATGGCAACTGATGCCTGACCACTTTTCGCCTTAAACTTCACCATTTTGTACCCCTGGTCTTCCTTTTGGAGCTGTTGTAAAATGGTAATGTCACTCTGCCATTTACTTAATTGGAGCAGATTGGTTTGGTCAATCTGCTGCCAAAGGAGAGAGAACAAAGTAAACAAAACTTTAATGATAAGAATATTTTCCAAAATTTTCCATTCTCTAAAAACATTAATAGAAATCTTTTAAGTTGTGTGGTTTTTTTTTTTTTTTTTTAAATACTTTTTGATTTTTGTTGGCAAGCACAGAGGTAAGATGTTTCTTGTAGCTGGTTACCAGGTTTGCACACATCTCAGGAGGGATTTTGGAACACTCTTCTTTACAGACCTTCTCTCAATCCTTTAAAGTCGCTTGGCAACTCGACATTTTAGCTACCTCCATACATTTTCTATAGGATGACGGTCTGGAGACTGGCTAGGCCACTCAGTGACCTTTAATGTGCTTCTTCTTGAGCCACTGCTTTGTTGCCTTGGTGGTATGTTTTGGGTCATTGCTGAAAGACCCATCCACGATCCATATTCAGTGTTCTGGCTGAGGGAAGATTGTACAATACATAGCCCCGTCCATTGGCCCCTCAATGTGGCAAAGTCAGCCCGTACCTTTTAGCAGAGAAACAGCCCAAAGCATAATGTTTCCACCTCTGTGCTTGACTGTACGGATGGTGCTCTTGGGGTCATAGTCAGCATTTTTCTTTCTAAGCATTTTTCTAATATACAGAACGAGTTGTCGTTAGGAGCACCTTCTTAAATTGACAGGACTAATCTGTGTACCATATAGCCAGTCTGTGGGAGCCAGAATTATTGTTGGTTAGTAGGGGATCAAATACTTATTTTACTCACTGAACTGCAACTCAATTTATAACATTTGTATCGTGTTTTTTTTCTGGATTTTTGGTTGCTATTCTGTCTCCATTTAAAATAAACATATGATAAAAAGTTATAGACCTTTCATTTCTTTGTAAGTGGGCAAACTTGCAAAGAAATGAAAGTGTGTGTGTGTATATATAGATAGATGGATATAGTATACGTGTGTATATTTTTATATTTCTCAAAGGTAACAAAAAAACTGATTGCATTAAAATTTGATTTTTGTGTTGCTTCTCACCAGTATGAGAACCAAGCTCTGATGTTCGGCAAATGGGGAACCACAGGTCTACTAAAGCGTCACAAATTTTCTGATGTCACTGGAACAATCAAGCTCAAGCAAGAAAGTTTTCTTCCGCCTAAGGGCTGGCAGTGGGAGGATGACTGGGCTGTGGACCCTGAGAGGAGGTGGGAATTGCAGGGGTCTTCTAAGCATCTGGTGGAAAGCATTTGATAAATTACATGTAAAATTTTAAGTGCCTGGAGCAGTTTACAGCTTGAATAGGTGATGTAAATATCTTCCAGTGATGAGGGACTACCAGAACACGGTTCTGGAATTTAAAGAGAACCTCTCATGAGACAAAGGTGTGCTTTCTTTTCCAATCTTCTGGAAATTCTATGTTCTAGTTGTGGCTGTAATGCTGATCTCCTGGAACTTGTTTGCATGAATATAACATGCATTTGTGTTCTAGGCCAATTGTTTAATAAATGTTGATGCTGGGGCACTCCTTAGGCCAGGACAAGGAAAGTCTACATCCCATTAAAGTTAGACTTTCTTGCACAAGGCCACAAGATGGCAGCAAAGTCACAGCTAACAGATGCAGAATAATGTAGATTTTCATTTTGTAAAAAATTTTTTTTGCTGTCCCTGGTTATTCATTTTACAGAACCTTCAAGAGAAGCAGTAAGGCGTAAGGACAGGACTGGCTGTGTACCGATGTTTTTATTTATTTATATTTTATTCATATTTTTTTTTTTCTTCTCTTTACATGTTAATGTTGCTAAAAAGTACAGTAAGGGCTTGTTCACAATATGTGTAGTGACCTACATGTTTCTACACAAGAACAACACAGGTCACCCCGGGGCACACAAAAAAAACTAGAGATGCACCGAAATGAAAATTTTAAAACCGCAATAAAAAAAATTGTCAGGCTGAAACAAACAATGTTTGTTTTTTACTTTTTAAAAATATTTTACTTCTTCTTTTTTTTTTTTTTTTTTTTTTTTTTTTTATAAACCTTAAAAAATGTTTTTTATTTTTATTAAATATTTGTATTTCTTTACTTTTAGGGGTCTAAACAGACCCCTGATATTTCCCTTTTAAAATAGAAAGAGATTGAGAACACAGAGCCCTCTTTTTCTGCAGCCCCTGTTATAAATGAACAGGAATCCTCTATACCAGTGGTTCTCAACCTGTGTAACCTCAGGATCCACATTTGTCCTTTGTCATTAAGTCGCGACCCAAGTCGCACTGCAATCGGACTGTGGGTGGGAGGTGCGTTTGGGATGCCATTCAAATGAATGGCAACGTAACGCACCTCCCACACCTGGAACGCCTGGTAGGTGCGATTGCATGGTACAGTGCTTTCATCGAATGGAACTGTGGAATTTATTACTAATGTGAAAAGGCCCTCAAAAACACAATGACTCTCACAACCACAGACATTCACACACCCACATATACTCTCCAAAAAATATATATATATTTTTTTAAGATCCACCCAGTCTCCCTACCATACGAGAACTGGAGTGGATCCTCAGTCTGGGGGCCAGTGTGGGCTGCTGTGCTGTGATGGAGATCCATCCATATGTGCATTGTTTGTACCGCTCCTTTGTGTGCTCTGTAGAGGTGTCAGGAGCAAGAATGTGATGTCACTCCAGTCCAGGCACCACTACAGGACACACAAGGGAGATGTACATATGGATGGAGCTTCCTCACTGCCATAGCCACAGCCCAGTCCGCCTCAAGCTTACACTTGATGCCAGGTAACAAATTTTGGTGTGGAGGCTGAGGGACCTCACCTAGAAAAGTGGAAGGCATGCTGTGACCCACTGAACATGTGGTCGCAACCCACTTTTGGGTTACGACCCACCAGTTGAGAACCAAGGCTTTATACTGCGTGTTCCTGTTCATTCATGATTGTGGATATAGTAAACATACTCTTGAGTCCTTAAGTTATGAATGAACAGGAGGTGATGTAGATCACTTCCCATTCATAATTGGGGACACAGTAACCATATGTATTCAATTATTTACAAACACTCCGCGATCGCTGAGTGTTTGTACCCGCTCTCCATCCTCGATCAGCTGAGGGGGATGGGGGGTAGACACCCGGCCACTCACAGCGCTCTCCTCCTCCCACACAGCTCTGCCTCATGTGACAGTTTCTCTCCTCCCTGCTTGGACACAGAGCAGCGCCCAGCGGGGAGGAGAGAAATCACAGATGCACTGCTATTTCATCCAAAAGAATTGCTCTTTGGGCATTTTGCCAAGAGTGCCATTTTCGGCCGATACGTTTCGTCGGCCGAAATATCTGTCCATCCCTAAAAAAAAATTAACATTTCTATGTCTTGTTCACAATGCAACACTGATTTTAAGCTGGGTTTGCAATGCCTAGCAGATAAATGCAGACATGTTAATTTTTTTTGCAATGCATCAGAACACACCTGAAGTCAGTCTGTCCCCACAAGGCAACTCGGCTGCCGTGCAACGGGAAAAAAAACCTAAACAGCGTGATGCGCTGAAAAGTGCAAAGCTTCGTTCCCTGCCACCCATACACAGCAGACACAAGCCCACAGGTAAACGCTGTGGACTAGAGCAGAAAGGCTGTAAATAAATCTCCAAACATATTTGCTGCATTTGGCACAAGATTACAAATGTTAAGATGGTCATGGACAGTTCCAGACATTTCATCTGTTTGGGTATTAACCCTCATTGTGTTCTTGGCAAGTGGCACGGTGTATAAGTATAGACAGCATTGTCTGTATTCATCCTGGTGATGTGAGGATGGTGTTCTCTTTACTCATTCATACTCATTTTTAAGCATTATCAAAAGATTAGCAACATTTTTATCGACTACATATTTCATATTTACGCGAGTCCCTGCCCCAGTGTTGGGTACCATTTATCACTCGCTATCCAGAAACCGCAGTTTAAACAAACGGCATGCTTTTGGTGGTCTAGTTGCTCAGGGAAATCTAACTTCTCATTTGCTATGAACTTTGGACCCAAGTAAAAACACTGCTATGGATTTACAGAGCATAAATTTGAGTTAAGTTTATTTTCATCTCCTAAATGCACAAAAAATCCATGTTCTTTATAAATGGAATGTTTACCATCAATATAGCATGTGGAAGATGAAAAAAAAGAAACGTTCCACAGATATTTTTTTTTCTTTCATTGCCATTTTAGTTCTTCTTTGGAAGTTCACCTTCTATTCCTCTGTACACTGGAAAAGAACATGGCAATGCAATGCAACTTGCATTGCAACAACAAAGCAATTATTTTCACCAATCTTTATAAATATTCCCCATGTTGTGATTTATATTTTAAGGCTAGCCAAGGTTTCGTTTAGTCTTCAGTCTTTGAATTGCTGATCTGCTGGATGTCTTTCAGCTTACTGACAGAAGCAGACGCCGGTCACAGCGAGTTCACAGATGAGGTATATCAGAATGAGAGTCGCTATCCTGGTGGTGAATGGAAACAACCTGAGGTGCCGTACACAGATGCTGTAAGTAATGAAAGAAACGCAGGAACGAATGTGGTACCAAAAGACTGGCCTGCTTATTTAATCAAGGCTCATAACAATGTATACATTTGCAGCAGCCCATCTCAACCAATCTTTATTGTTCTCTCCACTTTAAACTGATCTGATTGGGTGCCTAGCAACACTGCACTTGTAGCTCTTTGCACCATTTTATCATATACATTTGTAGGTCATTTAAAAGTGATGTACAATGCAGTGTATGCTTTCATCATGTATTATAGTGAGCAATAATCAAATACACCTGATTTTTGTAGTTTGTGGTTTTTTTCAGGAAAATATGAAATGTTGAATATGAGCATTTCTTTATTTCCAGATCTAGGCCCATTCTGCATATTTACCAGGATAATCTGCACTTCTGCAAAAAGACAAATGTATTTAGAGCTCAGTAGCTTAAGTTAAATATAATTTATGGTAGTATAAATATCCCTAATCCTCCTGTACTTCTTCTTTTTTTTTTTTTCAGAATGGGGAGAAGAGCCCGTCTCCAGGGGAGTTTGAATGTCCACAAGGATGGATGTGGGAGGATGATGCCTGGAGCTTTGATATTAACAGAGCTGTGGATGAGAAAGGTATGATACCAAATTGATGTATAAATATTTAAATTTCACTATAAAGTGTGTGTTCACTCAGACATACTGTTGGGGCTGACTTGTGGAAGCTGCCATTGTTGATTTTAAAAACCCAGAACTCTGCTGTGATCACTTCAGGGTAAAAAACCCATTGACTCTGGCCAGAGAAGCTGATCATACACTAGTCTGTGCTAGGTAAGCTTCAACAGAGTAGAGGTGACAGTGATCTAATAGACCCCTGATGACTCCTATAAAGAGAACCTGTCACCTGCATTATGCTATCAGACCCCTTGAGCTGACGATAGAGTATAACGTAATTAAAATGAAAATTTGGACTTTAGTCCTTCAACTGCTGGCAAAGCTACATGACTACTCTATACCTGTCTATGCAAAATATGCTTACTCTGCTTACTTAGACCTTCACAATTCAAACTGATGCACCATGTTCTCACAGTGGCAAAGTAAACTATAGGTAAGGCCTGGTAGAGTCCAACTCCCCATATTGCCGATACACTCAAATTTAGTGAAATTTAGTTTTTTTTTTTTTTTTTTACTGAAGATTTGATAGTCATTGCTTTTAGAAAATCTTCAGGTCTGAGAAGGGATCATTAAATTTGTGTTTGTGTGCATTCATTTAGTTTTTTCCTAAAAATATCAATTTGATTTGTGCAACATGTAAAAATAAGTAGTATGTATGGTTTTTGTTTGGGATTTTACAGTAATTTTCTATCCAAAAATCCAGATTGTGGTAATGTGTGCAAAAATGCCAAAATTGCTCCAGTACTCGGGTGGTTGAAGTTTTTAGAGCCCAAACCTTTTTATACGTTTTTGGATAATTTTGGAGAAATGGTTTAATTATTTTGCTGCTGGGGCCTTTTTTCTTAATTTTGTGCACATATGTTAAAACATGTTTTGCAAATATCAAAGATGGCGTCACATCGAGGTAAATAGATGCCAAACACGTCAAGCGTTAAAATTGTGCAAGCCTGTGCAATGTTAAAGAAAACCTTGGTACTCCAAAATTATCCAACACTTAACAGTCGTTACCACTCATCAGCTCTCCCTGTGCTTGCTTGGGTTTCCTCCGGGCTCCTCCCACGCTTCAAAGACATGCTGGAAGGTTAATTGACTCCTCTCTAAATTGCCCTCGTATCTATGTGAGCTAGGGACCTTAGTAAAGTGCTGCGTAAATTGTCGGCGCTTTATAAATACTAATAATAATCAGTTTAGCGTTAACAATGAATTATGGCCCTAGAATGATTGCGTTCACTCCAATGTTCGCAGCGATACCTAACATATGCAGGCTGCTACAAGTGATCTGGGCGGTTATATATATTTCTGCATTTCTGTTTTATTTATATATGTATGTATGTATGTATGTATGTATGTATGTATGTATGTATGTATGTATGTATGTATAATTTTTTCTATGCTAGAAATGCGCGTGTGTGTGTGTGGACGAAAATGACTCCCTTTCCCATTATTCTGAATCATTGTTCCTTTTAAATAAAGAAAGCCCAAACGCTTTGATCACTGCTGGTAGCTGGATGACAATCATGTCAAAGCTCAATGAGCAGAACATTATCAGACTTCTTCAACAAGGCAGAAAGAGTAATGACCCCTAGTACCCAATCATACTTTGGTTAATACTGATTTCACTTTAGTAGCTAAAGAAACTTGTTCTGCGAGCAACATGTAAGTTGTCTACTGCAAATGCTGGCTGTCAAGACACTGACCTTGAACAAGTTTGCAGATTGGTAATTTGGACTTTGCTCTGACCGACTCACTGGCTACAAATTGGTTCCAGGACTCCAAATACTAAACTAAAGACAGCCAGTCAATGGTGCTCAGCTTTTGGCTGCTTAAACAGAATAATTATTTACTAAGGTGTGGGCTGTCACTACAGGTTGGGAATATGGCATCACCATTCCCCCAGACCCCAAACCCAAGTCTTGGGTGGCTGCAGAGAAAATGTACCACACTCACAGGAGACGGAGGCTGGTGAGGAAGAGGAAAAAGGACCCTAATGTCACCGCAAGCAAAAAGGTAAGACGGTGCACAGTTTACTAGTGTATGGCTTCCTGTTATACTTTTGGCTAGGGTGGGAAGGAATTAGAACCCCTGTTTGCTTTTTACTGCTATCTGGGGTTTATTAAACCCTTAGTGGTTGTTGCTTATATCTACTGCTAGCAAGCAGTAGATATATGCAAAAACATTATTAAAAAAAAAAAAAACTTTTCAAACGGGTTTAAACTTACCTGTGTCTTCGCCACACGCTCCTGTCCAAACATCTGAAGATTCTCGGGTAGCCACAAAGGATCTGGGGGCGGGCGCATGCGCAGCTGAGATCTTCAGTCGAGAGACGAGGAGAGACACAAAGTAAGTAAATGCACAGACTCTGTAGGACAGTCAGCGCTGGACCGGAGGCCAGCCTCCGGGGTGGGACCGGCCAGCAGAAAAGAAGATGATGATCAGATCAAGAGGCACCATTTAAGGTAAGTCCTTTAATGTGTGCAGTGTGACCTATGACTGAGTTGTCATAACACTTGATCAATGATCATTTGGCATAAGCCTTACAATGGCTTGCAAAGCTGGTGTAATTGGTGTAAGAATATAGGTCGTATTTACCACCCATCATAACGCACTATTGCATTTTCTTGTTTTGATGCAGGCAACCCTTTCTCAGGAGGATCAGGATGGCTGGGAATATGCCGCTCTTATAGGCTGGAAATTTCACTTGAAACAGCGAAGCTCTGATGCGATCCGACGAAGACGCTGGAGAAGAAAAATGGCCCCCTCCGAGAGTCTCGGAGCATCGGCCATTTTCAAACTGGAAGGAGCTCTTGTGAGTGTTGGGGAAAAGACTCTGGATATAGTTCTGTGACGGGTTCATTTATAACAGGGGAGTGGAGGTTGTCATGAGTGCTCTGAATGCTCAAATAGCGGTATACTGCATCTGTCTTCTGTATAGCGGACTGTGTGTATCATGCTAACGTCTTAAGTTTCAGGGAAGGCTTTTGATTTCTTTAAGTATAAAGCTGGCCACAGACCTTACAACCATTGCAAGACTTTTGTCTTGCGATGGTTGTAAGGTAATTAAAAAAAACGTACGATCTGCCCATCTTGGACAGGCAGATCGTACTTGCGATAATCGCAAGCCTGCCCCGCAGAGGGGCGGCTTCTGATGACCGCAATGCTGAAGGGGCAGCTTGCGCACACCGGCCCGTGCGGCATTTATCTTACAAACATGCCACACACCCGCTGACATCGTACGATTCTTGCCCGGTTTTCGAACATGTTCCTAAGATAAAAGTCGTGCGACCGTACAGTAGAAACGGTCGCACGCCTTCCACACACCTTGCGATAATCGTACGATAGCGGGATTTCCCGCGATTATCGTACAATTATCGCAAGGTGTGCGGGCACCTTAAGATTTACCTCTTGTTGTCCAGATAGCACACATCGCTAGCCAGAGAAAGTCTTCTGTACTTTAGGCTAGATTCACACCTAGGCGATTGAGCTGGTGAGCTGTTTTCGTGCAGTTGACGCGCATTTCTGTTTGCACGACTTTGCTTTGAAAACCGCGCGTTTTTCAATGCATAGAGATGTCCATGGGACCCTAATTGTGCGACAACCGACTGAAAATAGCTTCTGCACCTTTTTTGCGTGACAGGCGATTTTCTACCGCATGAAAAATCGCAAAGGTGTGAACGGCTTCCATAGACTTGAATGAAAATCGCTGTTTTGTGCAATGTCACGCAGCTAAATTTGTGCGATAAATCGCCAAGTGTGAAACTAGCCTCTATCCTGAAGTGGTCTACCCAGTGCCATAAAAATGTATTAATGTTTTAATACTTTTGCCAGAAAAACGACTTTTTAACGTGAAAGAACTCTGCATAACAGGCGTTTCTACACATCCTGTATCTTTTTTTTTTTTTTTTTTTTT